>NC_046172.1:33558473-33695973 GCF_011064425.1 Rattus rattus
CACAGGAAAACAACTCCCAACTGGCCTGAACACTTCCACCTTCATTCTGAGTTGCCCCACATCTTGATGCTGTGCAGTCCAGTCTCAAACACCTTTCAACTTGAGTATTTGACGTTCACTGCTCAAGTCAATATCTTCACCCTCTCCTTTCTTCCCCACAGCCCACTGAAGGACTGTTCTCTCTCCACTTGCAAAGGGCCACGATGTCTACTAAAGAACCTGAGATCCTTGACAGATGTTCAGCACTGTGCCTGCAACCGTCGTGATCCCAGAACCCTGACTTTGTACTGAAAATTTTGCACCACTCTCAGAATGGCACGACTTTCAGTCTTTAATTAGAAGAGTTATTGTCAAAACTGTCTTTCAAATCAAATGATTCGACAATGATCCTGAGCCATCACTGATTCTGCTTCACACTGAGCAGTTCAGCTTTGCTCCTGCCTCAAGATGCAGTTTTACTAAGGTCTTTCATTGTCGTCATTGTTTCAGCCAGTAGGCACCGAACACTCCACGAGTTTCAGAACCCGCACGGGCCACCTGCACTCTTTTACTGCGGAAAAGGATGCCCAGAATCAGTCCGTCAACTTTGCACAACAACAACAGTCAGTCAGTCAACAGTCTGTGTCAAAAATTAAGAAAGGGCCCGAACTGGCTGCAGTTCACCGCCTCGATCTTGGTCTCAGCCTGCACTCAAACTGGGCCACACTTTCTGTCCAAGACTACAATCTCACTGCAACATGCCAGAAAACAAACATCACCAACAGAAGAAACATCCGAAATTTCAAACAGTTCTGACCTTTCAACACAGGAAAGGTCACTTGGTCTTGAAGACCCACCATCAAAGAAACCAACATTGTCCCAGTTTTTCCATCAAGAGGTCTGTCAAGATCAAGACTTCAGACCTAATTAGTGGCCTAGTGATGAACATGTCATCAACTTGATATCATTGAAAGTTGTGTTTCGAGTGTCTGCAGAACCAGAACCAAAATAAAAAGAAAGAAACATTCTCCTGGTTCATCACTCATAATTTTACATCATTCTCTCATGAATACGACACAAATCTCACGGATGCTGACAACACCTAAACAGGCTCTGAAGTTCAGAAAACAAAGGAACTGAAATTTCAGAGTTCAGTCTCAGTCAAACACTGCATTTGACCATAGTGAAAGATCTGCATGATAAGAACTGGCTCTTGAAGATTCAACCACTTTCACAGAATGGGCCTGCACCATCTGGACAACAAAGTTATCCTCACTGTCAGCATCCTGGGAACATCCTCACCTGAACAAAATGGTAACCAACAGAGTCAGAAAGATCTTACTGGTCCATCTTAGTCATGGCACACACAGGCGCACTCACGCTGGTTTCAGATGCACACCTTCCTGAGAACTGAAACATGCATTGCATGCACTATTATTATGGTGTTGTAGCACATGAGCAGTCTGTCCAGCAGCTTGGTTCCACACCTGGAAGTTCATCTCTTGAGACTCTGAAATGCCAGGATGAGAGGACACCTTTCCTCCCACAACTCCCCATACCTCTCTCCTTCCTTCTGAGAAGGGTATCCTCTCATCCTGGCATTTCAAGTCTCTGCAAAGGATAGGCACCGCCTTCCCTTGAGCCAGACAAAGCAAACCTTAGTTAGAGTAATGGGATCCACAGACAGTAATAACTTTTAGGAGAAGCTCCACTCCCCGCTGTTTGGGGACCTACATGAAGGTCAAGCTGTACATCTAGCAAGCATATGTTCTGGGAGGCCTAGGTCAGCCCATGGGCGTTCTTGGCCAGGCCTGAAATTTGAGAGCCCCAAGGGTTCAGGTTAGTTGATCTGCTGGCCTTCCTGTGGAGTCTTCATTCCCTCAGGGCCCAAATCATTTCCTATTCTTCCATTAGATTCCCTGCTCCATCCACTGTTTGATCAGGAGTTCAGATTCATTTGAGTCAGCTGCCGGGAGGAGCCTAGTTGCAGATTATTTATTCTCATGGCCATCTCCTGTCCTCTCCACACCTTGATCCTGAACACACCATTCTTCCTATCTTCTCCCACCAAGTTCCCCCACTCCAACTGCCTCTTATGACTATTTTACTCCTCCTTCTAAGTGAGATGAATGTAGCCTTGCTTGGGCCTCCCTTCTTACTTAGCTTCTTGGGTCTGTGGAGTGTAGCATAGTACCTGTACTTTATAGCTAATATCCACTTATAAGGAAGTACATACAATGCATGTCCTTTGAGAACTGGGTTGCCTCACTCAGGATACTTTCTTTCATTTTTTTATTGGCTATTGTATGTATTTACATTTCAAAATGTTATCCTTTCCCAGTTTCTCTGCTACCTCCTGAATCCATCCCTCACCCTCCTGCTTGAATGGGGTGTCCTCCCACTGATGGACCTGTTCCCACATCACTGTCCTGGCATTCCCTTATACTGGGGCATCGGTTCTTCATATGCCCAAGGTCCTCTCTTCCACTGATGTCTTTTCACCATCCTCTGCTACCTATGCAGCTGGAGCCTGTTGGATGGGTGGTTTAGTCCCTGGAAGCTTGGGTTGGTTGTATTGTTGTTCTTAAGGGATTGTAAAGCTCCCTTTTAGCTCCTTTTTTCAGTCCTTTCTCTGATTCCTTCAAAGGGGTTCCAATTCTCAGTTCAATGATTTGGCTAGAATTCACCTCTGTATTTGATATGCTCTGGCAGTCTCTTAGGAGAGATCTACATCCAGGCCCTATCAGCATGCACTTTTTGCTTTCCATCATCTTATCTAATTGTATTGCATATATATGGGCTGTACTATGTGGGGCAGGTCAATGGGTCCTTTCCCCTGTCTGTGCTCCAAACTATGCTCCATATCCACTTCTATGTATTTTTGTCCCCTTTAAGAAGGAGTGAAGCATTCACATTTTGGTCATCCTTCTTGAGTTTCATGGTTTCTATCTGGGGTTCAACATTTGGGGCTAATATCCACTTATCAGTGAGTATATACTATGTGTGTTTTTCTGTGATTGGGTTACCTCACTCAAGATGATAATTTCCAGTTCAATCCATTTGTCTATGAATTTCATGAAGTCATTATTTTTGATAGCTGAGTATTCCATTAATAGTAGATATACCACATTTTATGTATCCATTCCTGTTGAAGGGCATCTGGTTTTTTCCAGCTTCTGGCTATTATAAATAAGGCTGCTATGAACATAGTGGAGCATGTGTCTTTTTTATGTTGGAGCATCTTTTGGTATATGCCCAAGAGAGGTATAGCTGATCCTCAGGTAGTTCAATGTCCAATTTTCTGAGGAACCCAGACTGATTTCCAGAATGGTTGTACCAGTCTGCAATCCCACCAACAATGGAGGAGTGTTCTTTCTCCACATCCTTACCAGCATCCATTGCTGTCACCTGAGTTTTTGATCTTAGCCATTCTCACTGGTGTGAGGTGAAATCTCAGGGTTGTTTTGATTTGTATTTCCTGATGACTAAAGATGTTGAACATTTTTAGGTGTTTTCAGCCATTCGGGCATTCCTCAGCTGTGAATTCTTTTTAGCTTATTTCTGTCCCCATTTTTAATAGGGTTATTTGTCCCCTGCAGTCTAACTTTGAGTTCTTTGTATATTTTGGATATAAGCCTCTATCTGTAGGATTGGTAAAGATCTTTTCCCAATCTGTTGGTTGTTTTTGTCCTAACCACAGTGTCCTTTTTGATTTACAGAAGCTTTGCAGTTTTATGAGATCCCATTTGTCGATTCTTGATCTTAGAGCATAAGCCATTGGTGTTTTGTTCAGGAAATTTTTCCAGTGCCCATGTGTTCGAGATGCTTCCCTAGTTTTTCTTCTATTAGTTTGAGTGTATCTTGTTTGAGATGGAGGTCCTCGATCCACTTGGACTTAAGCTTTGTACAGGGTGATAAGAATGGATCGATCTGCATTCTTCTACATGCTGACCTCCAGTTGAACCAGCACCATTTGCTGAAAATGCTATCTTTTTCCATTGGATGGTTTTACCCTTTGTCAAAAAAAAATCAAGTGCCCATAGGTGTGTGGGTTCATTTGGTTCTTCAATTCTATTCCATTGGTCTATCTGTCTGTCTCTGTACCAATACCATGCAGTTTTTATCACTATTGCTCTGTAATTACTGAGTTCAGGATAGTGATTCCCCTTTAAGTCCTTTTTATTGTTGAGCATAGTTTTAGCTATCCTGGGTTTTTTGTTATTCCAGATGAATTTGCAAATTGTTCTGTCTAACTCTTTGAAGAATTGGATTGGTATTTTGATGGGGATTGCATTGAATCTGTAGATCGCTTTTGGCAAAATGGCCATTTTTACTATATTAATCCTGCTAATCCATGAGCATGGGAGATCTTTCCATCTTCTGAGGTCTTCTTCAATTTTTTCTTCAGAGTCTTGAAGTTCTTCATTGTACAAATCTTTCACTTGTTTGGTTAAAGTCACACCAAGGTATTTTTTTATATTATTTGGGACTATTATGAAGGGTGTCGCTTCCTAATTTCTTTTCTCAGCTTGTTTCTTTTTGTGTAGAGGAAGGCTACTGATTTATTTGAGTTAATTTTATACCCAGCCACTTTTGCTGAAGTTGTTTATCAGGTTTAGTAGTTCTCTGGTGGAACTTTTGGGATCACTTAAATATACTATCATATCATCTGCAAATAGTGATATTTTTGACTTCTTCCTTTCCAATCTGTATCTCGTTGCTCTCCTTTTGTTGTCTGGTTGCTCTGGCTAGAACTTCAAGAACTGTATTGAATAAGTAGTGAGAGAGTGGGCAGCCTTGTCTAGTCCCTGATTTTAGTGGGATTGGTTCAAGTTTCTCTCCATTTAGTTTAATGTTAGCTACTGGTTTGCTGTATATGGCTTTTACTATGTTTAGGTATGGGCCTTGAATTCCTATTCTTTCCAGGACTTTTATCATGAAGGGGTGTTGAATTTTGTCAAACACTTTCTCAGCGTCTAATGAAATGATCATATTGTTTTTTTCTTTTATTTTGTTTATATAATGGATTACATTGATGGTTTTCCATATATTAAACCATCCTAGCATGTATGGGATTAAGCCTACTTGATCATGATAGATGATTGTTCTGATGTGCTCTTGGATTCGGTTTGCCAGAATTTTATTGAGTATTTTTGTGTCAGTATTCATAAGGGAAATTGGTATAAGTTCTCTTTCTTTGTTGGGTCTTTGTGGTTTAGGTATAAGAGTAATTGTGGTTTCACAGAAGGAATTCGGTAGTGCTCCATCTGTTTCAATTTTGTGGAATAGTTTGATAATATTGGTATGAGGTCTTCTATGAAGGTCTGATAGAATTTGCACTGAAACCCAGTCTGAACCTGGGCCTTTTTTGTTGGGAGACCTTTAATGACTGCTTCTATTTCCTTAGGAGTTATGGGGTTGTTTAACTGGTTTATCTGTTCCTGATTTAACTTCGGTACCTGGTATCTGTCTAGGAAATTGTCCATTTCCTGCAGATTTTCAAGTTTTGTTGAATATAGGCTTTTATAGTAAGATCTGATGATTTTTTGAATTTCCTCTGAATCTGTAGTTATGTCTCCTTTTCATTTCTGATTTTGTTGTTAATTTGGACACACTCTGTGTCCTCTCGTTAGTCTGGCTAAGGGTTTATCTATCTTGTTGATTTTCTCAAAGAACCAACTTTTGGTTCTGTTGATTCTTTCTATGGTCCTTTTGTTTCTTTTCTTTTTTTTTTTTTTTCAGCTGGGAGTTTGATTATTTCCACTGCCTAAATCTACCCCTCCTTTTTGTTTTGCTTTTTGTTCTGAGTTTGATTATGTCCTTTAGGTGTGCTTGTTCTTTTTTGTTCTGACATTTTATGTGTGCTTTCCTGTTTCTGTTTCTGCAGGCACCTGAGCTATGAGTTTTCCTCTTAGCACAGCTTTCATTGTGTCCCATAAGTTTGTATGTTGTACTTCATTTTCATTAAATTTAAAAGTCTTTAATTTCTTTCTTTATTTCTTCCTTGACCAGGTTATCATTGAGTAGAGCATTGTTCAACTTCCATGTATATGTGGGCATTCTTCCCTTGTGTTATTGAAAACCAGCTTTAGCCCATGGTGGTCTGATAGAACGCATGGGATTATTTCTATATTTCTGTATCTGTTGAGGCCTTTATGACCAATTATATGGTCATTTTTAGAGAAAGTACCATGAGGTGGTGAGAAGAAGGTATATCCTTTTGTTTTAGAGTAGAATGTTCTATAAATATCTGTTAAGTCCATTTGGTTCATGACCTCTGTTAGTCTGTCTATGTCTCTGTTTAATTTCTGTTTCCATGATCTGTCCATTGATGAGAGTGGGGTGTTGAAATCTCCTACTATTATTGTGTGAGGTGCAGTGTGTGCTTTGATCTCTAGTAAGGTTTCTTTTATGTATTTAGGTGCCATTGTATTTGGAGCATAGATATTTAGGATTGAGAGTTCATCTTGGTGGATTTTTCTTTTGATGGATATGAAGTGTCCTTCCTTATCTCTTTTGGTTGAAATTCGATTTTATTCTATAGTAGAATGGCTACTCCAGCTTGCTTCTTCAGACCATTTGCTTGGAACGTTGTTTTCCAGCCTTTTACTGTGAGGCAGTGCTGTCTTTGTCTCTGAGGTGCGTTTCTGATAGGCAGCAAAATGTTGGGTCTTCATTGCATATCCAGTTTGTTAATCTGTGTCTTTTTATTGGGGGAATTGAGTCCATTGTTGTTGAGAGATATTAAGGAATAGTGATTGTTGCTTCCTGTTATATTCGTGTTTGGAAGTGAGATCAGATTTGTGTCCTTGTCTTCTCTTTGTTTTGTTGCAAAATGATTAGTTTCTTGCTTTTTTGGGGGTGTAGCTTGCCTGCTTGTGTTGGGCTTTACCATTTACTATCCTTTGTATGGCTGGATTTGTACAAAGATATTGTGTAAATTTGGTTTTGTCATGGAATATCTTGGTTTCTCCATCTATGTTAATTCAGAGTTTTGCTGGATACAGTAACCTGGCCTGGCATTTGTGTTCTCTTAGGGTCTGTATGGCATCTGTCCAGGATCTTCTGGCTTTCATAGTCTCTGGCGAGAAGTCTGGTGTAATTCTGATAGGTCTGCCTTTATATGTTTCTTGACCTTTTCCCCTTACTGCTTTTAATATTCTTTCTTTATTTTGTGCATTTGGTGTTTTGACTATTATGTGACGGGAGGAGTTTCTTTTCTGGTCCAATCTATTTGGAGTTCTGTAGGCTTCTTGTATGCCTATGGGCATCTCTTTCTTTAGGTTAGGGAAGTTTTCTTCTATGATTTTGTTGAAGATATTTACTGGTCCTTTCAGCTGGGAGTCTTCACTCTATTCTATACCTATTATCCTTAGGTTTGATCTTCTCATTGAGTCCTGGATTTCCTGTATGTTTTGGACCAGTAGCTTTTTCCGTTTTACATTATTTTTGACAGTTGTGTGGATGATTTCTATGGAATCTTCTGCTCCTGAGATTCTCTCTTCTATCTCTTGTATTCTGTTGGTGATGCTTGTATCTACAGCTCCTTGTCTCTTCCTTTGGTTTTCTATATCCAGGATTGTGTCCCTTTGTGCTTTCTTTATTGCTTCTATTTCCATTTTTAATTCTTTTTAATTCACCTGTTTGATTGTGTTTTCCTGTAATTCTTTCAGGGATTTTTGTGTTTCCTCTCTATAGGCTTCTGCTTGTTTATTTGTGTTTTCCTGCATATCTCTAAGGGAGTTCTTTGTGTCTTAAAGTCCTCCATCATCATGATCAAATGTGATTTTAAATCTAGATCTTGCTTTTCTGGCATGTTTGGATATTTGGTGTTTGCTTTGGTGGGAGAATTGGGCTCCGATGATGTCATGTAGTCTTGGTTTCTGTTGCTTGGGTTCCTGAGCTTGCCTCTCACCATTAGGTTGTCTCCGGTGTTAACTTGTTCTGTGTAGTCTTTCCTGTCTACTGGTCTTCAGCTGTTCCTGTGGTCATGTGTCCTGAGTCTACCAGGCAGGTCACTTGGAGCAGAAAAGTTGGTCTTACCTCTTGTCTTGGGCCTGAAGTTGCTCCTCGGACCTGGGTTTCACCTCTCCGTGAAGGCAGCAACCAGAAGGGCCTGACCTGCCTTCTCTTGGTTCCCTGTGCACAGGGGGCCCAGATGGCACTAGGTGTTTTCCTCTAGAGTCAGAAATGTGGGCAGAGAGTAGTCTCCTCCCAGGCGGTTGCCCCTCTGAAGGTTAGCTCTCCCTCCCACAGGATTTGGGTGCAAAGGAGCTGTTTGACTGGGTCCTTCAGATCCAAGGGGATGTGAACCGCAGTTCCTGCAGCTTTTGAGCACCCTATCTTCCTGTTCTAAAGGCCCTATACAGTTTCCTCCTGGGCCAGTCCCTTAATCTTTAAATATTCAGTAGATTTTGTGTTTTTTTATTATGTACTGAGGATATTTATTTATTTATTTTATTTATTGTTTGGCCGTTTATTTTAAGCATAGGTCTTGGGGATTGACCCCAGTTTGGTGCTATATTTTCTTGTCTGTAAAATTGTAAATTCTGGGCATCAAACTTTGTAAACATAAGCTTTGAATGGGAACCAAAATCCTTCAAATAAAGGTATACTATAAATAAAACATGCTCATCCAGTATGGACTTATTATTTTTCCACAGTAAAAAAGAGGGAAATTGTTTGTATTCATCCACCCATTACCAGTTTCTGATTACCTGTCATAAGTCAGGTACTTGTACTAATGGCTATAATAGTGACACCAACAAAGAACTGGTTTCCGCTTTGTAGGTTTACCCAGCAGTAGAGGTAGTGATCAGAGTGGTATAGTTTAGCCCATGCTGTGCTGAAGCTAGTTTATGCAGGTTCTCAAGAAAGTACATCAACATTCCAGAATTCTGAAAAATGGTTGCTAACCATATCTATTATTAAAACTAAAGGTAAATAGGCAACCCTCATTAGGTCATAGATTCCATATCTTTCAATTTGCCTACTGAATTAAATTTATTTGTAACTGTAGAAGTCAGTACTGTGGCAATCTGTGTGCATGTTGTGTATGAGGCCATGAGAAATTCAAGTTGCCCTAGGTGTGTGTTCCTAGCTGAGGTTGAAGAAGGCCTTTTCATTTCAGCTCCCATACTTTAAACAAATATTCTTTTGTTTTATATTTAGTGCCAGGTTTTTCACATTTTTGTGGGTGATTTTTCTGCTTAAAATAACCTCAAACATAGTGCTGATGTACTTCTTAGTGTTCCACAGCACAAAAAAAAAATAGCTACTGGTGTGTTTTTGGAGAAAAACATACATTAGAACTTAGGCTCCATTCATTCCTAAGTTATAGTATTGTGACTGTGCATTCAATGTTAATGAATCAGTAGTACCTATCACAGAAAGTGTCTTTAAATAGAAATACAAATAGAACAAGTTGATGGAATATCACTTGACAAATGTCAGATGTTACAATCAGAAGCACATGGAGATTTAATTTTTATTTCTTCTAGAAGCATTGTAACTTGGTGTTTCCAGCACTTCCTAGAAGGAAACAACTGTGAATAAGAACTGACTACATACATGTAAAATAAAATAAATTACATAAAGCAAAGTTAATGAATTCCCCAAACTTCCCATCTTCTTTTATTTTACTGCATACTATTATCTTGCACTGCTATATAAGTCTGTTGTATTTGTATGGTAGGGATATTATGCAATAAAGGTATTCTGTGCACAAGTCTTCTCTTCCATGTCTAATGATACCAAGGCAGCAGCTTGACATCAGCCAAGGTAGAAATGTTTACTTCATGGAAATGAGTAAATGCTAAAACCAAGAATCTTTATTTCCAGTCTCCATTCAGCCCTCAAACATTTACTATTTATCAGCTATCTTCAACTTTTTCTAGAGGTCTACTGATAGGGCTAATGAAGCTGACTTCCATGTACTACCTAAGAACCTGCCTACCTCTGGTCCATTAACCAATACTGACTCAGTGTGCTCATGCCTCAAGGTGGGATATATACACTCAGGCTTCCTGTGGGACCAACTGAACTGGGAGGCGCAGATGCCCAAGAATATGTTTATTTGGTTTTCTTCCCTTCCTCATCTTGCTTCCTTCTTTCCCTTCCCCTGGAAGCGTTTTCTTCTTAAATCTTATTCATACAAATGTTAAGTTTCCGTATTTGCTCTTGGAGTAGCCCATTTGAAAGGGTACTCCAGCAAATCTGGCAAGAAAACCATAGGGTCAGCAGCTGGCAAACTCATGTTGACCCTAAAGAGAAAAGAAATAGAGTTTTAGTGTATGTGCTGCCAAAAACCCTAACAAACAAACAAACAAAGAAACAAACAAAAAAAGCAAAGCAAAGGAAAAGAAAATCATGCACCCCAACCCCCCTGCTTTCAGTTCCTCTTTAAAAAGCTATTGCTGAATTGGTAAGACTGCTCAGTGGGTAAAACACTTGTTGAACAAAGTCCATTTTGATGGCTCAAATTCATTGTCAGAACTCATGTAAAGGAAGAAGGAGAGAATCAGCTCCACAAAGTTGTTGTCTGACTGCTACATATGTATGTGGCACATGCTGAGCCCCTTCCCAATAGATACACAGAGGTACATACACATACCCAAATAATAACAGTTTCAAAATAAAATCTTCCAATTTTACATTTGATTTAAAAAATGTTTCAACACCTGTAAAAGGACACAAATTACGATTTCTTTTAGTTTTGTGCTCGCCACTTTGTAGTTGCTTAATGCTTTCATATTTTGATAAGCTCTAAAAGATTACTGGAACATCTTTTACTCACCCTGGCTTCTTGCTGGGTTTGCCTCTGCTGAGCTCAGCTAGCAGCGGTGAACTCTGACATGCAATAATAAATCAAGCTTTCATCAAGTTTTTCTTAGGCTGTTGAGAAACAGAAACCTGTAAGCGATGCTGCAATAACGTTCTTTGAAATCGTTTTACCATGATAAGAAGTGTAGCAAGTAATCAAGAAGCCCACTGTGCTGTTGTATACAAGTGGAAGGCGATGCTCGGAATAGTTTCTTCATTTTCCAATCATTATTGCTCTAGAGTTAGCAAGTGCCAGTTCGGAGGCATGGTCTGAGGAATTGTGCAGTAATTAAATGCTTGCTTGGGAAAACAATTTTAGATTGATAAATTGCTTTATTGCATTTTGAAAGGCTGAAAGGGGCGGGCAATCAGGTGGACTGTGTGTTTGTCTTCTTCACAAAATGTCATGAATTATTCACGTGGGCAAAGACTGAATTTAAGAAGGAAAGAAACTTGGGGCATAGGGTCATTCTTGCCCCGGCAGCCATTACAGAGGCCCGTCTCAGTGATTCCTGGCAAGGTTTGAGGATAAGGGAGAAGTTTCTGCATAGTGAATCTGATGTTTAAAACTGAGTTCACTGACGGCTACAGCCTGGGGAGCTATTCACTCTCTTTGATATTGTTCTGGGCCAAGCAGCTCTGCAGAAGAAAGAGTTTCTGGTGACTTTAACTCTGTTAAATTATGTAAAATTCAGAGGAAATCATGAACTGCGACTCACAAAGTATAGCACAGGTGAGAGAAATATTGTTAAGAACATTGGGCACCACAAAACAAATGCTTCACTGGGACTTCTGATTGTATTCATGATTTTGTTTGCTCTAGATTTTTAAAAGATGGGCAAAGACTTACCTAGAGTGAAATACATAGAATTTAAATGTAAAGCTTAGTTTAAAAATGATATATATTCACACAATTATTGTCCATATAAAAATACAAAATAATTTCATTTCCCCCAGAAGGTTCATTTATGCATTTTCCCCAAATACCATCTTCTTCCAGAGATAATTCAATATTCTAATTTTTAAAAATTCCTCAATTTAAAAAAATTAAAGTAATTGGTTTATGTTCATGATATATATGTGTGGGCGGGTACGTGTGTGTGCATATGGGGAGAGGACAACTTTGGGGAACCAGCTTTCATCTTCCATCTTTATGTGGGTTCTGGGGATCACACTTAGGCTGACAGACTTGCACAACCAGGCAAGTGCCTTTATCCACTGAGCAATCTCTGTGGCCTGTACTAGTCAAAAGGTTATAACACATTAGTCTCACTTGCACTTGCCTTATTGTGTATGAATGTACTCCTTTCTTTTGAGCGGTGGCTTTCCCTTACCCTCAGACATTCTACAACATGGATACATATCAAATATATTGATCTTTTATTGATAATTCTTAGGTTCTGTCCTCTTGTATGGCTGCACCATGGTGTGTTTCCAGTTGATGAATTTCCTGCTAGCTTCTGCTTACTGTGAATAAATCTACCAAAAGTATTGTTGACTTGGAATACCTCAAGTTGTTCCCTATTCATGGGGAATTATGAAAGTAGAACTCAGGTTCTTGCTTGGTGAGGGGAGATGAAGTAGACATCGTGTGCCTGAGCGGATGGAAGCATTTAAGAATCTTTGCAAACTCCAGTGGAAGGGGAAGCCTTGGTCCTGCCAAGACTGAACCCCCAGTGAACGTGATTGTTGGGGGGAGGGCGGCAATGGGGGGAGGATGGGGAGGGGAACACCCATTAGAAGGGGAGGGGGAGGGGTTAGGGGGATGTTGGCCCGAAAACCGGGAAAGGGAATGACAATCGAAATATAAATAAGAAATACTCAAGTTAATAAAGATAAAAAAAAAGAATCTTTGCAAAGGAATGTTTGGCACCTAGAGAAATTGGGTTAATTGGAGAGCTTACCTGGAGCCAGTGCTGTCTAAGTTCATCTCTGAATCACATATGGCCATAATGAAGCTATGTTGGAGAAAAGGTACTGAGAGTTCACTTTAATTAGTCAATGAGTTACGGAGCTACCAGAACTGACATGACTGGTTCCCAGGAGACCACATTGGAGATTCGCTTTCTGCCAAGAGCCCTCTGATAGTGGAACTGGACTGCACACTGGCCTAACCACAGACAGAAAGAAGGGCTGGTAGACTTGTGGAGGAATTATGGCGCCCCCTGGGGGATACCGACTTATTCCTCCAGATAGCCTTTTCTGAGGTCCAGTTTCAGTTGTACAAAGTAACTTCTCAGCATCATTATTTCAGTAACTCTTTCGAAAGATTTCAAAGTTAATGCAAAAACAGTTATGATGTGATTAGGGACAACTCAAATTAAGGAAAGATTAAGAAGGATATATGTGGTGTTTACCCTCTCACAAGAGGGAGGGGAGAATCAGTTTGGGTTATTATTGTTTTCTGATAGAGAGGTTCATAGATTTTGATAATTTATAATATCTGCTTTATTAATGCAGGTGGTAGGATAAGATAACAAGTTCGTCTGCAAAGTTCTTTGAGCAAAATGTCTGTACAAGATAGCAGTAGGCCTTTTGTGTCTTGCTCGCTCAGGGTGTAAAATGAGCGCTTCTCAACCCACATCAGCACCACTCGTTCAGTGAGCATTTGGGAATGTGTGGGAGCATTTTTGATTGTCACAATGATTGGGGGTGGGGTGGGCACTGCTTCTCATTGCTGAGGTGGAGGAGGGAGGGAAAACGTCCAGCATGGAGGAGAATTTTCTCATTTAAAATACCAGTAGGACCCCTGTAGAGAAATGTTCCCCCCACCCACCGGAAGATCTAGAGCTATTTATAGGCAATTAATATTCAGGAGCTTTAGTTATATAAACAAAGTAAGTCAAGCAAGTAGGAGTCAGCAGACTTAAGAGGCTTATTGTGACAGGAATGGAATTAAACTCATTTTTGCACATTGAACTCGATGGCGATTTTACCCAAAGCAGTCATGAAGCACTAGCCTTAAATGGGATATGGAGGTGGGGAGATTCGTTTTCCAGGATCCTCAGCATGGCTTTCTTCCTTCTCTTCCAAATGTCTGCTAGTTCACAGGTCCTGCTCTTTGCTTATCCTCCTAAGGATAAGAATGCAGCTGATAAATTCATTAAGTCATGTGAATTTTCTATTACATCTCCCAGCAGGATTATTATTAGGAGGGGAAGAATCTCAGATGTGGGAGAGAAAGAGGGTTTTTATTATTATTATTATTATTATTATTATTATTATTATTATTTTATTTTTTGGCTGTGAGATCATTCTAGAATTTTTTATTATTCCCAGCCAAGTTATTAAACTATTTTCTTGGGAGAATGATTTTAGCTGCATAAACCAAGGTGTTAATATTTGCTGTAACCATGACAAAGAGAGAGAAGGCAGATATCTTTGTAAAGTTATGGACCTATGAACAAATTGAACAAGACTCTTGAAGAAATGAGTTTAAAATGCACCACATGTGTGACAACATATGCATTTTCATTTTTGTTAAGTCAAATATTTCTTACAATTTTCATACTGTATAATTTGGAGTCTTACATTAAGAAATCCATTCAGTGTGTCCGGATGTGAATGATTAGGCATGACGAATTTCAGTGGAGGTTGTGGACAAAGGTCTCATGTTGCCACATTTATCCATGGGCCAAGATGTCTCAGATTGGATACTATTAACCCCTGAGAAGTTTTGCTACAGTATTCTGTTTGTTTCCATTAAGCATTTTCCTGGGTGGGAAGCCTTTTCTTTTGTGAATAAGATTGATGATAGATTTTCCTCAGGCTTCCAAAAGACATAGACTTACTTTCTGTATATTTAATGTATGAAAGAAATATTACTAGTATAGCTTCTCAGGACTCAAAGGGGAGGGGAACCCTAGATGAAATGCCCTACAGTGAGAGGGAACTTATTGAACCCACCTATCCCACAGCCAGAGCTCTGACCCATAATTCTTCTAGTCTGAAAGAAATGCAGGGATGGAAATGGAGAAGAGCCCAAGGAAAAGAAGGTCCAGCAACAGGCCCAAAATGGGATCCAGCTCAAGGGGAGGCCCCAAGACCTGACACCATTACTGAAGCTATGGAGTGTTCACAAAAAGGGACCTACCATGACTGCCCTCCAAAAGACCCAACAAGCAGCTGAAAGAGTCAGATGCAGATATGTGCACCCAACCAAAGAACAGAAGCTGCTGACCCCCATGGCTGAGTTAGGGAAAAGCTGGAGGAAGCTAAGGAGGAGGGCAACCCTGTAGGAGGATCAGCAGTGTCAATTAACCTGGACCCCTGAGATCTCTCAGACACTGGATCACCAACCAGGCAGCATACACCAGCTGATATGAGGTCCCCACCACATATACAGCAGAGGACTCCTGGGTCTGGGTTCAGTCAGAGAAGATACACCTAACCCTCAAGAGACTGGAGATCACAGGAAGCTTAGAGGTCTGTTGGGGTGGGTAGGGTAGGGACATCCGTGTGGAGACTGGGGGAGGGGGAAGAGTGTCTGGGGAGAGGGGGAGGTATGGGATGTGGAACCCTGGGGTGGGTGGACTAGGAGGGGAATAAAATCTGGAGTGTAAAAATAACTAACTAACTAAATTAATTAATTAAAAAAGAAGAATAACCACTTCCTGAGTCAACTAGTGGCCATAAGATTTAATTACAGATGCTTCTGGGATTGCTGGGCTAAAGTCTGTAGAATCAAAATGTTAGGTAGATTGATATTTCTTCTTTGTCTGAGAATGGATTTCTATATTTATTGACTGATTGTTGTTCATGTACTCTGCATCAAATACAAGAGTGACTGTGACATTTTCATGGAGCATCTTGGCTAAGAAGGAATTGTAATCTTAGTGATATGTGATATTCACTTTATTTTTTACAGCCTTTAGCACACACATGTTAACTGTAGTGATAGGTAGAGTTTGGTGTTCATTGGTATGCTAAGCTAAAAGGGGGAACACAAAACAATTGTTTCTCTTTGTGAAAAATCCCATGAATATACTATGTGATGTAGTCATTTGGATAATCTTAAACCTGAAAAATAATAATTGAAAAGCCTCATTAACCATAATCCTTACAGTGCTGCTCTGTAAGAATCATCATCTCTGGATAATGAAAGAGGAAACTAGGCCAAGAGAGGTTAAATATCGTGTGAAGGTCTCTTGTTTATGTGTTGCACCAGTGGGATTCAAAGACTCAATTTGTTATCTTTTACCATTTCTGAAGTGTAAATACTCTAACTGTTTCTAATATCAAGTTACTAATATGAAATAATTGGTCAGAAAGTTCGAGATGGATGAATATAATGGCTCTAGGGAGCCTGTATGAGTTGCCTCCAGCATTATTCTAAGTACAGTGATCGACTTAGGTAAGTGTGGGTGTCCGCAGGGCAGAGTTTTGTACTAATTTCCAGGAATCACCCAGGAAAGGGATGGAAGAGCCTCAGGTTTTGTCATAACATGTCCTCCAGGCTGGAATTGAGGTCACGTCTACTTAGGAAGGGTAAGAGACCATCTCTCAAGTTTCTCATTAAGTCCTGGTAGCGTAAGGAAAGATTTAGATTTTCTTGTACCCACGGAAGTTTTATGGCAGTGTTTGAGCATACGATTCGGTAATTCAAGGTCAGAAGTAGGAAAGACACGGAGACTAGCACAGGGAAGCCAGCCATAGATGCAAGCATTGGAATGGGGCAGTAAGCGCAAATACTAGGAACAGTGAACAGTGGAGAATTGGATGCCTTCTCATGATGCCAGGACTCTATGATCTTTAGAGAAAGGACAGAAAGACTCAAGGAAATAGAAAACGTGGCAGATGTTAATTATTGTCATAATTAGAGGTCGTTATAGGGAATGCTGCCAGAATCTCCCCCTCTCTTATTTTTTGGTAGAAGCCCAAAAGCAAAACAAAGCCGGGCTTCGAGGCTCATATTGTCAGAGCTATGGAAATGATGCAGAACATTTTCTCCTTTTGCTTCAGGGAGAAGTAACTGGCAATGTTTTGTGATTCTGATAAATACTATTATGCCCCAAGTCCTTTGAGACAACTTTTTAACAGCTGATATAAATAGGGCAAGGTGATACAATTTACAAAATGCATCTGCAAGACGGAGGAGAGAGTTCAGTTGATACAGTGTTGGATTTGCAATCTTGGTGACCTGATTTAGGTCCACATAACTACACAAAGTAGTTGGCCATGGTGTCACATGCTTATAATCCCATTACTGTGGAGGTAGAGACAGGTGGAACCCTGACTAGACTGGCTAGCAAGCCTAGTTTAATTAGTGTGCTCCTAAAACCCCATTTCAAACAGATTGCTCATGCCCAAGGAATGGCAAATAAGATTGTCTTCTACCCTCCATATGCACACCCCACATGAACATGAGCATACACAATGCACTCACAAACATACTGCTTAAGATAGAAGTGATACTTCTTCATTGCTGATGGGAGTGCAAACTTGTACATCCACTTTGGAAATCAATTTGGAGACTTTTCAGAAAACTGGGAATAGTTCTATCTCAAGACCCAGCTATACCACTCCTGGACATATATCCCAAAGAAGTTCCAGCATCCCATAAAGACAAGTATAATAATAAAATTATTACAACTAATATAATATAAATGCTCAACTGTGTTTATAGCAGCCTTGTTCATAATAGTCAGAAATTGGGAACAACCTAGATGTCCCTCAGCTAAAGAATGGATAAAGAAAATGTGGTACATTTACACAATGGAATACTATTCGGCTATTAAAAACAAAGACATCATGAATTTTGCAAGCAAATGGATGTAATTTTAAAATATCATCCTGAGTGACAGAACCCAGTCCCAAAGAGCATGCCTGGTATGTACTCACTTACAAGTGGATATTAGCCATAAAATACAGGTACCATGCTGCATTCTACAGAGCTAAACAAGCTAAACAAGAAAGAAGGCCCAAGCATGGAAGCTTGGATTTTACTTAGAAGGGGGAATAGAATAGTCTTAAGAAACAGATGGAGGGAAGGAAAGGAAGGGGAAAATGGAGGGCTCAGGATGAGGTGTGGGGAAGGACAGGAGAGATGCCCAGATGGTTATGCAAATTAATGGAGATTTGCAACTGATTGAGATGAAGAGGTGGGGGGCATCTCCAGGACTAGATAGGGACCTGGGATAAGGGAGGTGCCAATGAATCAATGGGGGTGACTTTAGCTGTGACTCACAACATTGGGGATATGGAACCTGAAGAGGCCATCTCCTGTAGCCAGGCAGGACCCCAGTGGAGTCATACAGACACCAACCCACCCACAGAACTTCCAACCCAAAATTCATCCTGTTTACAAGAAAATGCAGGCACAGGAGATGGAGCAGAGACAGAAGGAATGGCCAACCAATAACTGGCCCAACTTGAGACCCATCCCATGGGCAAACACCAATATTTGACACTATTAATGATACTTGTTTATGCTTGCAGACAGCTTCACCCAGCACCTGACTTAGACAGATACAGACACCCAGAGTCAAACAGTGGATGGAGCTTGGGGACTCTTGTGGAAGAATAGGAGGAAGGATTGGGGCCCTGAAGGGGATAGGGACCTCACAGGAAGACCGACAGAGTCAACTAACCTGGCCCCTTGGAACTCTCAGAGACTGAACCACCAACCAGAGAACATACATGGGCTGGACCTAGGTACTCTGCACCCAGCACATATGTACCAGATATGTAGCTTGACCTTCATGTTGGTCTCAAACAACTGGAGTGGGGGCTATACCAAAAGGCATTGCCTGTCCGTGGGATGAGTTCCTATAGCTGGGCTGCCTTGTGTGGCCTCAGTGGGAGAGATTACCTAGTTTCACAGAGACTTGAAGTGCCAGGGGTGGAGGATACCCAAAGGGGCCCATCCAGTCAGAGGAGAAGGGGAGGGGGAAGGCAGAATGATTGTGGGCAGAGGTGATCTGATCAGGAGGAGGCAAGGAACGGGATGTAAAGTAAATAAGTAAAAAAATAATCTAAACTAAGAGAGATAGTGTTAGAGGAGATCTCTCTGTGTCTTTGTTTCTCTGTCTTTGTGTCTCTGTGTCTCTGTGCCTCTGTCTCTGTCTTCCTCTGTCTTTCTGTCTCTATCTCTTTGTCTCTGTTTCTCTCTCTCTCTCTCTCTCTCTCTCTCTCTCTCTCTCTCTCTCTCTCTGATGTGCATTATTGAACCTCTCCTTTATCAGTTTTGCGCCCAAAGATAGTACTCAGTGGGTGCCTGCTGCTGTTTAATCTAGCCATGTGCTTTCGGATTGTCACATGCCATCAACAACATGAAACATTTTACTAGGAGAGACTTAATTGCTGGAAGAACATCAGACTAGGTTTGAGGAGATCTAAATTCTCATCCTTCCTTTGTACCAGATGTGTGATGATGAAAAAAAAAATACCCTCTGGGTCATTCACTATCATTGATGACTCCATCCTACATTGTTTTAAGACTCTTCTTTTGTTTTTAAGACTCTTCTTCTTTTTTTTTTTTTGTTGTTGTTTTTTTTGGTTTAAGACTCTTCATCCCAGACTAGCTACTTCCTGTTTCTCTGGTCACATTTGAGGGAATACCTTCAGAGGTTGTTGCATGCGTTTGTCTTTACTTCCTTTCTTGAGGCTTGTTCCCTAACCCTCCTAGCCTAGCCTTGCTCTTGCAGATCTCCCAAACCCACTGTTTAGTATGCTTCAGCTACTCGTCATGTCAGCCCACAACCCAATTAGTGACTCTCTTGTCTTGCCTGCTTTCTGTAATGCTATTCCTTCCTGGTGGTTCCTTCTCAGTCTTTATTGCTGGTGTGACTTCCTCCTCAAAACCATTAAATGTTGGCATGCCACAGTGCTTATTTATCGAACTCATCTCTTTTCTAACTGATCTCCCTCTGGATGAGCTCAGTGTCAAATGAGTATCTACCTTATCTTCTGACTTGAACTCTGGATTTGTATAATCAACCCCTTACCACCCATTTCCATTTGTATGTCAAGAAGGCATCTCAAATTCAGCATACAGAATGAGCTCCTAAGTTTTTCCAGTCAGAGATAGTTGTGTTTACATTTCTCACTGCTCTGTCACATACCTCAGAGAAGTTAAAAAGAAGAAAATTTTAGTTTGGCTCATGAATTGGAGGTTTTATTTTACAGTCGGCTGGCTTCATTATTCTGAGTTTGATGCATGGTAGAACCTCAATGGTGGTGGGAGCGTGTGGAGGAGACTCACCTCATGGAGAGAGAAAAGATACCCTTCAATGTCACCCTTTCTCAAGGAACTTATTTCCATTCACCAGGCCTCATCTCCTAAAGTTTCAAACATTTCCCCAAGTAACAGCACATCTAGATCCCAAACCTTCATCACATGGGCCTGTGGGAAACACTTCCTATACATACAATACTATTGCTGCCAAGTATCCAGTGCCTCCATTTTGTTATCTTTATTAACTTGAGTATTGCTTATTTACATTTCGAATGTTATTCCCCTTCCCGGTTTCTGGGCCAACATCCCCTAATCCTCCCCCTCCCTTCTATATGGGTGTTCCCTCCCCATCCTCCCCCATTACCACCCTCCCTCCAACAATCACCGGGGGTTCAGTCTTGGCAGGACCAAGGGCTTCCCCTTCCACTGGTGATCTTAGTAGGATATTCATTGCTACCTATGAGGTTGGAGCCAGGGTCAGTCCATGTATAGGCTTTGGGTAGTGGCTTAGTCCCTGGAAGCTCTGGTTGGTTGGCACTGTTGTTCATATGGAGACTCAAGACCCTTCAGTTCTTTCAGTCCTATGTCTGATTCCTTCAATGGAATCCCGTTCTCAGTTCAGTGTTTTGCTGCTCGTATTCGCCTATGCATTTACCGTATTCTGGCTCTGTCTCTCAGGAGAGATCTACATCCGTTCCTGTTGGCCTGCACTTCTTTTTTCATCCATCTTGTCTAATTGGGTGGCTGTATATGTATGGGCCACATGTGGGCAGGCTCTGAATGGGTGTTCCTTCTGCCTCTGTTCTAAACTTTGCCTCCCTATTCCCTGCCAAGGGCATTCACAGAGTGCCTCCATTTTATGTGGTTTGCTTGAATGGCTTGGCTAAGGAGTGACGGTAACATATACCACATCTGGGCAGATGCTTCAAAATATTTGGCATATTTCTGCAATTGCCCTTTCCCTTCTAATAATAGACAGAGGACAGGAGCTGCTCCTTCAGCTGAGTCTCAGAATATAGAAGTCATGTGATAGAGCTAATATTTAGTAGCTAACACATAGTATTCAAAAATAAAGGTTGGTTGTTGCAAGTCATCGTGACTTTGAGTTACTTTTACTGGAGCACAATTCAGCGAAAGCTGACTGATGCACTTGCCTTCAGATCCGTTGCTGAGAAAAAAAATACACCACAAATCACAGTGGCTCAACAGAGTAATTATTATGTATCTGCTCATGATATTTAAAATTGGACAGGGTTTCATGAAGACAGTTTATCTCTACCATATATGGTACCACCTGGAGTGTGTAATGGAGCTGGAGGCCTCACTTCCAAACTGGCACTTTGTTATGCTGCCATTTGATGCTGGCTGTGGGCTGGAATCTTAGCTATCCCAGCTATTCTTCTTATAGTCCACAGTAGCTTGGGTCTCCTTACATCCCAGCAGCTGGGTTCTCAACTGTGAACATTCCAGAGATCAAAGCAGAAGCTTCAAGGCTTCTTCTGACCTAGTCTTGGAAGGCACGCATAGGTTGCTTTTGCCCCATGTTCCTGATCAAGTCCAGCAAAATGAACATCTCATTGGTCAAAAAAATGACCATCTTTGGAAACAAAATCTGCCACAAGCCATCTCATCCTGCATTATCTCTGTAGTCTTTTCCCTCCCTGTAGTCTTTATTATTTAAGCCGGGAAAATTACTTCTTTTTTCAGAATAAGTGTTATTGGAACAGCCCCATGGACAGTCATTCACTTGCAGTCCACGTGCTGTATAACAATGATCATAAAACTGAAATTTTATCTCTTGGCCCCTTTCAGAAAGAGTCTAATGATGCCTGATTTATGTTAAAGGGGCTGTAATCTAATTGACTATTCTGGCTCCAAACTAGAGTTACTTCTGGTACCTTTCTTTCTGTCATGCATTCATATCCAATTCCTCTGGAATCTGCTAGTTCTCTCAAAAAATAAAAATAATCTTGACACCCCTAACCACAGCAGCAGCAGCAGCAGCAACAGAGACCAAAGCTGTAGTCAGCTCTGGTCTGGATCAGTCCCACTATTTTCATCCTATTTTACAATCTTTTCTCAATATAATAGGCAGGTACTGCTTTTTAAATATCAGAAAAGATGCAGCGGCACACACCTGTAATTTTAGCACTTGGGAGTTGGAGACAAGAGAACCAGGAGTCCTTCCTTAGCTACAAGGTGAGTTCAAGGACATCCTTGGCTATATGAGATCCTGTCTCAACGGATAGAAGAGGGAGGAAGTGACATAATTATACTTTAATTTTTTAAAAATTAATAAGAGGGAATGAAGAAGCAAAATGAATAAACATGCTCATTAGATTATGTCTTGTCTGAAACCTGGTCCCCCATTATATTGAGAATGAGATGCAAAACTCCTATTGTGGCCTCTGAAGCCCTACATCTTTTCCCCCAGCCCATGTGCTCTATAGGACTGACCTCAGGGGCTTTTATTATCCCTTTTATCTTTGCCACATTGGTCTCCCTGCTTCATAAACCACAACGTATGGTCTTGCTGCAAATGAGCTTTCATATTTTCCATTCTCTCTTCTTGGAATATACTTGCTTTGGCTATTCACAGACTAACCACCCCTCAGGCCTCAGACATCTACTTGATTGGCATCTCTGAGAAGATGCCATTGACTCCAAAGCCCCACCTCCTGATTACTGTGCCTTTTCAATATGCATTTTAACTAAAGAATAATTACCTCACTTTACCCCCTCCCTTTCTTTGCTCCAGCATTTCCCAAGTCCTTTCCCTCCAAACCCTTCCCTGCCACCACCACTCTAGAACTGAAAGCTTCTTCCTCCTTGATTATTATTGTTACATTCATATGTATATGTATGCATGGACACATAAATACAACCGGCTGAATTGGTCTTTGTGCATATATGGCTTTATGGTTGACCATATTGTATTGGACAACCAGTTAGGGGGCTCACAATATCTATTGGTATTGCCATTTTTCAGATCTCATTTCTAGTTCCTTGTCCAGGGTGAGCCTGTCAAATTCTCCTCCTTCCTTATTAGCATGCCTATTGATATTGCCATTTTCCACATCTCGTTTATGTAGCCATTTCTATGAGAGACTGTTCCACAACAGAATTCTTTCGAATTTTTGCTCTTGCATTTTTTTTCAACCTGCCTCCTCCTTTCCTGTGATCTTTCCTGAGCCATAGATGCAGGATCTGTGATGTAGATGCATCCATCTGAGCTCCCCAGAATCTCTTGAGTGGTATTCAGTTGTGGTTTTCTGTAATTGCTTCCATTTGCTATAAAGAGAAGCTTCTTTGATGCGAGCTGATAGCTACACTTCTCTGTGGATATTAAGGATAAGATTTAGAATGTAGTAAGCCATTATGCTGTGCTAGCAAACTAGCTATAGTAGAGTCTCTTCTAAGATCCATGATGTCTTAGGCCTAGAAAGTTGGCTAGGTGTCTAGTACCAGCCGTGATTTCCTTTCTGTTGGGTGGGATTTAAGTTTAACTAGTCAGTTGTGGACTACTGACTCATGAGTGTTACTCCCTGCATGTTTATGGATATTTTGTCATGCGGGTCATTATTGTGGTTCATAGGTGTTATACATGGGTAGGGCTATTGAATTCAGCTTCCCTAGTAGCTTTTGGTACTATGGAAGTTAGACTACAGGAAGAAAGCTTTCAGGTTAAATCTAGTTTGAATAATCCGAGTCCTATGTATTAAGTGTGTGGTGTCTTTAGCTATAGGGGCTTGCCTTCAACTTCTGAGAGGCAACCAAAGGCAACAGCTTTAGCTGTGGCAGTAGTAATGTTTTGAATTTTGAATAGTAGTAATTAAAAAACACATATATATGTGCTTGTGTGTGTATTGAGCAGAGTCCTCCTTGCTTTGGTAGAAAGGTGTATATATATATTATATAATATATATATGTATGTATTGTGTGTGTGCGTGTGCATGCGTGCATGCATGTGTGTGTGTGTCTGTGTATGTATGCCTTGGAATACCCTGACCAACTATTCTAAAGGATATTTCTCAGGCATGGTACTGGAATTTTTGTTAGTCTATGGTTCTCATGAAGACCATTGTCTGCCTTAGTGGCTTAACTTCCTTTAATATATAATATATATGCACACCCTTCTGTGTATTGTGTTGTTTCCTAGAACCTATGCTTTTTCCTTAGAGCAATTATCTATTTGGCTATTGCCCCTTCTCTTGTTAAACTGAGACTCCAGATCTGTATCCAAAGCACGGTGTTCAGTAAATAATTGTCTTGTGAATGTGCTCAGCGAATGAGCCTCAGTTTCCTCGTGTGTAAAATGAATGAGGGCCATCTGGTCAGAGCATCTGTCACTGAACTGCTTGCCAGGATTCTCTCCGCTGATCTGACTGACTAACTGGATGTCCTTTTCCTCCTTGTGGCAGCCCCTCCAAAATACTATGTATTGAGCAGAGTCCTCCTTGCTTTGGTAGAAGGGTGTCAGAATCCCAGTCCTTCCTTGCTGAAACCAAAAAACACACAGTGATGCCCTTTCTGCCTACCTTCTGTGAGCATTGTGCAAACCAAATGCAACAATAGACTTGAAGCTTTAAGCCCCTCTATAAGAGGAGATAAAAACACTCTAAGCTGGATGGGACTAATTCTAATATGCTTTAAAAATCTTTTCTCTAGTGCTCTGCAGTCAATACTAGCTGGGGACTAATTTAACAGGTTATGTGAATACAAAACAGAAATTGAAAGCAGAATAGAACTGCTTTGGGAACTGGTAGGTACGGAAGATATTTATTTATAATTTAGGAAAGAAAAGAAAATTAAGTAGGGCTCTAGTACTGAAAGCAAAACAAAACCTCTTCAAATGAGAGCAAATCAAAGCATTTTCATCACTTAGGAATCTTACAAAAATAGCCTTACTGGTAATAGTAGTAATGTTTTGAATTTTGAATAGTGGTAATTCAAAAACACTGAATTCTCATATTCAGATTATAGAAACATCCAATACATATTTGAAGATATTGCTTCTTAGTAGGTTCTTTTCTAATATACATATATATACATATATATATATATATGTATATATATATATGTATATATATATATATATATATATATGTATTTTGTATCCCAAAAAGCTGTAGAGTCAAAATACAGGTGCATTTTTGACCAAGCTTTCTGGCTTCCAATGAATGCAGGCAGCTAATGACCATTTAACTAAGATATTTTCACCTAGGCAGCAGTCATCAATGTTTTGAAATTTTTTGTTGCTGATGTTTTATTTCTGTCCTAATGAGAATTAAAATCGAAAAACAAAAGAAAACAAATGTTTTGAGTTTAAATAGCATATACCTGAAGTTATTTTAGATTTATTTCTGATGTGAGCCTGTATCCAAAAACAATGGAGAAATACCAGTAAGTGGAAATAACAAGGAAACTTCTTTGATTGATAGAGTTACTGTGACAAGGATCAAGAGTTGTGGCAGCCTTCTGGCTATCTTCGGGTCACCAGTTTTTCAGGGCCTTGACATTTTCTCCCATTTAGCTTGGAAATAATACAAATTCATATGAGGGATGACCCTGGAATAAACACCATTAAAAATCTTAGTAAAAATATGAATTTATTTTCACCCTGACCTTTATAGCATGGAGATTAAATGCATGAGCTGTGGAATAAGATAGATACATTCAATCCATCTTGCCACTTATTAACTTTAGGCATTTATGCAAGTTTCCCTAAGCTTCAGTTTTCTTACATATGGAACAGAGAATAGGGTTATGTAATTTATAAGATTATTTTGAGACTAAATTAGACAATTGCTGTAAAATATTTAGCCCAGTGCCTTGTGCAAAGTAAGCACGAGCATGTGAACCAATATCCCTAATAATAATATCATCATTCTACATTTCATATAGGAGGATTATCTGGAGCATTAGTTTCCTAGGACCAGTAAAACAAAGTGATGGACTTGGTGAGTCGAAACAACAGCATTTTATTTTCACAGCTCTGGAAATCAGGGTTCTGTCAGGGCTCCCGGGCCTGTACAGGGAGACTTTCTTATGTTTGTTTAGCTGCTGGTAGTTGTTAGTGTTTCTTTTACTTCCGCCATACATGGCATTGTCTGTGGGGATGTGTCTTCTGTTCAAACTTCCCTCTTTTTTTCCTAAGGACCCAAGTTTTTTGGATTGGGTCCCACGCATGAAGTAGAACATTATCTTTAGACGTTGTAATCATCCTGTTTCCAATTGAGGCTGCATTCTGAGGTTCTGTGTTGATGTGAACATCATTTAAAGCAGCACACCTAATAGGGGGAGTGGATTTGCATAGCTTGCTCCGAGTTAAGCATAACCTGGGCAAGAAGAGAAATAGTGCAACATACATCACCCCACCTCACACCTCCAGGAGAATCGTGCACATTTAGTGGACGAGTGCTATGCTCTGCTGAAAACAATACACCTCTACTAACCAGAAACCCTACTCAATTCTAAAATTGAAATTTGGGAGCAACTAGGAGTGGTTAAAAGACAGGAAGGATTGGATGGATGGAGGGAGGTGGAGAAATTGAAGGTTTAGACTAGTATGTTCGTTCAGAGGCTAGCTCTCAATCCACTCACACATGAAATGGATGCATATCTTTGAACCAGAGGCTGGGGTTAGAAATGAGGACATCTCTGTCACACATTCTTTAGTGGTTTTCTGTGTAGACAAATACTTGCACTACAATAGCACTCTTCAGACTGTGTAAAGAAGTCATTAGAGGAAGAGGTGGAAATGCCCCTTGTGATTCAGGAGAAGTGGGAACTGCATTTCTAATAGGCTGCTGCTGATATTGCTGGTTCAGGGACCACACTCACTTTTAGGCTTGGCTGGTGCTGCATGTCATTTAAGTTGTCAAGTGCCTATGTTTTAAAAATATCTTCAGAGCTGGGCAAGGTGGCACATTCTGGTAATCCTAGCCCTGGTTTGTGTGTGTGCGTGCACGTGCGTGTGTGCGTGCGTCTGTGAGTGTGTGTGTGTGTGTGTGTGTGTGTGTGTGTTGTAAAATAACATTATCACAATTTGAGTTGAAATTTATGACTTATGTGATCTAATATATACTTAATATATGCAAATGCAATCTATTGTTTTCAAATTGTCCTTAAATTGAAAAGAATCTACTCCAGGAACTCTCGTTGAAGGCATGTATATCCCATATCCTATCCATCTCTTTTATTCTCAGTCTCTTTTTCATGATCATGACCCAGTGGTGGACGAGTTGCCCATAAAAATGCTTTGCCTTCTGGATTTGTGAGGTTGTTCCTTTGTGGTGTACTTTGCTGTATTTAGCTGCCTTTCTTATAAGCAGGGATTTGGCTGCAGAAGCTTAAATATTTGTGGCTGGAATGATGGGTACATTCTAATGCATCAAATCAGGGGACACATGATAGCTGCTTATTCTGCCACTACTGATACAAGAACTGAGCCCTGGATTAGGGTGATGACAGCTTGATCCCTCTGCCTTGCCCTTAGACTTTACTCTTTGGGATCAGAGAGTGATCTGCTTGGCTGTTCTTTGCCTCTCTTAAGAAAGTTTGTTCTCTATTAATTACTCTTTTAACCTTTTTTTGTTTTACCTTAAAAATTCTAATCAATAATTTATGCCTAAGTCAATTACTTGTGGGGGGTTTATAAAATGATGATTGTAGAAATTTAGTTTCCCTTTTATATAATTCTGGACATCAATGTATCTCAGACTGTAATTGTGTGAATCGGGTCTCTCCCTCCCTCCTCCTTCTCTCCCCCCTCCGCTCCCACCTCCTCTCTCTCTCTCCTTTTTTTTTTTATCTTTCAAACAGCTCTGGATCTTCTGAGTAAGAAGAAGATTTTAGAGGTAAATAAATGTCAAGTTTACATGTGGTTGAGAAAATATTGGTTTTAAGGCATTTTAATATATAGCCAGAAAAACATGGCCACATGTTCTCAAATCATATATGTATGCATACATATTTACAGAAGATTTTATACTGAAGTATCAAATTCACATCAACATTGGTGCTTCTTGGTTTGGTTTTATAATTACTTTTTCTCTTATTCTGAAATTTTTGTGTCTGAAAACGACTTGTGTATAGTAACAATGTTACCAAATAATGTAAAAAAATTTTTTTATGATTCATTAGTTTGAAATAAACATGTGCTTTTTACACTGTATCCCTTACTACAAGAAATGAGTGCTGATTAGGTGCTAGAAACTGTAAATATTTCTTGAATGAGTAAGTTTTTCTTAAGAAAAAAAAGGTTCCTAAATATTCAATATGCCAGAGCAAATGTGTACTGGGAATATAAGGTATGTTACCAAGGATATATCAAGTGATGTGTTTAAAGTCAAGTTCATTTGGTGGGTATTCAGTAGCTTGCTGAAATCCCCGAGCCTGTGTTCATAAAAATTTCATATCCTATTTTAAATACATTAATACAATTTAAGCAGGTGCCTTGTAAAGCATTCTAAATGCTCTTCTATAGGATTATGAATTGGAACTTTTTGATCTTCTTTTTATGTTTTCAGTAAAAGGCATCAAAGTAAGAGCAAGAGGTTGTGGCGGACTAGGGTAGGGCTCCATTCATCATCTTCTTTGGCATCTCAAATGATGCCCAGCTTGCATGTGCCTTGGTGCCTTGCATGAGTTGGTTCCTCTTGTATTGCTCTTCTTGAATGGCAGTTAATCATTACAACTTCACTCTTAACCAGAAATATTAACCCTCATGTGATTGAGCAGGAAGGAAGCCACATGACCGTGAGAGAACAGGATATCCTGGAGTCCAAGGGCGGCTGAGTGTTTCTGTATTTTTCTTCTTATAAGACAGCAGTGCTTTTGACAGTTTTAGAATCTTACTCTGCTCTAGTCAGGAAGGACTTCCACAGTCATAGCACTCATGCTTCATTTAGCAATAGATTCAAGAAAGGAATGCCAGTTACAATATGTAATTTAACTCTCTATTCCTGCCAATAACCAATGAAGGCAATTTGGTCATCACACCTTGATACTCTTACCTCCTATCAACAGGAAGTTGTAGAAGATGTGAGAATTAAAGGAGTCTATACATGCAGTCAGAACTGGAGGCTTCAAGTGGTTTCTGCCAAATTGTCATTGACCCAATGACACCTTTTAAAATTGCCCACATATGCACACACACAATGGAAAACAGTATCTGTGAAATCTAAATCATTTGTGGGGAGTCAACATAGAAGCTCTTTCATACCAGGAGGATTTTGGTGGATTTACTGAGCAGAGGCATCTACTGCTCTCTTTAAATTCAGATCCTCTTTGTTTCCTACATTAATGTGACCTGGAGTATATGGAGCCAAGGGCTACACTATTCATTAAGGAGGAAAAATAAATTCATTTTATGCATTCCAGCATAAATGTCAGGGTATGACCAGGTTAAAAATAAGCCACATTTTTCTATCTTTAAAAAAATAATGTGTTTATTCTGTTTCAGGATTGTTTGCAAGAGGCAGAAACTCTGCCTGTGTCTCAGGCTTTCAGAGGCCCCAGAATAGCGAGAGGCCCAAGAGTCAATGGAAAGCTCATCCCCCCATGTAAGGCAGAAACAGCAAAGGTTCCTTTCTACCCTGAAGACAAACAGCTTTTCAATGTGCCAGTCTTTATTTTTGACAAATCTTTTCCAGGGAATTGACTCCAACTGTACAAGTCAGACACAGTTTCCTGATCAGAATCTGGCTTTTTCACTGTGAACGGTACGACCATATTTTCTGAACTAAAATTCAGCACTGGATCTTGCAAGATGATAAACTATTTGAAAGTGGGACAATTCTAGAAATTGTCCACATATGGCTGCCAAACATGGATGTCTTGAGAAAACCCGCACTTAATTTGTGTTTGATGTCATCTGGTTATCAGATGATATCATATTCTTTGAATTTACCAAAAGGAAATGTGTCTTTCATTTTAAATTTGAGGGTTAACCACCATCATATAGAGTTTGTAATGTACATCTGTGATGTTCTTAAGTTATTTAGTTTTAGGCTTTGGGGGATATTTGTCTTATGTTTTCAATTATATTTTCAACATTTAGACCTACTACACAACCTATATTTCTGTTAGCTGATTTAACACATGTACTTTTCAATACTCACCCTAGACCCTCAGCTCCTCCATGACAATAATTTCCAGCTAGAACTGTATTTTTACACCATCATCCTTTTCTGTTAGAACTTCACTTTCGCACAAATGCTGGCGGCTTTGAAAGCTCATCACATCAGGTGGCTCTTAAGCACAAAATGGAACGTTATTCCTTTTACAAGAAAAAAAAACTTGGTGTGGAAGATTAGGCCTTTGGGACATGTGTTCTTTGAATAAATGTCCTTGTCATCCTCAACCAATGTATTGCCTTTGTAATAACATATAGATGGAAGAAATGGACTAGAGCTATTCGTCATCCATCTAGTGCTTTAGGCATTAGCAATAGTAACTGTTAGTGTAAGATTTTTATATTAGGTGTTTTGAAATGTCAGACACAGATGCGGGGCAAGATGTGGCACATTTGCTTCCATTTAGACTTGACACCATTCATTGCTTTCTTTCAAGAAATGGAATAAGGAACAAAGATAGTGGCATACTGTGCCTTCACGCTGAGACCTTAAGCCTGGATGGAACATGAGATAAAAGAGAGAGGGAATAAAGTGTTTGAAAAGCTCAAACATCTGTGATGCAGTAAAGAAGGCTCAGTATGTAGAAGACTTTTTATTGGTTATTTTATTTATTTACATTTCAAATGTTATTCCCCTTCCCAGTTTCCCCTCCACAAGCCCCTTATCCTTTCCTCCCTTCCCTGCCTCTATGAGAGTGCTCTGTCACCCTCCCACCCACTCCTGTTTCAGCAACCTAGCATTCCCCTATCCACAGGACCGAGGGCCTCCACTCCCACTGATGCCAGCTGAGGCAATTCTCTGCTACATATCCAGCTGGAGAAATGGGTACCCCCTGTGTACACTTTGGTTGGTGGTTTAGTCCTTGGAAGCTTTGGGAGGGTCTGGTTGTTTGATACTGTCATTCTTCCTATGAGGTTGCAAAACCTTTCAGCTCCTATAGTCCTTTCCCTAACTCCTCCATTGGAGTCCCCGTGCTTATTCCACTATTGGGCTGTATATATCCGCATCTGTATTTGTCTGGCTCTGGCAGAGCCTCTCACGGGGTAGCTATACCAGGCTCCTGTCAGTAAGCCCTTCTTGGCATCAGCAATAGTGTCTGGGTTTTGTGTTAGCAGATGGGATGGATCCCCAGGTGGGGCAGTCTCTGGATGACCTTTCCTTCAGTTTCTGCTCCACTCTGTCCCTGCATTTCCTTTTGACAGGAGGAATTCTGGATTAATATTTTTTGAGGTGGATGGGTGGCCCCATCCCTCAACTGGGGGCCATGCTGAAGATTTTACATGAACATGAGTGAAAATTTAGCGTTTTTATTAATCCTCCACACAAAAGCATATAACTTGGGGTTACTTTTGCCTGCTATTCTTTGGGTCTTGGATTATACAGAAATTTCACTGATCTACATTTAGGTGAATAGGAATTTGTCATTGACCAATTGAGAAAAACTTCAGCTTTGAGAGAGGAAACTTCTGAAGACAAGAGCAGAGGTTCAGAAGATTCTGGGTGATGTTATTGGAGCTGCTTTCTGTTATATAGCAGAAAACTGAAGTGAAAATTAAGTCACTTTCTGGATATTACATTGAAAAACATCCATACTCTTTAAACCCAAGAGATATGAAAACACTCTGATCTTACCTGTCATTGGCCTTTAAACAGAAATAGTACCTTCACAAATATAGGTTCTCTAACCTTGATGGGCAAGCACATTTCCTTTGTGATGTTTCCATGGAGAACAGTGATTGATCTTTGTGTGATCTTGAGAAAGCAGCGTGGGTTTTATTTGCCCCATAAAAAGTACCAAATGTGGAAAATGTACTTAGCATATGTGGATAAACGTTCAGTCTTGCAGGGACTTGGTTTACGAGTCAGAGCCACTACATTTAGCTTTTAGCTTCCTGTGGTTGATCAGTAGCTTCATCTGTGAAGTCAGGAAACCCAACTAGAGCCCTAGACGAATCACATGTGTATTAGAAAAACCTCCAATGATTAAAAGTTATTTCAGGAAAAGGTGGTATACTAATGAGGTAATGGAAAAATGGCATTTGTTATTAGAACACTTAGAACAAGGGTTGTCAACCTCAACACTACTGACATGTAGGACAGGATAAGTCTTTGTCAAGGGGCCATCCTGTATATGGGAAGATGTGTAGCAGTGCCCTTGGTTTCTACCCACTAGATTCCAATAACACCTCTATTTTTCCTGTTGTGAAACAAAAGATTTCTTTAGGCTTTTCCAAAAACAAAATACGCTCCCCTGAACCCAACCAAACAAAAACCCCTCATCTTAGAGAGCATAACTTTTCCTGGTTAAGAATACCTGATTTAGGATGACCTGTAAGAAATGTATCCTCCAAAAGGCAAAGGACATGTCTAAAGCCCTTACAATATAGAAGACATGTTTAATTGATTAATTAATTAATTAATGATTATCATTTGTTTTTGCTGAAATATAAATATGTGTGTGTGTGTGTGTGTGTGTGTGTGTGTGTGTGTGTGTGTGTGTGTGTGCACATGCTCCCTTGTATGTGTCTGGAGTTCTAAAATCAACTTGTAGGAATCAGTTCTCTTCTCTATCATTTGGGTCCCAGGGACTGAACTCAGGTCATCAGGCTGCCAGCAAGTGCTTTTGCATGTCTTGGTTTTGTTTTGTTTTGTTTTTTGTTTGTTTTGTTTTTCCTTTTGAGATAGGGTCTCATGTATACTAGGCTGATCGTGAAGTTCTGATTTCCTTGACTGTAATCTCCAAGTGCTGGGTTCACAGGTGTACGCAACCATGGCTGGCAGGCAGATGATCTTGATACTTCTTTGGAAAGTGCACAAATTCTCCTGTGCTCTATGTTAGGAGCAATAGTCACCACAGAGGTGCCTAAGAAAACAAGCCCCCTTGTTACAGTTTGCTCACACGCCTCCCTTTGTGATTCAGCTTTTCCCTCCCTGGACTTCAAGTCTTGAACAAAACCTGAGAGCTATGCCATTTGCTTTAAAAAGTTTCATCCCACCTCCTCATCATTTGGAATCAGTGTTGCTATGGTTCTGACTCTGAGTTGGTCCTTGAGCAATCTACGATGTGAGAAAATTTCATGGTTTCTTAGACTTCGTTTTCTTTGCACTTTCCTCTCCCCTCACCTATGCGTTTCCTTCATCACATGTTACCACCTCTGCAAATCCACCTCCAGGTGCTTCAAATGACTTTTCAATATTTCTTCCCTCTCACGTTTAAAAATAAATTAGACTTTTTTTTTCTCTCTGTGCAGGATCTGATTACCTCTCCACATTGTAGCTTAATACATGGCTCTTTTAGGAGACTAGAGTGTATTTTTTTCTAATATTAAAAAAAATGACTTTGTAAATTTACCTTTTTTGGTACCCAGTTATATGAGTTTTCACACAGATAAGTATAAACTACACCACAATCATGATCCATAGCAGTCTGTCACTTCAAAGATACCCCTCAGGGTGCCTCTGTGTAAACTTCTCCACTCTCGAATGCTAGGTACACTCCAATCTGTTCTCCATCCCTACTGCTTTGACTTTTCCCAGGAGCTCGTGTAAATGGAATACAACCTTTGACAGTGGCTTCTTTTACTCAGCTTGGTAAAATTCTTTGTCCCCTTTGGATATTCATCAGTGATGAAACTCACCAATATTGTTTATACAGATATCCCATACCTTTTCTTCTGGGGTACCATACAATAACCATGGAGTATTTAAAGGACATTTGGGTCATTTTCAGATTTAAGTAGCCCTGGGTATAGATTCTGTGCAGGGCTTTGTGGGATGTACTTCATTCTCTAGGGGTGGTAATGTTGACCCTAGAGTAAGTCAGTCTTTTTTTCCAGAGCAAATTTTTAATTTTAATTGGTCCCAGGAATCAAAGTTTAACATTTAAACTTTAATGATTTTGTAAGTCTAGGATTTCAGATTTTGCTTTTGAGATTTGTAGCAAGGTAGAGAGAGTGTTAGGGATTGGGAGTCCTAAAATCACTGCAGCTCAAATGGGTGGCCTACTCTTGACTGCCTTATGCTTGTGGGTTGGCATGCCAATTTTTCCCCAGTACATTAATTCTGACCCATGGTATTAGTACAGGAAGAGCTATTTAAATTGGATGGGTGTTTGACAAACAGCCTTCTGTTTCTGATGAGTGGATTTCTTTCTATCTCTAAATCCCATGACTATGACTGTGACTCTTATGCTTGAATCATTTTCTAGCTACATCAATTTCATGGTTGTCAGCAATGCCTAATCCATCTTCCATAGTCTGGAACTGTTCAGGCGACAGACTCCCTTGAGGTGGGAGTGCTCCTATATTCATTAATGTTCATTCCCACCATCTTTGGGTTACCTGTAAATGGTCAGAACTATTTAATTTTAGCTATAGGAATACTTTTCGATGGAGAATATGAACATGACTGTTTTCAATGCCTAAGGTTATATTCTGGGGTTCTAAAATTCAGATTCTGTGCACACAACTTTTTTCTTGTATTTCAAATACCTTTGCCACGCATGGTTACTACTAAGTGTTCAGTAAATGTTTGTTGAAATGAATGCATAAAAATAATTTGATGGAAAACAAAGATCTATGTAATTTTCTTCTTTGGTTACTATTTATAATATATCAAGTGCATCTCTCTGTTTTCTGCAATTTGGATTTACATGCCAAGATGTTGATTCCTGTTATTTTTTATTTAGGATCTCATATTGGAAGCTTCAAAATGCAGCTGTCTAGAAAAGTAGTGACCTCCCTGAATTTTGAAAAACAAACTCCCTAATTATTCTATAAATTGGAATATTTAACATCCTCAGACTTACCAGAAAGTGCATTCCTTCTTTAATCTCCACTTTAATCACATTTTCTTAAATCACTCTCTACACAATCGTTCTGCTTCTCATAGGCCATAGTTTTCTTATACTGTAATTGAATTTAGATCTTTTCCTCTCATTATGTCTTATTCTTCTTTGAAATTTTAGCATTTATCCAAATGTCTGATTCATTTATGTGAAATAAATACTTGTCATATTGAGTAAGATTCCTGAGGTAAAATCAAAACATTAGCTAACACTGTTCATGTATTTATATATACATGCATGTATATAGACATATGTGATTCATACTCTCATGTTTCAGAAACTGATAGGTGAACTTAAATAAAAGCAGAACCCTTTCCTGGAGTTATGTAGATGGATTTTTTTAATGGGTTCATGCCATTACAACTTGATAATAAGACCCTATTTCTGAAAATAACACATGTACTTAAGCTAAAGGACATGGAGAAATCAAGCCAGTGTTGGCCTGGAAGTTTTCTCTTTACTGGATAGTTTCCACTTGCTAGTGAAGCAAGGTGTCACTCTGGCTGCTGGAGGAGAAAGGTCATCAACAGTCTTAGCCATCTGTGAGCTCCCTGAGCTACTATAGCAACTAGGTGGGCAAGAAGGATCTATTGGTGAAACAATCATGTGAATGATACGGAAATAGTCAATTACCTTATTACTGTGCTTAAGGCCTGTTCAGACCTGTTCCACAAGAGGAGACTCATACCTGCTACTGTAACTTTGGCCAAAAAACCTATTGCTGATGAGGTCATAGTCCCTGGGGAGAATCTACCATGACTGTTTTACTAAACGGGCATAATATCACACTATCTTCTAAATAAATCTATCTTGATACCTGTAGGTCAATGTAACTCTCAGCGCTCATCAGGGATATCCTTACGGTCTCCTACAGAGACTCACACCTAGTCAAAGTACAAAGTTTCAGTGGAGTGCTCATCACCAATGACATCTCTAGCACACTCCTAGCCAAGGCTCGCACAATGGGAGGGAAGACTCTAAGTGCCAGAGACGAGGGGAAGTGGGGGGCCTGTTACAAAAGAGTGTCTTCTGGACATGACATAGTAATTGCACTCATGAACTCCTGGAGGCTATACTTAGTTACCTGCACAAGATTGAGCCTGTCAACATTGCATCGTGGAAGACGGATGGGCTTATGAGGCCTCATCTCCCCCTGAGGGAATATTGACGGTAATGGTGGCTGAGGGCAGGGGAGGTCACCTTCTTCAGTGATGTAACCATTGATAAACTGCCAATGCTCCTGAAAGTAATCTTCCATCCACACCCATGTAGGAAACTTTATTTAAATGTAGTGGGATACACACACACACACACACACACACACACACACACACACACGACACGACACAAAAGTAGGAAGGGGACTTGTTAAGAAGAAGTGCTTCAGTGGGAGAGATATGGCGATTGAGAGAGGGGAGTGGAAATGGAGGGATAAAAAGGAATAAAATTCATTATGAAACTGCCAGACTTGAAAAATTAATTAAAAATAAAATTGAAAAACTAAGCAAGATAAATAATCAGTAGGGGGAAAGTGGATTTTGAATGGACAAGGGCCCCAATTCACTCTGCTAAGTAGATTCCAAGAGCACTCTGTGCATATCTTAAACCAAAATATCCTCATGAAATGACTTTTCAAATTGAAAATATATTTCTGGTATCCTATCTTGAAACCAGCCTGAAAGTGACAGGACAAAATTCAGCTACCTGGGAAATTTTGCAGGACAAATTGTGGACCTCAGTGTGGTTAGGAGTGCAGTGCAAACTCTCTTTACTTTAGCTTTCTTCACAGAGACAGTTCATAAAATTCCCAATGGGATGATATATTGAAGGGTCACATGGAATTTTGGCTAAAATAAAGCAGCTTAGATAACACCCGATGGCTTCTTATTCTAAATGGAGGTTAAGAATTTAGTATTATCTTTCCTAGGTGGCTTGGTATGACACAGGTATCTGTCTGAATCTGTGGGCAAAGAGGAGGTTGTGGGTAGCGATGCCCGCTACCTGGCCAAATAGTCTTATAGACAACGAAGTAGTCTGGCCAGATTCCATCTGAAGAAGACCATGCATGGAAAGACATGTTTTCTTCCCAAAGAATAATTCTCCGTAACCTGATCTAGAAACCTGTAGCTACGCCACTCCGCTTCCTGTTGCTGAGATACAGTCATATACAGTGAGAGCTAGCTGGTTCCAGCTCATCATTGTACACTTTCCTGAATTGTCCGCAGCTATTTGGGAGCTCCTTCCACGAAAATGCCTGGGAGATTATGCTTCCACGCTGGAGATTGTCTATAGCCAATGACTGCTTTGAGGGAGAAGTATGAAATCCTGTCTCTCCCTTGCCACAGTGTAGTAGATCTATGCCATTTACATTTCGGAGTTCCTTGGGGGATCAGGCTGCATCTGGAACATCATTTTTGCATCACTTCTCTCTTCTCTCTTCTATCTCACCTTGTTTCTCTTTCTTATTCTTGAGTCCTCCTGAGAACACTTCCGTAGTGAATCATTGGTACTACAATCTCCATTTCTCATTCTCTCCCTAAATAAACTGACCTTAGACATGTGACTCAGCATAAATGAGCTAGCATAATAAGGTGTTCAAAATAAACTGAAAATTTCCAGACCCATGACTGAAGTATACGGAAAGAAAGCAGTGATCTTGGTATGAAAATTATCGAAGACAAGTCAACAAAACCTGGCATGCCATGACAGGGTTCTGTTGGGTGTGTTGAGACGATTGGTATGGTTGAAGAAAATCCCATAACTATGTCCATCAGTGATAACATGCTTTGATTTAGTGATCATAAAACATTTTGGGGCCCCAATGGAGAAGTTTAAAATCAAACCCACTTTGAAAGTTGTAGCGCAAGGATGACAAAGTCAAGGGCATGCTTGGGGTACAGAGTGATTTCCAGGCAAATTTGGGCAACCTAATGAGACTCTATTTTAAATTAAGTAAGAAGAGGACTGGGGGTATAACTCAGTAGTAAAACACTTTCCTAGAATGTCAAGGCTCTAGGTTCAGTCTCCATCACCATTAAAACCAGCAAGCAAGCCAACAAAACCTGGAAATCTTGTGAGCTATAGGTACAGCCTGGTCATCACAGCCATCCAGTTTAACCAGCAACATTTGTTGAAGATGTTGCCTCTTCCCCAGTGTGTGTTCCTGGGTTACTTATGAAATATCGGGTGTCCATAGATGTGTGGATTTATGTCTGTGTCTGCAATTCAAGTTCATTGATCAATATGTATGTTTTCTGTGCCAATCCTCATGCAGTTTTTATGACCACAGCTCTGCAGGGCAACTTGAAATCAGGAATAGTGAGTGATATCTTTCACACTTCTCTTTTATTATCCAAAATAGTTTTAGCTGATTTTGTGTGTATGCGCACATGTGCATGTGCATGTGCCTGTGTGTGTGTATTTCCATTAGAAAACTTGTCTTTTGATATCTTCTCCAATTTCTTCTTCAAAGACTTGAAGTGAGGCTGTGGTGAATGGTGTTGTTTCCCTGCGTTCTTTCTCAGTCATTTGTATATAGGAGAGCTACTGATTTTTATGAGATAATTTTTGTACCCAGCTACATTGCTGAAAGTGCTTATCAGCTGTAGGAGTTTCTTGGTGACTTTTTCATGTCATTTACATATACTACCATTACCTGCAAATAAAAATATATTGTTTTCTTACTTTCCAATTTGTAGTCTCCTTGTCTTATTTCTCAGCTAGAACTTAAAGTACTATATTGAATAGCTCTGAAGAAAGTGGACAACTTTGTCTTGTTCTCTTTTTTTCCATCTTTATTAAATTGGGTATTTCTTATTTACATTGCAAATGTTATTCCCTTTCCCGGTTCCCTGGCCAACATCCCCCTAACCCCTCCCCTCCCCTTCTATATGGGTGTTCCCCTCCCAATCCTTCCCCCATTGCCGCCCTCCCCCCAAGAATCCCATTCACTGGGGGTCCAGCCTTGGCAGGACCAAGGGCTTCCCCTTCCACTGGTGCTCTTACTAGGCTATTCATTGCTACCTATGCAGTTGGAACCCAGGGCCAGTATAGTCTTTAGGTAGTGGCTTAGTCCCTGGAAGCTCTGGTTGGTTGGCATTGTTGTTCATAAGGCGTCTCAAGCCCCTTCAAGCTCTTCCAGTCCTTTCTCTGATCCTTCAATGGGGGTCCTGTTCTCAGTACAGTGGTTTCCTGCTGGCATTCACCTATGCATTTGCCGTACTCTGGCTGTGTCTCTCAGGAGAGATCTACATCCGGTTCCTGTCAGCCTGCACTTCTTTGCTTCATCCATCTTGTTCTTGATTTAGGGGAATTGCTTTGAGTTTCTCTCCAATTCTTTGAGTTGATGTTGGCTATGGGCTTGTTGTACTGTTACTATTATTATGTTGAGGTATGTCCCTTGTATCCCTAATATCTCCAAGACTTTTATCATGAAGTTGTTTTAGATTTTGTCAGAGGCTTTTCCTGCATCTAATGAGATGATCGTGTGGTTTTTGTCTTTTAGTTTGTTTATATGGTAGATTACATGTATTGATTTACATATGTTGAACTATTCCTGCTTCTATGGGATAAAGCCTACTTGATCATGATGGATGATATTTTGCATGTCTTATTGGATTCAATTTGCAAGTATTTTATTGAAAAAATTTACATCTATGTCCATAAGAGAAATTGATCTAATTCTCTTACTTTGTTGGGTCTTTTATTTTTGGTCTGGGTATTAGTTTAACTGTGTCCTTCTAAAACAAATTAGGCAATGTTTCTTTTGTTTCTATTTTGTGGAATAATTTGAGGAGTACTGGCATTCAAAATTACTTTTAAAAAATTATTGTAAAAATTTTGGGGACTGTAATGCAATTTCATTACCCCTCCGCCCTGAGTTGTGTAGGTGTTGTCTTCAGCAATGGGACATTGGTGTCAGTTGTGAAGAGTAACCTATAGTCTTGGCAACATCCTTAATTTGGAGGGGAATCCTCATGGGACCCCTTTGACTATCAATTTAATTAGATGAAACCCAACCCCAGTACTGGAAGCTTCATTTAGTAATAAGAGATGGCAAGTTGGGACCCTGTCTCAGCCATTATTTGGTGAGTTCATTTAAATCACCTTCATATATGCATATATTTTAGGAAGCTTCTACTGTATTAGGTTTCCATAATACCCCTCAAATATCCCTTAATTTTAGCTGTCTTTTTTTGTATTCCTTCCCAGATCCCTCTCTCCCTTTCCCTCCCTACTGGTTCTTTCTCATTATAGCCCAACCCATCTATCTAAAATTATCCACTAGATTTTTTCTGAAAAAGATATATATGTCCCCACCCCTTCCATCCCTTAGTTTATATCTAACCTCTGTGGTTCTATGGAGTGTTTCTTGGTTATTATTGACTTAACAGCTGATATCTACATATAAATGAATACATACTAGACTTGCATTTCTGGATCTAGGATACTTACTCAGGATGATTTTTTTCTAGTTCCATCCATTTACTTGTTAATTTTAGGATTTCATTCTCTCTCAGCTTCCCCTTCCTTTAGTTGTCTGTTCTTTGTTTAGCCTTGAGGCTTCATGAGCTCTCCCCACCCACACTAGCATATGCTGTCTGTTGGTGCTGTCCTGTTCAGCATTGTTTGGACAGTTGAGTTAGTGAGACTTTATGGATGTACCTTTTGACATTTTTAGGAGGCAGAGTCTCACAGCACACTCTCTGATTCTCTGGCTCTTATACTATTTCTGTCCCACTCTTCTGCAGTGGTCCCTGAGCCTTAGTAGATCACAGATTCCTAACTGGTAGGTATCAACACCATATGAGGGTCACATAGCTGAGTAAGGAGGTCATGAGAAATTTGGTCACAGTAAAAGGTTTCAATGTATAATGAAACCAAGGTGGTTTGGGTAGTGTTCACCTGCATAGTATCAGATGACTTCACTGTAGCTTAGATTCTAAACATACAACACAAATCACTGTACATGTTGCCACACCATATAACACTAATGAATGCTGCCTAAAATACCTCAGGTCAATTTTGAGATTAAATAATAGGAATTATAGTTCTCACTGTACATATAGGATTTCTGTTCTCACAGAAATGTAGTGTTTAATTAGCACATCAGTATCAAATGAGTATATCTTTGGATTTTATTGTGCTAGAATATTAGGTTTAAAAATTGCTGACCTACCTTCCACAGAAAACTATTCAATGACTTTTGACTTGATGTTAGGACAGGATTTCAAACAACTTCTGAAGTGGTCCTAAATATACTTCTGACATCTTGCACTTGGTATTTTTGTCAAACTATTCTCAGCACTAATGTTTATAAAAATATTGATCGAGACTGAAAAATGTTGATAAGTCTATGCTTTGAAATATCAAATATTGCCCCCTCTAAGGTCCTTTCTGCTGGGACAGACTGCTAGTCTGGAGGAGGCTATACCTTCAGACTTATCAGAGGACCTGCTGCACTCAGCATTTGGGTAAGAACATCCTCCAATTTCCACAGCAGCTGTTAAATAGTGACTCTAGGGACCCACTATCTCCCAAGCCCCCACCCACCAAACACCAATCCTTTTCCACCTGGTCCTTTCTGCTGGGACAAATTGCTAGCAAGTCTGCTCCCCGGAAGAGGCTAAATCCTCAGACATACCAGAGGATCCCCTGCACTCAGAACATTTGACATCATATCCTGAAGCATACCAAAGAACCACTGTGGCCTCAAACATTTGATACTACATCCTGAGGCATCCCACGAGATCTGCTGTACCCACGGCATCTGATACCACAACTGGAGACATTGCAGGAGATAGATCCACTGCACCCAGGAAACCACAGCTTGAAGGCATCCCAGGAGTTCCTCTGTACACAGGGTAACTGGGTAATTGACACTACAGTCTAAAGACCTCTCAGGGGCTTTAATGCATGCAGGGAAGCTGACCAAAAAGACTGAAAGTCTCCCTGAAGTGTGGTTGCACACAGGAAAACAGAAACCACAGTCCAGTCACACCCCTCCGCCTCCTGGAGAACAGCTTCTCACAGGACAACAGTGTGACTGCTCCTCTGAAGACCCAACAGTCTAAAGACCTCCCAGTCTCTACTGCAGCCGGGCAACAAATCTGCAGCTTCTCTGCCCCTTTGAAGACCCTCCAGTTGGAAGGCCCCAGAGGAGATCTGTTACAGCCAGGGTCACAGGCCTACCTGGAGACCTGAAACAACCTAGGGACAAAAGATGCAGACTCCAGACAGAGTCACACAGACCAGCAAACACTAGGGAACCAGATGGCAAGAGGCAAGCACAAGACCATGAGCAACAGAAGCCAATATACGTGGGTGTCATCAGAACCCAGTTCTCCCACCACAGCAAGCCCTGAATATACCAACACACCTGAAAATCAGGAAACTGACCTAAAATCCTATCTCATGAAGATAATAAAGTCCGTTAAGGATGATGCAGATAACTCAATGAAAGAAATACAGGAAAACACAGGTAAACACGTAGAAGCCCTTAAAGAGGAAACAAATAAATCCCTTAAAGAAATATAGGAAAACACAAACAGGTAAAGGAATTGCATAAAGTGGTCCAGACCTGAAAGTGGAAGTAGAAACAATAAAGAAAACACAAATGGAGGCAAAGCAGGAAATGGAAAACCTAGGAAAGAGGTCAGGAATTACAGATGTATCATCAACAGAATACAAGAGATAGAAGAGAGAATTTGTGTGTAGAAGAGATTATATGATGGTCAAAGAAAACATAAAAAAAAAAACTCCTAACCCAAAAAACATCCAGGAAATTCAGGACACAAATGAAAAAGACCAAATCTAAGAATAAATTGAATAGAGGAATGAAGTTTCAGCCAAAGGACCTGAAAAATGTCTTCAACAAAAATCATAGAAGAAAAAACTTCCCAACCTAAAGAGAAAGAGAGATGGACATAATGGTACAAGAAGCCTACAGAACACCAAATAAATGTGACCAAGAAAATCCTCTTGTCACATAATAGTGAAAACAATAAATGTACAGAACAAAGAAAGAACATTAAAAGGTACAGTGGAGAGACAGAACTTATTGAATCCACCTCCAGCAGAAAGACAGGGCATTAAGTGAGGGATGGATTTGCTATCCCACAGCCAAAGCTATGACCCATAATTCTTCCTGTCTGAAAGAAATGCAGGGATGGAAAGGGAGAAGAGCCTGAGGAAAAGATGGTCCAGCAACAGGCCCAAAGTGGGTTCCAGCTCAAGGGGAGGCTCCAAGACCTGACACCATTACTGAAGCTATGGGGCATTCACAAAAAGGGACCTATCATGACTGCTCTCCAAAAGACACAACAAGCATCTGAAAGAGTCAGATGCAGATATGTGCACCCAACCAACAAAGAGAAGCTGCTGACCCCTCTGGTTGAATGAGGGAAAGGCTGGAGGAAGCTGAGGAGGAGGGCAACCCTGTTGGAGGACCAGCAGTCTCAATTAACCTGGACCCCTGAGATCTCTCAGACACTGGATCACCAACCAGGCAGCATACACCAGCTGAGATGAGACCTCCACCACATATACAGCAGAGGACTGCCAGATCTGAGTTGAGTCAGAGAAGATGCACCTAACCCTCAAGTGACTGGAAACCCCAGGAAGTTTAGAGATCTGGTGGGGTGGTTGGGATGGAGACTTCCTTGTGGAGATGGGGGTGGGGGCAGGGGAAGGTGGAAAGGAGGTATGGGATGTGGAACTCTCTAGGGGTGAACTGGGAGGGGAATAAAATATGGAGTGTAAAAAAAAAGAAAAAGAAAAAATAATCCACGATTTATTTTTATGTAAGAGTAAATAGACACATTTGTTGTATTACTACACAAATTTGTTTTAGTATTTAATAATTGATAAAATATGAATAACAGAATTATTTTAAATATTTATGTTTTGTTGTCACCAAATGCTTGATTTGAATAACCTATTTTATATACCCATATACAAGGCTCACATAAAAACTTCTTAAGTGAAAAGGAGTCATGGGTCCCCAACATCTGTCCATTGGTTGTGTGTAAGTACTATGTCTGTCTTGGTCATCTGCTTTTTGGGCCTCTTGGAGGGCAGCCATGCTAGGCTCCTGTTTGTAAGCATACCATAGTATTAGTAATGGTGTCAGACCTTGGAGCTTCCCCTTGAGCTGGATCCCACTCTGGGCTGTCACTGGATCTCCTTTCCCTCAGTTCTTCTCCATTTTTGTCCCTGTAGTTCTTTCAGGCAGGAACCATTCAAGGTCAGGGTTTGTGAATGTGGGATGGCAAACACATTTCTCCATTTGATGCCCTGTCTTTCTACTGGAGGTGGGCTCTACAAGTTCCCTCTCCCCACTGTAAGGCCTTTTATCTAAGATTCATCCCTTTGAATCCTGAGGGTCTTTCACTTCTCAGGTCTCTGGTACATTCTAGAGGGTCCCCTCACCTCCTACCTCCTGAGGTCACATATTCCCATTCATTCTGCTGGACCTCAGGGCTTCACTCCTTCTGTTCTTCCAACCTATTTCCTGATCGTATCTTCATTTTCTCCTCCCTCCCTCCCATCCAGATGCCTCCCTTCTCTCTCCCTCCCCCATATGTTTGTTTTCTCTCTCCCAAGTAGGACTGCCATCTCACTTGGGCCCTTGGTCTTGTTAACCTTTCTTGAGTTCTGTGATTGTATCCTGCATTCTGTACTTGTTTTGGCTAATATCCACTTATTAGTGAGTACATACCATGCATGACTTTTTTGGTCTGGGGGACCCCTGTGGTTGAATGAGAGAAAGGCTGTTGAAGGTGAGGAGGAGGTCAACCCCATAGGAAGACCAGCAATCTCAACTGACCTGGGCCCCAGAGATCTCTCAGATACTGAGACACCAACCGGGCAGCATACAAGAGTTGATATTTTGTGTGCTATGAGGTGTGGGGGTGGTGCTAACACACGAAGATCATGAATTTAAGGTCATTCTAGGACAAATAGTGAGTTGTAGGCCAGCCTTGGTTAAAGGAAAGCATGTCTTACTTTTGATAGCAATGCCTACAGATCAATGCCTTGCTCAGCCATCATTAGAGAAGCTTCTTAAACTAGATGGGAATAATTACAGAGGAACACAACTGTAATTCATAGAAAGGTTGGAAACATTGAATACTAAGAATAGATATCTTCAAGTTCTAAAACATTGTAGGAACCAGTGGGTGACCAAGGAAACTACACAGAGTATGAACTCACAGAGACAGTACACGTGGAGCCTACACATTTTTAAGCTGCCTGAGGTTCTCACACTTCATGGAGTAAGTGGGTAGGAGCTCACATCCATAACCAAGAAACTAAAAACTGTCCCCAAGGTAAATTGTTCCAAAGGAAAAATACTTTTTCCAAAGGAGTCTCATTGGAGATATATGTATATGTATATATATATATATATATATATATATATATGTTGTAGTTTGCCAAATCAAAATGAAGTAATGTTATGTTTGTAGACTTTTTGTCTTTTGTTCTTTGGATAATTTTTTTCTATTGATTTTGTTTGCTTGCTTGTTTGTATTTGTTGTAAACTACAGTTCCTGAACTTTGTTTTTATATTTTATATTTATATTTTTTTTTCTTTTTATTTTTTTTACTGAGATTTTAAAATTTTATGTTTGTTAAAAAATGAAAAAGAAAAAAGGAGAAAAAAAAGAAAAAAGGATTCACTGAGGGTAAAAGAAGCCCTGGGATAGGCTATGCTTCCATACCTGACCTCTCACTGACCACTAGATGCTATCTAAATCTCCTGTGTATTTGGCACAGCCCTGGGAAAGGGGCAGTGTTGAACTTATCAGAATTAATTTTCTAGTATTGAATGAATAGAAATGTAAGAAAGAAATTTAGCTTAGAAAATAAATGTGTTGGCAACTTGAGTTTGTGTCCTAACATTCCTATATACTTCATTTGTTCAAAATGATACCTGGAAGGGTGATTTGGGAGTAGAAAGGGGATAGTGAGAGGAGCTGGCATGGACTGAAGAACCTGATGAGAAAGTTTAAAACTGCAGCTGTAAATCAAAACAACCCTAAGATTTCACCTCACACCAGTGAGAATGGCTAAGATCAAAAACTCAGGTGACAGCAAATGCTGGCAAGGATGTGGACAAAGAGGAACACTCCTCCAATGTTGGTGGGATTGCAGACTGGTACAACCATTGTGGAAATCAGTCTGGAGGTTCCTCAGAAAATTGGACATAGAACTACCTGAGGACCCAACTATACCTCTCTTGGGCATATACCCAAAAGATGCCCCAACATATAACAAAGACACGTGCTCCACTATGTTCATAGCAGCCTTATTTATAATAGCCAGAAGCTGGAAAGAACCCAGATGCCCTTCAACAGAGGAATGGATACAGAAAATGTGTTACATCTACACAATGGAATATTACTCAGCTATCAAAAACAATGACTTTATGAAATTCATAAGCAAATGGATGGAACTGGAAAATATCATCCTGAGTGAGGTAACCCAATCACAGAAAAACACACATGGCATGCACTCACTGATAAGTGGCTATTAGCCCAAATGCTTGAATTACCCTAGATGCACAGAACACATGAAACTCAAGAAAGATGACCAAAGTGCGAAAGCTTTACTCCTTCTTTAAAAGGGGAACAAGAATACCCTTGGCAGGGAATAGGGAGGCAAAGTTTAGAACAAAGGCAGAAGGAACACCCATTCAGAGCCTGCCCCACATGTGGCCCATACATATACAGCCACCCAATTAGACAAGATGGATGAAGCAAAGAAGTGCAGGCCGACAGGAACCTGATATAGATCTCTCCTGAGAGACACAGCCAGAATACAGCAAATACATGGGCGAATGCCAGCAGCAAACCACTGAACTGAGAACGGGACCCCTGTTGAAGGAATCAGAGAAAGGACTGGAAGAGCTTGAAGGGGCTCGAGACCCCTTATGACCAACAATGCCAAGCAACCAGAGCTTCCAGGGACTAAGCCACTACCTAAAGACTATACATGGACTGACCCTGGACTCTGACCTCATAAGTAGCAATGAATAACCTAGTAAGAGCACCAGTGGAAGGGGAAGCCCTTGGTCCTGCCAAGACTGAACCCCCAGGGAACATGATTGTTGGGGGGAGGGTGGTAATGGGGGAAGGATGGGGAGGGGAAGCCCATATAGAAGGGGAGGGGGATGTTGGCCTGGAAACCGGGAAGGGGAATAACAATCAAAATGTAAATAAGAAATACTCAAGTTAATAAAGATAAAAAAATTGTCAAATGACCAAAATTAGAAGAACATTCATTATTAGGCTTGGCCTCGAACATTTCTGCCAATGCCTTGAAATTCACATCTCCTTGGTAGCATATTAATTTTAGAAAGAGGATGAAAGACTTGTGGAGTAAAGTTAAATCATCCAAGTCAAGTCCAGACCAGAGCTACTTATCTTTAATCAGTCTTATACCTTCAGGAGGAAGCCCTCTGGCAGAGAGCAACAGGACCATTCAACCAAAGCCCAACCCAGATTATTTCAACCTCTGTTGATACTTAGATGTAGGCACCAAATAGATGCTTGCTGTTACTCACTGGATTTTTGTGATTGTTGTAACCATAATTGGATGTTGATATATCAGTTTTTTTTCTTGCTTTCACCATGATGTACACATTCCAGTAGGAATTTGCTTTCTTTTAGAGACTTTATCCATTTCAATCCTTCTGTCATCATTGGTTAAAATTACACAGCAAAAAGATTGGGGAGATGAACCAGGTACTAAAGTGCTTGCCATACAAGTATGAGGACCTAAGTTCAGATTTTCAGTTCCCCTATAAAATAGACAGGTTTGGGAGCACACATTTGTATTGCCAGTGCTGGATGGGCAGAGACAAGTGGATCACTGAGACACACTGACCTATCTGTTTTGCCAATTCAGAAAGCTCCAGATTCCGTGAGAAAACTTATCTCAGATATTACAGTGGTATTTCTGCTCATATTCCTGACCTGGGCATGAACTGGAGACCCTTCTGGACACAGGAACCAAGAAATAGTCCAGGACAGACCTTCCAGTCTCTACCTGAACCCAGAGCTGAAAGCCAGTTGCCAAGAGCACTGACAAATCTGAGAGCAGAGGAACCTGCCTGGAGACCCCTGAACATAGGAATTGAGGAGCAGTCTGGGATAGGATCTTTCTGGTTTCTGCCTGTGCCCAGAACTGACACTTTGACACAGATTTCTGTAGAAAGATCCTGCTACAAGAAAGTCATTCTCCAGGAGTGCTGACACACAAGCTTACAGGAGGGTCAAGCCACTGTCAGAGACGTCAAGACCAGCTAACACCAGAGACAACCAGATGGCCAGAGGCAAGCACAGGAACCTAAGCAACAGAAACCAAGACTACTTGGCATAATCAGAGCCAAATTCTCTGACCAAAGCAAATACTGGATATCCTAACACAACAGAAAAAACAAGATTTGGATCTAAAATCACATCTAATAAGATGATAGGGATGATAGAAAACATTAAAAAGGAAATAAATTCGGTCCTCAGCCCAAAAAAAAAAAAAAAAAAAAAGGAAAAAAAAAGATGATAGAGGACTTTAAGAAGGACGTAAAACTCCCTAAAAGAATTACAGGACAATACAAGTAAAGAAGTAGAAGCTCTTAAAGAGGAAACGTAAAAATCCCTTAAAGAATTACAGGAAAACACAACCAACAAGGTGAAGGAATTGAACAAAACAATCCAGGATTTAGAATGGAAATAGAAACAATGAAGATAGCACAAAGTGAGACAACTCTGGAGATAGAAAACCTAGGGAAGAGATCAGGAGTCATAGATGCAAGCATCACCAACAGGCTCAAAGTAGCATCTAGCTCAAAGGGAATCCCCAAGACCTGACACCATTACTGAAGCTATGGGGCATTCACAAAAAGGGACTAACAGAATACATGAGATAGAAGAGAGAATCTCAAGGGCAGAAGGTACCATAGAAAACATCAACACAACTGTCAAAGAAAATGTAAAACTCAAAAACCTCCTAGCCCAAAGCATCCAGGAAATATAGGACAGAATGAGAAGATCAAACTTAAGGATAACATGTAGAGAAGAGAGTGAAGACTCCCAACTTAAAGGGCCAGTAAATATCTTCAACAAAATTATAGAAGAAAATTCCCTAACCTAAAGAAAGAGATGCCCATAAACATAAAAGGAGCATACAGAACTCCAAATATATTGGACCAGAAAAGAAATTGCTCCCATCACATAATAGTCAAAACACAAATGCACAAAACAAAGAAAGAGTATTAAAAGCAGTAAGGGACAAAGGTCAAGTAACATATAAAGGCAGACCTATAATAATTACACCAGATTTCCCAACAGAGTCTATGAAAGCCCGAAGATCCTGGACAGATATCATACAGACCTTAAGAGAACACAAATGCCAGCCCAAGCTACTATATCCAGCAAAACTCTCAATTAACATAGACGGAGAAACCAAGATATTCCATGACAAAACCAAATTTACACAATATCTTTCTACAAATCTAGCCCTACAAAGGATAATAGATGGAAAACTCCAACACAAGGAAGGAAACTACACCCTAGAAAAAGCAAAAAAAAATCTCCTTGCAATGAAACCAAAAGAAGACAGACACATTAGCATAATTCCACCTCTAGCAATGAAAATAACAGGAGGCAAAAATCAATATTCCTTGATATCTTTCAACATCAGTGAACTCAATTCCCCAATAAAAAGACATAGACTAACAGACTGGATATGTAAAGAGGACCCAGAATTTTGCTGCATACAGGAAACACACCTCAGAGAGAAAGACAGACACTACCTCAGAGTAAAAGGCTGGAAAACAACTTTCCAAGCAAATGATCTGCATAAACAAGCTGGAATATCCATTCTAATATTGAATAAAATCGATGTTCAACCAAAAGTCATAAAAAAAGATAAGGAATGACACCTCATATTCATCAAAGGAAAAATCCACCAAGATGAACTCTCAATCCTAAATATCTATGCTCCAAATGAAAAAGCACCTACATTCATAAAAGAAACCTTACTAAAACTCAAATCACACATAGTACCTCACGTAAAAATAATAGAATATTTTAACATCCCACATTCATCAATGGTCAGATCATGGAAACAGAAATTAAACTGAGAAATGGAGAAACTATCAGAAGTTATGAAACAAATGGACTTAACAGATATTTATAGAACATTCCATCCTAAAACAAAAGGATATACCTTCTTCACAGCACCTCATGGTACATTCTCCAAAATTGACCATATAATCAGTCACAAAACAGTCCTCAACAGATTATAGGAAGATAGAAATAGTCCCATGCATCCTATCAGATCACCAAAGACTAAGGTTGGTCTTCAATAACAACATAAACAACAGAAAGCCCACATATACATGGAAGTTGAACAATACTCTACTCAATTATAACCTGGTCAGTGAATAAATAAAGAGAAAAATTAAAGACTTCTTAGAATTTAATGAAAATGAAGGTACAACATACCCAAACTTATCGGACACAATGAAAGCTGTGCTAAGAGGAAAACTCATAGCGCTGAGTGCCTGCAGAAAGAAACAGGAAAGAGTATATGTCAGCAGCTTGACAGCACACCCAAAAGCTCTAGAACAAAAAAGAAGCAAATACACCCAGGAGGAGTAGAAGGCAGGAAATAATCAAACTCAGAGCTGAAATCAACCAAGTAGAAACAAAAAGGACCATAGAAAGAATCAACAGAACCAAAAGTTGGTTCTTTGAGAAAATCAACAAGAAATCAACAAGATAGATAACCCTTAGCCAGACTAACGAGAGGACACAGAGACTGTATCGAAATTAACAAAATCAGAAATGAAAAGGGAGACATAACAACAGAATCTGAGGAAATAAACAAAATCAGATACTACTACAAAAAACCATATTCAATAAAACTGGAAATCTGAGAAAATGGATTTCAGATAGATACCAGGTTAAATCAGGAACAGATAAACCATCTAAACAACCCTGTAAATCCTAAAGAAATAGAAGCAGTTATTAAAAGTCTTCAACCAAAAAGAACCCAGGACCAGATGGGTTTAGTGCAAAATTCTAACAGACCTTCATAGAAGACCTAATACCGATACTTTCCAAACTATTCCACAAAATAGAAACAGACGGAGCACTACACGATTCCTTCTATGAAGACACAATTACGGTTATACCTAAACCACACAAAGACCCAAAAAAAAGAGAACTTCAGAACAATTTCCCTTATGAATATTGATGCAAAAATACTCAATAAAATTCTTGCGAACCAAATCCAAGAACACATCAAAACAATCATCCATCATGACCAAGTAGGCTTCATCCCAAGGGTGCAGGGATGGTTCAATATATGGAAATCCATCAGCATAATTCACTATATAAACAAACTAAAAGAAAAAAAACTACATGATCATTTCATTAGATGCTGAGAAAGCATTTGACAAAATTCAACACCCCTTCAGGATAAAAGTCCCAGGAAGATCAGGAATTCAAGGCCCATACCTAAACATAGTAAAAGCAATATACAGCAGACCAGTAGCTAACATTAACTAGATGGAGAGAAACTTGAAGCAATCCCACTAAAATCAGGGACTAGACAAGGCTGTCCACTCTCTCCCTACTTATTCAATATAGTTCTTGAAGTCCTAGCCAGAGCAATCAGACAACAAAAGGAGATCAAGGGGATACAAATTGGAAAGGAAGAAGTCAAAATATCACTATTTGAAGGTAATAGTATACTTAAGTGATGCCCTAAATATACAAAGTTCCAGCAGAGAACTGCTATACCTGACAAACAACTTCAGCCAAGTGGCTGGGTATAAAATTAACTGAAATAAATCAGTAGCCTTCCTTTACTCAAAGGATAAATGGGCTGAGAAAGAAATTAGGGAAATTACCCCTTTCACAATAGTCCCAGATAATATAAAATACCTCGGTGTGACATTAACCAAGCAAGTGAAAGATCTGTATGAAAAGAACTTCAAGTCTCTGAAGAGAGAAATTGAAGGAGATCTCAGAAGATGGAAAGAGCTCTCATGCTCATGGATTGGCAGCATTAATATAATAAAAATAGTCATTTTGCCAAAAGCAATCTACAGATTCAATGCAATCCCATCATCTTCATATAATTAGAAAGAGAAATTTGCACATTCATTTGGATTAACAAAAAAACCCAGCATAAAGAAAGCTATCCTCAATAATAAAAGAACTTCTGGGGGAATCACCATCCCTGACCTCAAGCAGTATTACAGAGCAATAGCGATAAAAACTGTATGGTATTGGTACAGAGACAGGCAGGTAGATCAGTGGAATAGAATTGAAGACCCAGAAATGAACCCACACACCTATGGACACTTTGTTTTTGACAAAGGAGCTAAAACTAACCAATGGAAAATATAGTATTTTTTACAGCAAATGGTGCTGGTTCAATTGGAGGTCAGTATGTAGAAGATTGCCAGATCGATCCATTCTTATCATCCTGTACAAAGCCTAACTCCAAGTGAATCAATGACCTCCACATCAAACCAGATACACTCAAACTAATAGAAGAGAAAGTGGGGAAGAATCTCGAACACATGGGTACTGGGGAAAATTTACTGAACAAAACACCAATGGCTTATGCTCTAAGAGCAAGATTCAACAAATGAGACCTCATAAAACTGCAAAGCTTCTGTAAAGCAAAGGACATTGTCGTTAGGACAAAATGGCAACCAACAGATTTGGAAAAGATTTTACCAATCCTACATCTGATAGAAGGCTAATATGCAAAATATACACATCACTCAAGAAATTAGACTCCAGAGAGCCAACATAATCCTATTAAAAATGGGGTACAGAGCTGAACAAAGAATTCTCAGCTAAGAAATATCGAATGGCTGAGAAGTACCTAAAGAAATGTTCAACATCCTTAGTCATCAGGGAAATGCATATCAAAACAACCCTGAGATTCCACTTCACACCAGTCAGAATGGCTAAGATCAAAAACTCAGGTGACAAGAGATGCTGGCAAGGATGTGGAGAAAGAGGAACTCTTCTCCATTTTTGGTGGGATTGCAGACTGGTACAACCATTCTGGAAATCAGTCTGGAGGTTCCTCAGAAAATTGGACATTGAACTACCTGAGGACCCAGCTATACCTCTCCTGGCCAATACCCAAAAGATGCTCCAACATATAACAAAGACACATGTTCCACTATGTTCATAGCAGTCTTATTTATAACAGCCAGAAGCTGGAAAGAACCCAGATGACTTTCAACAGAGGAATGGATACAGAAAATGTGGTACATATACACAATGGAGTACTTCTCAGCTATCAAAAACAATGACTTCATGAAATTCATAAGCAAATGGATGGTACTAGAAAATACCCTCCTGAGTCAGGTAACCCAATCACAGAAAAGCACATATGGTATTCACTCATTGATAAGTCAATATTAGCCCAAAAGTTTGAATTATTCGAGATATAATTCACAGGCCACATGAAGCTCAAGAAGAAGGATGTCCAAAATGGAAGTGGATGCTTCACTCCTTCGTAAAAGTGGGAACAAAAATATTCATAGGAGGGGATGTGGAGGCAAAGTTTGGAGCAGAGACCGAAGGAACCGCCATCCACAGCCTGCCCCACATGTGCCCCATAAATATACAGCCACCAAAATTTGGTAAGATTGTTGAAGCTAAGAAGTGCATGCTGACAGGAGCCTGATATAGCTGTCTCCTGAGAGACACAGCCAGAGCATGTCAAACACAGAGGTGAATGCTAGCAGCAAACCACTGAACTGAGAATGGGACTCCCATTGGAGGGATTAGAGAAAGGATTGAAAAAGCTGAAGGGGCTTGCAACCCCCTAAGAACAACAATGCCAACCAACCTTTGCTCCCAGGGACTAAACCACTACCCAAAGACTATACATGGACTGACCCTGGGCTCCAACTGCATATGCAGTAGAGGATGGTCTTGTTGGGCACAAATGAAAGGAGAAGCCTTTGGACCTGACAAGGGTGAACCCCCAGTGTAAGGGAATGTCAGGGGGTAGGAAGGGGAATGGATGGGGAGGGGAAAACAATTATAGAAGAAGGGGAGGTACATGGGCTAGGGGGCTTATGTCTAGGAAACTGGGAAATGGAATAACATTTGAAATGTAAATAAAAAATACCCAATAAAAAAGGAGGTACAGAGCTAAATGATGAATTCTCAGCTGAGAAATATAGAATGGCTGAGAAGTACCTAAAATACTAAGTACCTAAGTACCTAAGAACCTTAGTCATCAGGGAAATGCAAATCAAAACAACCCACAGATTCCACCTCAAATCAGTCAGAATGGTTAAGATAAAAATCTCAGGCAACAACAGATGCTGGAAAGGATGTGGAGAAAGATGAATACTCCTTCATTTTTGGTGGGATTGCAAGCTGGTACAACCACTCTGGAAATCAGTCTGGCGGTTCCTCAGAAAATTGGACATAGTCCTACTTGAGGATCTAGCTATACTACTCCTGAGTATATACCGAAAAAATGCTCCAACATATAACGAAGACACATGCTCCACTATGTTCATAGCTGTCTTATTTATAATGGCCAGAAGTCATAGCTGTCTTATTTATAATAGCCAGAAGCTGGAAAGGATACAGATGTCCTTCAATAGAGGAATGGATACAGAAAATGTGGTACATCTACACAATGGAGTACTACTCAGCTATTAAAAACAGTGACTTCATGAAATTCATAGGCAAATGGATGGAACTAGAAAATATCATCCTGGGTGAGGTAACCAAATTACAAAAACACATGGTATGCACTCACTGATAAAGGATTTTAGCCCATAGCTCAGTTACCAAGAATATAAATCAGAACCCATGTCTGTCAAGAAGAAGGACAGCAAAGACAGTGCAGTTGGTTCCAGGCCTTCTTACAAGAAATAAAATATTCACAGGGAGGAGATATGGAACAAGAGTTTGGAGCAGAGACTGAAAAATGGTCAGAGCCTGCCCCACCTGGGAATCAGCCCATAATACATGCAGCCATCTTGCTGATGCCAAAATGCATGCTGACTGGAACCTGATATAGCTGTCTACTGAGTGACTCTTCCAGAGCATAACAAATACAGAAGTGAGTGCTAGCAGCCAAACATTGAACTAAGAATGGAGTCCCCATTGGGGGAGTTAGAGAAAGGATTGAAGGAGATGAAGGGTCTGCAACCCCATGTGAACAACAATACCAACCAACTAGTGCTCCCAGGGACTAAACTACCATTCAAAGAGCACACATGGATGGACACACGGCTCCAACTGCATATGTAGCAGAGGATGGCCTTGTTAGGCATCAGAGAGAGGAGAAACTCTTGGTCCTGGCAAGGCTGGACCCCCAGCGTAGGGGAATGTCAGAGTGGGGAGGAGGGAGGGGTGATTGATTGGGTGGGTGGTGGAAAGGTGATAACATTTGAAGTGTAAATATATAAATATCCAATTAAGGTGGTGAGTGATTTAAAAAGACATCCAGTATCAATTCCTCGCTTTCTCCTATATGTGAATACGAGTATACACATATAGACTCACAGAGAGACATAAACACATAGAAACTTACGGAGAGAGGAGAGAGAGAGGGAGAGGATATTTAGGAATTCTCAACTAACTAACGACTCTGCTGATTCATCAAAGCTAGACCTAGAGGATAATTCTGGACAGATTATTTGGATAAAAGATGTGTGGTTGGTGGAATAGGTGGAGGAGAAAAGGTTAATTTTCTCCTTGTTGATGACTTCCCAATTGTGACAGAGTGTCAGTTCATAATTTTCTTTCTTGTATTTATAAGTCTTTTTTGGAGGACTTTGATAAATATCATAATTTTTGCTGTCTATAATGGTCTAACAATAGCAACAATGTCATTTTTTACCTTGATAGAATAGGGGGAACAAATATATCTGAAGACTCTATATAATGAATAAAAGCAAAGAGACTCAGTAATTTTTAGCATATGATACCTTAAGGTATTTTTCCTGTTTTAATTTTCTTGGTTGCTTATTCTTACAAAGGGAACAATTGGTAGTTTTCTTATCACCATTAACTTTCAAATCCATCTGTCTAGTGATCTTGACTGATTTTATTAGATGAACAAACATTTAAATCATTGGTGAAAATCTTTCAGCAGCAATCAGCTAGATCAGCATGTCAGGTCAAAAGAGTTCATACTGCAATAGCTGTCATCACTATAGAAAATTTTAAATAAAGACTATTTTTACTTTTGTAATTCTGAATGCCTTGGGGACCAAGTAGCAAGTCCACCCACAGCTATTGTCAAGTGTATTTCTTTTTTCATCAGTAATAAGGAGCGATCTTTCCTCTGCCTAAATTTAGTTATCCTACAAAAAACATCTAGAGCTTTGTGTTGCAATGTTGAATTCCTGCTCTTGTCTTAACTATTTTTTTTCTTTTTGAACTTTCATGACTTGTAATGTAATCAAAATCTTCAATCCTAATATTAAATGGGTGTGTCTAGATATTTTAAATCTAATTTTGTTTATGACATTGTCATTCTTTTCTTTTAAGATTTGGTATCTTGACAGAAAAATTTCAGTTTTTCCATCTTTCCTGCTAATCAGCCAGTGGTGGAAAGTGGTACGTGTTCCCATAAAGGGTCATGTGCTCTTTTGCCTAGCAGATGCCTTTTACTGAACCTCTTTGATCCCACAGTCTGGCTATACTCAGGTCGGGTCATACGTAGAGTGACTGGACATAAACTTCTTATTTCCTTGTGTTTCCTGCATCCTGTCACAGGTTGGGTTTCCGGTGAAAGCAGCCCTGGAGATGGAGTTTAGCAGACTCTTCATTAAGTAGTGCTCTTAGGGTTATCATGCTGCCACTTCACTTCTCCTGCTCAATTCTTTCTCCCTCCCCTCCCCCACACTTACATATCTTTATTTCACATGGCTGCAATAATTGTATTAAGAAGTTATAAGAACAGTGACCGAATTGATCTTTACAAAATTTATTTATTTATTTACTTCTTCACTTATTCATTTATTTATTGTTTTCCCAAAACAGGTTTTCTCTATGTAACAGCCCTGGCTGTCCTGGAGCTCACTCTGTAGACCAGACTGGGCTCAAACTCACAGAAATTCATCTGCCTTTGCCTCACAAGTACTGGGATTAAAGCAGTGCACCACCATCGCCCAACTAATTGTTCTTATTTTTATTATCACTTCCCCCTCCCTCTACTCCATCCAGCATTTCCCAAAATTTCCCATTCTCCCTCTCATATCTGTGGCCCCTTTAATGAATACAACTTGCCGAGTCCATGTTGTTTGTATGCGCATGTCTGAAAGCATATAATTCAATATATGGGAGCTGAGCTTTCTGTGGGTATCTTAGGGATTTGCTAGCTGTAGGCATTCTGTCATGGGTTATGGTCATCTTTTTCATTTTTGTATTTTGCTATAGAAGGAGTGACAGGATGAGTCAGTTAAGTGGAAGGCTTTTTATAGGAAGTCAGCTTTGTTGCCATTTTCAGGCAAACTTTAAGTACAACGTAAGACACTCATCATACATTCTCGGCAGTTTATAAAATGTCAGTAGTTTTGCCTACTGTGATCTGGAATGCTTGAGTGGGTTTTAGCATTTAAAGGGGTCATGGAGTGAAGACAAAAGGGAAGGAGCTAGGGCCTTCATGGTAGAAAGCAAACATGACAGGCTGGTGAATGGAAATGGCCAAACTTTCAGATGCAGTGAAGTGACAAGGTAGAGGGCTGGAAGGAATTAGGTTTGCGAGTCCAAGAGCAGGAAGGTGAGTCTCAACGTGGGAAGAAGTTTATGTTTTAATTTCATTTACTTGTAGTTGAAATTTTAGGAATGCTCTGTGCCTCACTTTGATAATTAAAATTAATTCAGTCGTATCCATGCTGATTTAAGCTGGCTGAACAATGTACTTTGACTTGTGGGTGCATCAAATCAAGGCTATGAGATAGTATCATTGCGCTGGCTTTAGCTTGTCAGTGTCAGCTTAAACAATTGACCAGGAAGTGCCAATAGTGTCATACAACAGGTTGTACTGGTATTATGAGTACACATGGTCTGATGTGCTCAGGGCATTCTTTCAAACTCACATTTAAACTAAAGTTTATTTTAGCACTGAACCTATTATCTTAGCAATCAGCTCTTCGCAAGAAACAAAAGCTCGAGAAAACATAAAATTACACAAAAGGAATCTTCTAAACTCACGGGGAAAAAAATCTTCATGTTTTATATATTTCATCTTTCAAGTGCTTCCCCAGCTTAAAATAAGAATTAATACAGGGTCAAATGCTATCCTGAAAGTGCGGCACTGCCATTCAGGCAATGATGCTTGTCAGAAAGTCAGGGAAGGATGAGGGTAAAATGGTGCCATTAGATGGATGAGCACTCACTGTTCTTTTTGTGTGTGTGCATTTTTCATATTCAGAAAGAGCTGCAGCAGCTCTTTCCCTCAGAGCGTTCCTTCTCACTTAGTGCCCCATTTGAGTCATCTTTTCCCCCCAGGTGTCAAAGCTGTATTAGCATAGCATTTCCTCTGTACTTAGCAAAGGTGTATTTCTGATGAGTTCATTTATTCTCCTCTTCAGCAGAGGGAAAGAGGAAAACCACCAGCAGAAAAATGCCAGGGAATAGAGTGCAAGGTCAGAGGTGAGGGTAGGGGAAATGGGGCATGGTGTAAGTATAGAGACATTACATTTACTTTGCTTCATTTAGTCCTCCCAAGAATCTAGTGATCTTATCATTATCTCAGTTGTGCAGTGTCCATCAAAGACTGCTCAGAAATGTGTTTGAGCCAATAGAAAGTCTTTACTAGCCTGCTGGCCACTATACTGCCTGTTCGGGATCCCAGTATAGCACCAAGCCTTTCTCAGGGTGAGCTTTTAAGCACAAAAGCCATGTCTGGGTTGACACACTTCAGTTAACAGGAGTTTTACAACCTGAATGGTGCTTCCATTATGGAGTCAGTTGTGCTAAGGTCTGGAGCCCTGTTAAAAATCTCCATTTTTACAAATGAAGAAAATGAACCTCACGGTGTTTTTTGAGAAGCCTGTCTGGGGGTGGAGAAAACATTATTGTACTTTACCCCAAGCAGATCTGGTCTCTAGCATGTCCCTCCCACTATGCAGAAGGTGCTGAGGAAGACACTGAACAGATAAACTAGGAGTACCTGGGGCTGGACATTGAAAATGTTATGCTTTCAAAACACTAAGGAGGTAAGGAGGTTAAACTAGACACATCTGAAGAGCTGAATTTGTCCTAGAGATGACATGTAATGTCTGCAAAACAAGCAAGCAAACAAACAAAAACATACATACACAAATAAATAAAGTTTGAGGTAAAACTTACAGAGGCAGGTACCACCTTCAATAATTCTTATTATAAACCACTGAGGGAATTAAAAGGAGCAGGATAAAGGAACACCCAGGCAAGGGGGAGAAAGCAGCATTCGGACTGCAGGAGGCTCTGCGTAGAATGACTTGTCGCATTTTGAGCATATATTAAGTGATATTATATGAGTTAATGGGAAAATGCTGCTGACTTTAAGTTACTGTTAATGGCTCTTTCATTTCAGGGGCTATTCGATAGAAAAAGGTTTAAGTATAGTCATAACTATAGAACACACTATAGTGCATGTGACTTGTATCAGCTAGCTCCATTCCTAGGCCACAAGATTGTCAGTCAACTGTTGGTAAGCAGAGTCATTGAGAATAAGCATGTAAAACAGTTTTAGAAGGGGTGTGTGTGTGTGTGTGTGTGTGTGTGTGTGTGTGTGTGTGTGTGTGTTTGCACCAAAGCACATGTGTAGAAGTCAGAAGACAGCTGTCAGGAGTCTACTCTCCCTTCCCACTTTGTAAGCCCAGGGGATCCAACTTTGGCTGTCACCTGCTGAGCCATCTCACCAGACCTATAGGGACTTTAATGACAGATTGATATACTGTTGTCCCATCAGGGGATCAGTGTGTTTGCATTTAGGATGCTTTAAAATATTTTTCTGACAACTTATCTCTATTGAATTTTAGAAAATGATCACTAATGGTTTGAAATGAACTGATATATGTGACATGTTAAATAGGCTATTATTAATTAGGTTCTGGGTGCATATGGAACTACATGAAATTACATGGCTTATATTTGTTTAATTTTTTTCTTTATGAGAGAAAAGCGAGCATGTTAGAAGTAAGCTTTTCTTCTATTGACTGTTTACTCTCTGATATGATAATATGAAGTACTGCTGTTCTGGTAAACTGAGTCAGGTATGTAAACTGGTTGTCTGTGGGAGGCTGTGGATATTTAAGAATAGAGAAACAACAGCTCTCAGTGCACCCTAACAAATATAACCATGAGTTAACCTTTATTTAAAACACACTTTACAGCTGAATGTTCTAACTCTTTAAAAGCTCCTTGTTGGATGCATTGGGTGGCTATAAAATGCCTTTATGTTTGTAAAAGGACTCATTATTATCTGAAGTCAACGTGGAATAAACGTATTTTCTCCTGTCACTTATTATATCCTAATGAATAACTCATAGGTAAAACCCTTCGATGTTCAACTGTAACTCAGAATTAGGTGATTTCAAATGATTGTTTGAACCCATAGATATGTGTGGCCTAATTCTGTTAAAAGATATATATGTTGAGTGGATAAAGCTGCCTGCAACCAAGACTAATAACTTTAATTTGATTCCCAGAACCCATGCCGTGGAAGGAGAGGACTGACTCTCACAGTTTGTCCTCTCCGTTCACACACACACATACACTGTCGCATGTACACCCCCAACTTCTCACATGAAATTATATATACATGTTTGTATTCCTTTTTGTATGTATGTGTGCCTGTTTGTATGTATGTTTGTATATCCTAAATATTTACAATACCATTTTTTAATTTCAGAAACTGTTCTAAATTGTGCATTTTTGAAAGATCCAGAGCTGACTATTTCTTTTTTTTCTGAAAATTCTAGAACTCGTGGCTGATATGTTTGTTAATCGTGAGCCTTGCTTTTAGCAGTCAGAGTACCCTGGTAAAAGAGTTTCTGACCTTCAGCTTGTCATGTTTTATTTACAGGATCAGTGTGGCACACTTAGCTGATATTGCTTTGGGGATTCTGGGACCTGAACATATGAAGACATAAGACAAAGAACCCTTTCTTTTAACCAATGATCTCTGGACTTTGAGGAAGTATGCTCAGTGCTCAAAGCCATTGGAATTTCTCTGGAACCTGTAAAATAAATCAGTTTCATAATTTAATTCAGCAAATAGGAAAAATGTGTTTTAACATGTAGTGATTCAAGTTACATTAGAACATTCATCTTTAGGGAAGAGTTCAGACTCATGTTTTATTTTATTTTCTTCTCTATCTTTTCACATTTCAAAAGGCACAGAGTTTAAAATCTAAATTCGTGAGTTTCCATGAAAAATAAACCTTTCCTTATAGCATACATAAACTATTTAAAGGATTTGCAAGCCATTTAAAGCTACAGTGCCCATGAGTACAAATAATGTGCATTTCCCCTAATATTTCGGGAGCTTTAAAAATCTCAACATATTACAGAAAATAAAGCATTCATTTTTCAGAACAAAGCGTATCAAAATTCTTACCAAAGAATTCGTCAGCAGAAATAATTGTTTACAGAGTGATTTTTATCTGGGCCTTTTCAAAAAGCTGCATTTGGTGATCATTTTTAAAACATACTACTATGAGCATTGTTACTTTAAATGGTCCGCTTGCTATGTTTAGCTACAACATGCTTGACAAAGAGCAGCGCTCACGCCCGATAAACTCTTCATAAATTTATTATAAGGTAATATCTACTTGTCAGTTCTCAAGACATTACTTTTGACATCAAGTAAAGATACAAATGGAAAGTGAACATACAGCCCCTGCAATCATTTTAAATGACTAATATAGATCATAGGAGAGGTTGTTAATGAGAATAAATGAAATAATATTTTCTGGCAATATGATGGTTGCTTTTATGAAACCAAGAAGAGGTGGCTTCATAATTTTAAAGTTGATTAGAGTCTGCTAAACCATGGGGGTGATGAAATAATGTCAAAATAAATCTAGGTTAAAATCTACTCTCACTGTGCTCTTTCTAAATATCACTGTATATTTCTTATACAAAATCTAATTAAATTTCTCATTTGCTTGCTGGTAAAATATATTCAGATAAAACACATTGGCTCATTTTTGTGCTAGGTACTACTAATGATGTGAATGATGCATTGGCTCAACGCATACAATTTAAAGTACACAGTTACCATTGGGTGATATAGGGAAAGGTCGAGTTCCTGTTTAGATTCAACTTTAAGATCAGATTGGGTGGCTTTCAATAAATCATTGTTGAGATAGATTATGGAGCTACTGTGGTCACATCATTATCATCTACTTGCAATGGTCTTTGCCTTCTAGGACCTTAAAATATAATTGAGAAGACAAGATATACAGACATGAAAAGTTAAATCATCATCCAAGACTGATATAAGAGTTATCTCAAGGCAATACATGATTGAATACCAATGATGCCTCATGTCTCTGCACTAGTGACATTTATAACTGTACACAGAAGAAAGCAAGCCAGAAAATGCTGAAAAAGTTCAAAGGTGAAACCTACAGAAAGGGGATGGGGGAAGGAATTCCAGACTGGCAAGCTCAGGGACGCTTTCATGAAAGAGGCAGATTGGGGGATGGCTTTTAATGTCATTGGACTTCATTTGCCAGGGGAAAATAGGTCTGGTAACTCTATGCTACTATCTATTTCAGATTGTAAATTGTATTTCTGCCAGGTTTTATTTATAGCCTTAGACTGTTAATGTGCATGAGCCGGGTGACTACTTAGCAAAATCTGCATTCTCTTCTTTTGGGGCTAGATAACATTTCCCAGCCTTCTTTAAAGTTATATAGAGCCATGTGGCAAATTTTTGTCCGAGGAAATGAATGGAAATGTATTAAATGACTGCAGTGTAACAAATAATTCTGTAATCCACCAGATTTGGACAACAAAACAACTATTATCTCAGTTTCTGAGGGTCACCCAGGCATTTAGGGACCTATTAATTAGGCAAGAGACCCTAAATCAGTAAATGTTTTTAAACTGGGGGTACAGTATGGACTAGGACCCATGGTCTTCTACAGTTTTCCCTGGAACTGGAACATACAGACTTAGGTCTGTATGTTCCAGTTTATATGTTCCATAATTATATGTGCCCATTCACAAGCAGTTGATAGACCTCCCTGTGGGGATATGTGAAGAGATCATGAGATCACATAGGCCTCTTTCAGAGTAAGTGATTTGTAAGTCTTCAGCTTTAAAGCCCAAGCGAAGATGCCTCAGTTCCACTTGGGAGGGAGAAGAATGCAACCACAAAGGGGGAAAAAGGACTGAAGCTCTGAGAATGAATGAAGAATGAAGCTCAGCAGAAAGAATGGAAACAGGTGATCTTGGGAGGAAGAGGGTTGGGAGGACCCTCTAGAATGTACCAGAGACCTAGGAAGTGAGAGACTCTCAGGACTCAAAGGGAGGGACCCTCCATGAAAGGCCCTACAGTGGGGAGAGGGAACTTGTTGAGCCCAATTCAGCAGAAGACAGGGCATCAAGTGAGGGATGGGGTTGCTATCCCACAGCAAAACTCTGACCCAGAAATGTTCCTGTCTGAAAGAAATGCAGGAATGGAAATGGAGAAGAGCCTGAGGAAAAGAAGGTCCAGTGACAGGCCCAAAGTAAGACCCGGCTCAAGGGAAGGCCCCAAAAGTTGACACCATTACTGAAACCATGGGGCATTCACAAAAAGGAACCTACCATGACTGCCCTCTGAAAGACCCAACAAGCATTTGAAAGAGTCAGATGCAGATATGTGCACCCAACCAAGAAACAGAAGCTGCTGACCCCTCTGGTTGAATGAGGGAAAAGCTGGGGGAAGCTGAGGAGGAGGGCAACCCTGTAGGCAGGCCAGCAGTCTCAATTAACCTGGACCCCCGAGACCTCTTAGACACTGGATCACCAACCAGGCAGCATACACCAGCTGAGATGAAGCCCCCAACACATATATAGCAGAGGACTCCCGGGTCTGAGTTCAGTCAGAGAAGATGCACCTAACCCTCAAGTGACTGGAAGTCCCAGGAAGTTTAGAGGTCAGGTGTGGTGGGTGTGGTGGGGACATCATTGTGGAGATGACGGGAGTGGGAGTGCGGGGTGGGGGGAGGAGTTATGGGATGTGAAACTCTCGGCTGCGGGGTGGACCGGGAGTGGAATAAAATCTGGAGTGTAAGAATAAACAAACAAACAAACAAACAAACAAACAAAAGAAAAAATAGAAGTCTTCATCTCTGAAAGTAGCATACCATTACAAGACCCAGCTGTGGAACTCCTTTCTGCCATATTTCAGTCTTTGCATAGACCCTCCCTGTTCAGCACAGAAGCAGGCTATGTGTGCTCGTGGTCAGCAGCCAGGGCTCACTGGAGCCATGGTGAGGGTCGTCTACCACAGAAAAGGCTATCTGCTGCTTTCCAGCTTGACCTTCTAAAATCTCTCATGAGGTCTTTCAAATTTTGTTCCCTTTCAGCTGCTTAAGTGAAATGACACCCATTGCTAATTTAGCCCTCAGTAACTTCACTGAGGGGGCTACTCCACAAGATCATTCACCTAATGAGGGATAGAATTTGACCAAGAAATAGAGTTCTATTGCAGTTGAGCCATTGTACAATTGTATGTCCATTTGGCTGGGCATTTTGTCTACCCAGTGGATATTTGTGGTGTCCTTTTTCAGGCAGGGTGGTAAATTTACATTTTTCTTCAAAAATTTATTTAATTTTTAAATAGCAGATTTGCCTGTGGACCTCTGTGTGCCTGGTATCTTTGGATGCCTGAAAGGGCCATCAGATCCACTAGAACTAGAGTTACGGACTGTTGTGAGCCACCATGTGGATTTTATAACCCAGGTCTCCTGGAAGACCAGCCTCTGAACCATCTCTCCAGCCCTGTTTTATTTCTTTTTTTATTTTATATGTATGAGTGTCTTGCCTTTTGGATACCCGTGATGGCCAGAGGAGGCTGCCAGATCCCCTGCAATTGCAGTTACAGATGGTTGTGAACTGCTGTGTGAGTTATGGGAGTCAGGTCCTCTAAATGCTCTTAACTGCTGAGCCACCTCTCTATCCCCTCTTTTATTCTTTTTCTTATGCTTTTTTTAAAATCAGTAAATATCAGCTGAATTCCTACAAGGTCAGACCTTGTACTCAGTGCTAGGAGCATAGTTATAACAAGAGAGAGTATTTGTTTCTTGGAGCTCATATTCTGGCAGAGTATCTGGTGGGTGCCACTGGACCACACAAAAGTTCGCCATGCTAATATTCGTATTCAGGAGTTGAAGAACTGTGAAGGCATTAGCAGAGTCTCCTGCTTTGCCGAGGAACTAATACATCTGTGTCTTCCTTAACTGTGCTTTAAGTCAGTGCCAGCACTTCTCAAAATTTAATGGGCACAGAAATAAGTGAAGTAACTGTCTTATAAGAAATGTAAAATCTGAAGCAGCAGGTCTGCCGTGCTGTCTGAGATTCTTTCTTTCTTCCTTCCCTCCTTCCCTCCTTCCTTCCTTCCCTCCTTTCTTCTTTCCTTCCTTCCTCCTTTCTTTCTTTCCTTCCTTCCTTTCTTTGGAGTTGCAAGAATTTTATTGAAAATTTTGCATATATATTCTTTTATATTTTAAATAAATTAATTTATTCCCTCTACATCTTAGTATCAGTTCCCTTCTCCTCCCAATACCCCCTCACACAGGTGCTTCCCCCCAACTTCCCTTCCCCTTCTCTGAGAAGGGGGAGCTTACATGGGGGATTTGGTCTGTCCCTTCTACTTGTACAGCTCCAAACTGATACTCATGAAGTAGTCCATGAGCTGTTCTTTGTGTCACAAGGCCCTAAGGAAAACAGGTCATTAGACTTTAAATATATCATATACAAAAAGACCTCAGGCTCAAATGAATGAGAATAGCTGCTCAGGGACAGGGCAGCCATGGTTCCTGTCCTCTCAGAAGCTCAGAAGCCTCTGCCTTACCTTCTATATGAAATCTGTGAAATAGTGATTTCACTAGTCAGCTCAATAGTTTCTGTAATTTGTGACCTCAGTAATTCTTTCTTTTTCAATCTTTATTAACTTGGGTATTTCTTATTTACATTTCAAATGTTATTCCCTTTCCCAGTTTCCAGACCAACATCCCCTTAACTCCTCCCCTCCCCCCATTACCACCCTCCCCCCAACAATCACGTTCACTGGGGGTTCAGTCTTGGCAGGACCAAGGGCTTCCCCTTCCACTGGTGCTCTTACTAGGATATTCATTGCTACCTATGAGGTCAGAGTCCAGGGTCAGTCCATGTATAGTCTTTAGGTAGTGGCTTAGTCCCTGGAAGCTCTGGTTGGTTGGCATTGTTGTTCATATGGGGTCTCGAGCCCCTTCAAGCTCTTCCAGTTCTTTCTCTGATTCCTTCAACGGGGGTCCTATTCTCAGTTCAGTGGTTTGCTGCTGGCATTCGCCTATATATTTGCTGTATTCTGGCTGTGTCTCTCAGGAGAGATCTACATCTGGCTCCTGTCGGCCTGCACTTCTTTGCTTCATCCATCTTATCTAGTTTGGTGGCTGTATATGTATGGGCCAGATATGGGGCAGGCTCTGAATGGGCAGCGAAGATCAAGGGATTAAGGTTTGGAGAATAAAGGAGAAGCCTAGACCTGCTGCAAAGATGAGGCAAAATTAGGAGCAATCTAGTGAGGGCAGCTTGGAGTGGAATCTTCAGTTTCTTTGTTGAGAAAGCTGGATTTTCTATGATAGTCAAACGGAGTGATGTTCCCAGCTCATGGCAATGCCATTTTGTTAGTGAGGTGAAGGGATTTTATTTCTTCTGCAAACTACTACAGAATAAAGTGGGACAACTATCACAAAGCAATTAACAGTGGCTTAGGTACTAACAAACATTGACTTCAGTTGGGCTGGATTTAAAACAGAAAGATGAGATGATTTATTCCCTAGATAGAGGAGCTCTGACATTCTTGAAAACAGAAATGGAGCTATCCCTGGAGAGTTAACGAAGATTATTGATGGAGGATGCAGGAAAGAGTAGGGGTAATGGAAGGAGAAAGATTATCCATATCCCATATTAAAGCTAGCATCTTCAGTGTGCTATAATAAAGAGAATTCCTGAAGGAGTATTTTACTTCAAATAAATAGCATGCTTTCTCCATGAAGACACAACTCAGTTGTTCTTAAAAACATACATGCCAGTGAATATTATAATTTGAACATTCTTCAAAATTTAAACATCCTAGTAAGCCTTACGATTTTCTAATATTGACCATTTCCCATCTAGTCGTCTAAGAGAAATAGGCAAATTAATATAAAATACTTGTTTAGTGGACAGTATCATGCTACACTTTGTCTATTCCTTATTATCCAAACTTGAACAGAAATTCAATCATTATTCAGATATTAACTACTTTGCATGCCCATGCATCTTTCTCCAGTACTTAAGCAAAGATAGGAAAATAAAAAAGATATAAGTTATTCTCAGGGACACCAGTCTCAGGGTGGTGGAAAATTCTGAGTTGTGATTATAGTGAGCATTACATAACTGTATGTGTTTGTCAAAAAACTTCATAGAATTCTACTCATGCAAAGGGTTTTACTGTATGCAAATAGCAGAGGAAATATATTTGATTTAAACAAAAACAAGAGAAATCAAGGACAAAGAACACACTGTCAGAGGTTTTAAAATCTGAATCTATTACTGAAATAGGAAAGAAAGGTTCATTAGTAGAGAGGAAACTCTCCCAGACCAGCTCATTTCACTCACGCCTTATCAGTGACAGCCCTCTGCACACTCAGACCTTACCAATTACGCAAAACACACAGGCAGAGCCCTAGATTATTAGCTTTCTCAGTGAGCTCGGACATAGAGCATTCTCTAGGCTGCTGGGGCAGCAGGAGGTCTGTGTAAACACAACTGCAGGAACCCTGAAATCTTCAAAAGGGGTAACTGTAGATTTTGTAGACTCTTATGCTTGTGCTGAACAGAAACTCAACTCTGGTCAAGACCCTTGTCTAACTCGCATCATCATTTCAGCCTTGTTCATTCTCTATGATGCTTTTGCAGAAGGACCGCCTTTGTTGGTCCTATTGCAGATGACCAACCACGCTTGTGAATGATTTTGTGTCTCATTAACCTGCAAGTTTTATGAGGGGAGGGGCTTTATCTTTTCACTTCCATTTCTCTAGAGATAAAGGAGTGCTGGGATTAGTAGATGCTCAAGAAATACTTGTCGAATAAAGGGAAGACAAATTGATATCTGAATTGAAATCATAGTCAAGGCAGAAGTAGAAGCAGGGATTTGAATCACTTAGGACTCACTTGGATCATTCATCTGCCATTTTTCTTAGGCACTTTCTACCTTTGCTCAGTGATTGTGACTTGACTGGATTAAGAAGCAGCTAGGAAGGGTGGAGAGAGGGCTCAGGGTTAAGAGCACTGACTGCTCTTCCAGAGGTCCTGAGTTCAATTCCCAGGAACCATTGGGGCTTATAACCATCTGTAATGGGTTCTGATGACCTCTTATGGTCTGTCTGAAGACAGCAACAGTGTACTCATATACATAAAATAAATTTTAAAAAATATTAAGGAGTGAGTAGCAGTAAGTTTGTAGCAAAGTAGCAACAAGAATGCCTATTGTTTGACTACATTTATAGAATATAATAAAAATTAGAAAGATTTTTGTCTAACATTTTAGAAAAAAATAGAGGTCAAGGAATAAAGTAACCCTAGCAGATTATTAATCCATCTGCTTTCATTTTGAAATCAATTTGCACACAATTGAATGTGTATGGGTTTTCTATTTATTGTACATGAAATAAGTTATTCATAAGATTTTTGTTAAAAAAAATCTTTAAAAAAAGAAGCAGCTAGGAAAGCCGAAATATAGTATTGCACCCTTAATCTTAGCTCTTATGAGGCGGTGCTGATTCAAGCCCAGTGTGGTCTACAAAATGAGTTCCAGGACAACCAGAGCTACCTACTGAGATTCTTCTTAGAAAAGAAAAAGTGACAAAAGAAGAGGAGGAGGAAGAAGAGGAAAAAAAAAAGCAAGTAAACAAGCAAGTGAGCTACAAGATCAGTGAAGTGCACTTCTGGGTGTGAACCTGATGGCACTTCGTACTGGTGTGGGTACAGGTGTACAGCACCCCATCCAGAATATCATAAGAGATTATTGAAAACATTGAGTCCTATCCCCATTGTACATACATATGCTACCAAAATCTTTATTTATTTACTTTTAGAGAATTTTTTTCCTCTTCCTTCTTTGGCTTGAGATGCTATCATTGTGCATCAGATATTTTTTTCTTGCTTTGCTTATTGATAAAAATTTGTTTGGCCACTCACTGTAATTAAGAATGTGAAGGAAACAGTCCTTGCATGCTCTCTCTTGTTGTCTATCCCTTTCTTCTGTGTCTTGTGTTTGTTTCCTGCTTGAAGAATCTCATTCTCATGCTTGACTCCACCTCGATCTAATGATTGAAGCAGAATTAATCATACAACCTTTTCCATTCACATCTTCAAAATATGGAAATGTGAAGGAAATAATGCATACACCGAAGCCATCAGAACATTCACTGGTCTTTACTGTTAATGGTTTTTCTTCTCAAAAGTTTAATACTTTTCTGAAATGCTATTGGATTCATTTCACTTCAGTGTAAGTTTTAGTAATGTTTATGAGATGAATCTGTCTCTATATGTATGTGTGTGTGTGTGTATGTGTGTGTGTATTGTGTATGTATATTGTGCAAACTGAAAAGAATAAGTCCCAAATAGCTTTGATTAACCCACAATTATGACTGATATTAAAATCAAAGGCTATATGTTTCAAATGGTAGAATTTGAGAGAACATGGGGGAAGCATTTTAAGACGTTGACAAGAGCACTTTCACAGTATAAAATGCTGGGTTAACCATTGCCCTTTGTTTAGATAGATAAGGAGAGGAAGTTTAGCCAATATTTACATACCGGTTTTCACAACACCCAAGCTAAAGCTTTATGTCTTTTAACATATCATCATTATACAGTTGAATGTCTAAGATTGTGAACTTAAAAGGGGCAAAGAGCATTTCTATAGTACTGCAGGGTTTGTTTTGATAACTCTAAAGGCTGCTGACTTGTAACCCTGAGACCATGAATGTTTATTACAGGAAACTGTGTGTTAGGATGTCTGGGGTAGAAAATTGTGCTTGTTTGCTTCAACTTGTAAACGGTGTCTGTCACAGGAGGTTGATTTGGCTCACCAGTCCTTTGATAATTGATCTGCCATTTTTGACCTCACTGATCCAGCTCTAATTACCCCAACAAGAATAAGACAATGTGCAGATCAGTTTGGAATTAAAAACATAGCTGAAGGCATTCTTTGGGGAAAGCAGTTTTACCAACAAAATAAATAAGTGACTCTAACAAAATACATTAAAATGCAAGTACAGATCACAGCACTCTTCATAAAAGCTCCAAACCGGAAACGATCTAAATATTGCCTGATGATAGCTGGTAAGATAAATATACTGTGGTCTATTTACAGTGGAATACTACACAGAGATGAGAATGGGCTGCCACCAGACACAACAGCATAGATGGGTCTCATAAACAAAATGATGAGTGAAAGAAGCCAGATGCAAGAGAGAACATACCCCATTCTTTTGTTCATTTAAAATCCAAAACCAGGCAAAGAGAATTCATGGTATTGAGCTAGTGCTTATTTGGAGGCAGCAGGGCTTGAAGTGAGCGGGCCAGGAATGCTGGGAGTTAAAATACCATTCTAATTCTTGAGTTACACATTTATTTGGGGAGTTGTCTATATACTACCTTTAATAAATGCCTAAAAGCCCATGTCTTAAAAGGTACATAAATATTAACCAGACAGAGAAGAAAGGAAAGGGGGTATTCAGTGGGAGGAATCCTTCATGGCCAGGAGAACATATTCATGATTGGAAATGGTACAAATATAGAAAAAAAGGCAGTATGAGCATAGCAGAAAAGCCCTGCTCCAGCTCCCCATCTAAGAACTCAGAACCTCATATAAGCCCTGTGTCAGCCTTCCAATGCTATGGTGGTGTGGTGATTCTGTATTCTACCCTTGTCTTGCCCCTCATAATCATTTACTCAAATGTATCAATATATCTATGAAAGCTCATATTATAGAGTTTTTCAAAGGATGAATTCCAAATTCTGAACATTACAACTGTAATAGTCTCAGTGGCCTCCACTTTTCATGAACGGCAGGCCATGCAGTCCGTTTGGGTAGTGGGTCTAAGAGGCTCTGGGAACAATGTAAGTTCTTTGTTTAAATGACATTTATCCTGCTAATTCATCAAAGGATCCAAATGAAGACGGTTCCTGTTCAAACTATAAGGAGAGCGCAGGGGAGAGAAAAATCTTTTAGTCAAAGGCAAAGTTAGAATTTACAGGCAGATGAGCTCAGTAGCACATTTAGAAAAGGTTGTTTCTTTATTTATTACAGCAAAACAAAGACTACCCACCCATTAAGTGGCAGCTATGCATACTAAAGGAACACAGAAATTATGATTTTGAAATCCAGAACAAATGATGTTTTGATTTTAATGTTTTGCTATTTCTACACACACACACACACACACACACACACACACACACACACACAGAGAGAGAGAGAGAGAGAGAGAGAGAGAGAGAGAGAGAGAATATATAGAAGTGTGACATAAATCGATATCTTTTGGCTAAAGAGAATCCACCCTATTAAGCCATTTGAAGTAAACTTTGTATGCAATTAACATTTCTTACAGGATGAGAATACATGACTTGTTTATAGTATGGGCCCTTCAAATTGTGATTTAAGAGTTAATTGAATGATCTTTTCTTTTCTGGATGACAACACAGAGGTCTAGAGGAGTTATGCCATGTGGGTCCAAGTTCAAAGTACTTATGACAGAAAAGAAAAGAGGTGGCTGAACTCTGGTGTGCTGGATGCAGGGCTCCGGATTACCAGGCATACAAAAGTGTTACAAAGTGTGAAACCCACAAGATGGGGCAGACTTTCTCCTGCCCAAGTGAGCATAGTGACTCCTCATGACCTGTGTCCAGGCTTTTGGCTTAAAATGTCTATGCAAGGTAGTGATTATGGTATTTTGTGCTGGGTTGTCTTGTACATCCCTGTGGTAGAAAACAGGCCTACTTTAGTAAGGGCTATGATTTGGAAGTTTTGTTTCTCTTCTTCCAGTAGCAAGATAAATGTGTGTGTGTGTGTGTGTGTGTGTGTGTGTGTGTGTGTGTAGTTGATAAGTGGAAGCAATCCTAGGGCCTTTTGTATCACAGGGCTCCCACCAACTCAGTAAGTATCTGATATTGACCTTGAACTTCTGATCTTCCTGTATCCCTAGTTGGCTGCCTCTATCTTGTAAGTGCTAGGATTAGAGATGTGTATCACCTGCTTGGTTTATGTGGAGGTAGGGATTGAACTCAGGGATTAGTGTATGCTGGCAACAGAGATTTTTCTCTTCACCAGATAAAAGGTGTGTAGAGGCAATAAGGATGTTTTCTGTGCACTTAAGGAAGTTGACATAATTGCCAAAGATTAGAATTATAATTTTGGGGTCAAAAATGGTGGCTCAATGCAGGAAAATCTGGAGGTACAAGCACATATGCAGAGTGAACTATGGGAAGCTATAGAAGGAAAGATTGGAGTCATGAGGATTTCTTTTCTTAAATGACGTGTAGAGTTAATGTTTACACTATTGTCTGTTAACTAAATCTCTCTATGCAGCTGTGAGCAAAGAGGTGTTTTCTGAGATGGATACCTATTTCTTAGGGAAAATGGTGAAACACAAACTAGACTCCCTCTCCCACAATGATAGTCCTTTGGTACAAGAAGATTACTGTAACCAAAGATTAGCCCAGTAAACAGTCTCAGCCCTTGAGTTTTGACTTTCATTTTTCTTACCAAAACAGATGCACAAATTCTACAAGTCATTTGCCCTAGCCCCATTATGTGACCTAAATCAATCTTTTGGCTTCTGGAGATTCTAGCCATTCTCTTCATCTGTATGACAGACTTACTGGCTCAACTTGAAGAGCTTCAGACTGGATGAATAATTGCCTTGAAAAAGAGGCGGTGAGTCATCGTTCTAAAAATCCATATTGCTTGGCATTTACAGCACTCCTACTCTGTATCATAGGAGATGAAAAAAGAATTTGCTGCTTATGCCCTCTGAAGAATGTATTTCTTCCCCATCTCTGGCAGGGTAGAAACATTATCAATGGAGCAGGCCATTTTATATGGAAGTTCTGATCCTCTCAAGGGCAGCAGGGACGGGAAGCGCCTATCACTATAGGCACGAGGTCCTGAGCTCACAAGCATCCTGAATCCATGTCTTCCAGCACATTGCTACAGACCAGTTCACGGCGCTCTGGTACCAGTGCCATGATTCAACCTCACATCTTTTGTCTTCTACCCCTCAACCTTGAGATGTTTTCAAGGCCAGTTCAAATATTGTAGGGGTTATTAGAATTAAATAAAAAGCAAAGGGGCTAAAGTCTGGCTTGTAATGGGGTCTGTTAGTCACATTTTTCCACCACCAGGGGAGCATAGAGGGCCTTTGCACACCTCAGTTGTATGGAGAAAGGCCCCTAGGAAAGAAAAGATCTTCCAATGGTATCTGGGGCAGAAATGGACTAACCATGCAGCAAACTGTTTTCTCCTGACATGTGTCTAGACTAAATATTTTAGTTTTGGCTACTATTAGAGGATGTCATGTGACGGAGTTCTGCCCAATGGAGTGTGTGGGATAGATGTAAGTGCCAATTTTAGGCCTGGCCTCTCAAAAACCTTCTATGACATCAGTCTTTCCAGCTCTTTCCCTATATCTCATCCCTCTCTGCCGTTACTTGACTGAATTTGTGCTTAGTCATCTTGGAAGGCATATGTTCAGGACTTCAGCATTTCCTCAGCTTTGGGGATTTGAATGACTATAGGGCCAGAAGTTTCCATTCTAACTATGTTTGTATGACTGAAGAATAAGTAACTTTGTTAAGCCACCAAGATTATGGTATTTAGTACTACTGCTAGGCTTACCCCAACTAGTACAGAACATATACAAGTGCTATGTTCTAAATATCTGTATCTCTCCTCAGGTTTGTATGTTGAAACCTAGTTATCAATGCTATGGGAGCAGGGTGCAGCTCTCTTATATGAAGCAGTCATATTCATGGCTTCTTTGGGTAGTGACTGTGTCATGATATCAAGATTGGAGGTAGAGACCTTGACTCTATGTTGAGGATGTAAGTTGCCATCTGAAGAGCAGAAAGTGGGTCCACAAGTGTCTTAAGTTTGGACTTCCATCGGCACAGCCATGAGAAATATTTTTTAAAGTAATTTACCCAGTCTGTGATGCTTTGCTATAGTGGAACAAAAGAGAACCAAGGGACGCTTTGTGTGCGGCTTTTATAATTATTTAAATCCACTTGAAAATCTGTGTAGATGGATGGCTCTGTATAGTTTCACTGTGGTGGCACAATTTTACAAACTCCTCAGAAGAAAGGAATTTCAGATACAAGGATAGACTCACAGCCTTGGCTGGGGGATGGGCAGAACTCCTTTGAACATCGCCATATGCTCAAAATGAAGATGATAGGAAAGACCTAATTTTGCTTGATTACAGAGATGCAGCAAAAGAGGGAGTGGGAACCTCTTAAATAAAAAAAAAATTCTTAATGGAAAATGCCTATGTTTGGAAAGTGTATTTTAAACAAAGGTTAAAAACTCAACATAATTTGAAACATCTGATCTTGGCTGGTCCCCTTCAAAATGAAGCTGATATTTACCATTAAGGTTTTGTGTGGAATTCCCTGAGACTTTATGATATACAGTATGCTTGTCTGTTTCATAACATAAATTGGATGCTGGGCTCTACTGGTCCGAACTGTTCTAATCTGACTCATTTGTATATCATTCTTTAGAGTGCCAGACTGTCAAAGGCAGCCCATAGAAATGATACCAAAAGCTCCAACAGGCATGTGAAGCTTGTTTGGAACATCTTTAGCACTCCTAGACAGATTTTTTAAAATCTTCATCAGTTTGTCCAGTCTCTTGATCACATTTATGGTTGGTTTTCTGTTATCACTTTATGCCTAATTATCTTGATGCAATAATTTGATCACCAACTTCTGGCATGATCCAAAACCATAGTTCAATGGTCATCTAATGCCCAGTTGTCGTAGCCAGAACATGGGTTGGGCCTGATGGGACAGTGGAATAATTCCATGGTTCCATGACAGGATACAATGTATCAACACTGGTTAAAATGTGTGTGTGTACATGAAACTCAAGAAGGATGACCAAAATGCAAATGCTTCACTCCTTCTTTAAAAGGGGAACAAGAATACCCTTGGGAGGGAATAGGGAGGCAAAGTTTAGAACAGAGGCAGAAGGAACACCCATTCAGAGCCTGCCCCACATGTGGCCCATACATATACAGCCACCAAACAAGATGGATGAAGCAAAGAAGTGCAGGCCGACAGGAACCGAATATAGATCTCTCCTGAGAGACACACCCAGAATACAGCAAATACATTGGCGAATGCCATCATTAAACCACTGAACTGAGAACGGGACCCTCGTTGAAGGAATATTAGAAAGGACTGGAAGAGCTTGAAGGGGCTTGAGACCCCATATGAACAACAATGCCAACCAACCAGAGCTTCCGGGGACTAAGCCACTACCCAAAGACTATACATGGACTGACCCTGGACTCCAACTGCATACATAGCAATGAATAGCCTAGTAAGAGCACCAATGAAAGGGGAAGCCCTTGGTCCTGCCAAGACTGAACCCCCAGTGAACGTGATTGTTGGGGGGAGGGCGGTAATTGGGGGAGGATGGGGAGGGGAACACCCATATAGAAGGAGAGGGGGAGGGGTTAGGGGGATGTTGGCCAGGAAACCCGGAAGGGGAATAACAATTGAAATGTAAATAAGAAATACTCAAGTTAATAAAGATGGAAAAAAAGTGTGTGTGTGTGTGTGTGTGTGTGTGTGTGTGTGTGTGACTATACACATATAGTCATGTGTGTAAGGGATACATAAAATCATTCACAGAGATATCTAAGTGCCAACTTCAGCCACTAGCTTTATACAACTGCCCTTTTAACAATGCAATAATTTGAGTTTCCTGTATTATGCTTTTCAATTGCTTAATGTAACAGGTGCCTTTTCCATAACTCCTTGGCATTACCACTATTTACTATGGGCTGCTTACAGTAAATGCCTGTAATTCTCTTCCTGGGGGAGTTTTTTTTTATATCATCAAGGTGTAATTAATATAAAGGACTAAAGAGTTAATACTTTCAGATGGAGTATTTAAACAGTATCCATTGGGACAACTGATGTACAAGGATTCCGGATTTTTCCAGCCTCAGTAAGATTAAGTCACAGCTTCCCCAATAGGACTGGGCTTCATTTATCCATAAAGGCTTAATACAATGATTATTTTTCACTGATAACTTGACTGGATATGGAATAACCTAGGAGATATACCTTTTAGGGTATATCTATGAGGGTGTTCACAGGGATTCATCTCTCTGCTTTCTGACTGCAGCTGCAATGTGACAAATTCCTGTGGTAAGTTCCTGCTGTCGTGATTTTGCCACTATGATGGACTAGATTCTCTCAAACTGTGAGTCAAAATAAATCCTTCCTTCCATAACTGTCAGGTGGTTTGCATTGATAACAATGGAAACTCCAAGGAATCTATGGTGGTGACCCTAGCTAAGACTCCTAGCAATAGGGAATATAGAACATGAAATTGTCATCTCCTGTAACCAGGTAAGACTTGCAATGGAGGGATGGGGATACCAACTTAGCCCCAAAACAGACCCACAATTTTTCTCCCCTATAAGAGATCAGGGATAAAGAGAGAGCAGAAAGTCAGGGAAGGGCCAAACAAAGACTGGCCTAACTTGAGTCTCATGCCATGAGAGAGAGCCTACCCCTGACACTATTAATAATATTCTGCTATACTTGCATACAGGAGGCTAGCATAACTGTCATCTGAGGGGATTCATCCAGTAACTGATACAGACAGATGCAAAGACCCAGAGCCAAACATCAGATAGAGCTTGGTGAGTCTTATAGAAGAGTGGGGGATAGAATTGGGTGAGCAGAGGGGTTAAGAACCCCACAAGAAGACCTACAGAGTAAACTAATCTGGGCCCATGAGGGCTCACAGAGACTGAACCATCAATCAAAGAGCATGCATGGGCTGGACCTAGGCCCCTAACACATATGTAACAGCTTGGTACTCACATGGGGCCTCTAACATCAGGAGCAGGGATTGTCTCTGACACTGTTGCCTGCCTTTGGATCCCTTCCCCCCACCATCCCCGACCAGATGGCTTTGTCTAGCTTCAGTGGAAGATGAGCCCAGTCCTACTACAACTTCCTATGCCAAGGCAGGTTGATATCCATGGGAGGTCTTCCCTTCTCCGAGGAGAAAGGGAAAACTGAGAGGAGAAGAGGGAGGGAAAGCTCCAATCAGGATGTAAATTAATTAATTAATGAAAAATATTTTAAATGCATTCAATTCTAAAAAAAATAATCCAGCACACTTGCTAACACACATCATTAATTGGCTTTCTAACTTTTTAAAAATCTATTTGCTTACTTGCTTGATTGTTTTGAGACCAATTCTAAATCTTTGTCTCAGGTGGGCTTAGGCTAAGGTTGGGCTTAATGACACATGCCTATAATCGCAGAACTTGGAGGCAGGGCAAGAGGATCTGGAGTTCAAGGTGATTCTCAGCTATGTAGGAGAGCCTGGAATGCATGAGGAAAAGAGAGAGAGAGAGAGAGAGAGAGAGAGAGAGAGAGAGAGAGAGAGAGAGAGAGAGAGAGAGAGAGGAGGGGTTAGGGGATTTAGCTCAGTGGTAGAGCGTGCTAAGCGCAAGGCCCTGGGTTCGGGCCCCAGTTCGGAAAAAAAAAAAAAAAAGAAAAAAGGAAGAAAAGAAGGCAGGCAGACAGACAGACAGGAAGAAGGAAGGAAGGAAGGAAGGAAGGAAGGAAGAAGGAAGGGAAGGAAGGAAAAAAAAAGAAAATAAGCAAGGAATCAAAGCAATCACAATAGTACACAGATGAGGAAAACTAGTGTCCTTTGCGTCTAATATGAAGCAGATAAATGATTCACAAAACATTAGGGAAGGAAAGAGGAAGAAATGACAGAAGTCTATATATTCCTCAGAGCAAACAATAGAGCTCTTTCACAGAGATTCATTTACTATTCCAGGCTTATATTTAATGTGGCAGGCACTAGTCACCTGTGGCCATGGAGCACTTGAAATATGGCTAGAGGCACTGGAAAATTCTTAATTTTATTTTATTTGAGTTAATTTAAATTTAAATAGCATATGTGGCTAATGGGTATGGGTTTAGACAGCATGGATTATAGAGTATTTCTACTTCTGAGGAAAGTTCTATTCGACTGCAATGGGGTAGAGAAAGATAATGATTATTATTTGTAAGAGCCAGAGAGGTAATATTTGGGGCTTTATGGGGACTGCGATCTTGATTATAAAATACTTAACAATAATTTTAATGCAAACAGCCATTAACAAATATAAGAATGAACGTGACTATCAACAAAAACCTGTTTGGGACACTGAATTTTAATTTGATGTAATTTGCTTATGTCACGATGTTTGTTAGTCTCCTTTTAATTTTTGCCAGCCATTTGCAAATGTACACCCATGGAGTTGAGTAAAGCAGGTGGTGGGCTTTTGCTTGCTGACTCATGTTCTACACCAACATCATTAGTAAGAGTTTCTAGGAGGTCTATCATTAAGGTGTCCCACTAATCCAGGGCAGATGGTGACACCAGTGAGCATAGTATCAAGTGAACTGCATATTCTAAATTAAATCAACTTTTGGAAACAAAAGGCTTTATTCAGAGTGGATTACTCACAATTGAAGTTGGCAAGGGGAGACTTTTTTTCTTTTTGTTTATAAAATTTCTTTCCTGGTGGTCATGGAGAATTGGCGGAGCTGCTCTTAAGAAAATTATCAGAGCTCAGGATGATCCCCATCTCATTAAGAACCTCACAAGAGCATTGTCAGCCAGGGAGAGCAAAGGCTGCTCTTTACCTTCTTGATTCTTGTTCCTGACTTGCCTCTACTTTTATTTTGTCACTTCCTTCCCTGGCCACAAAGATCAATACTTGGGCCTGGCACGGATTCCTGCAACATTTTCAAATCACTCCCCAGCATGATGAAAGGCTGGTTTTCAAAAAACGCAGTGTTCTCAGAACACAAGGCCAGCAAAATGGCTAATTTAATCTCGAGACACCAGGAATTAAAGGAGTGCTATCAATGCAACACAGACAATCATTTCTTTTCGTACTTGTTTCAGAGTCAGCTCAAAACAAACTAGGAGGGGCAAGGAGTGGAATCAGGAAGTCGGCCAGCTGGACGATTCAGCAGAGCAGATCTCCACTGCAACAGAGAGAATTGGCCACAGCAAGCAAAAGGATCAGAAGTACAATACCTGGCAGGGATCAATAAAGCCGTAGCAGGGGGGTTGGGGGGCAGTCATTTCTGGAAAAGACTGAGCTATCTCTGCAGTCAGTTCTTAAGAGCTCCCAAAAGGCACGATGGGCACTGACATTTCATGAGTTCTGCCAAAAGAGCCCGGAGACACAGCCGGGGCCTCTGACGGTAGCTCTTGCAGCAATCAAAGGTCTTGAGGCAGCGGAGAAGCCGGGCTTTCTTCTTCCTTAAAAAAAAATGTGATGTGTGGTGTTTCAGCATAAAAATTATCAAAGTAATATCCTCTTCAGCAAAGGCTTAAAATATCCACTGAAAGCTCTTTGTAATCAATAATATAGATCTCATTATGGGGCCTGCATTAAAGAGGTAGGAGCTATGTTAACTTTACAACTTCCTTGGGGGGGAAGAACAGAGAGAAATTCACCATGTGTGTGTTTTGATGCAGCTCAAGTGAGTCTGCGTGCTATAGCAGAAGTGGTACATAGCACCTGTCCCCTACCCTCTATTGGGCTCTCCTGGGATTTTTACATGATATTCACTTCTTTTAGTGGTGGTGAAACAGAGGCTTGCTTGGTGAAGTGGGTTAGGATAAGTCTGTCCAGGAATGTATGGTTGAGTCAGGCTACCATTGAGGTCTTTTACCTGATTCCTAAATCAGTCCTGGGTTAGCTGTTGTATGCTAGGTAAGAGATTCTGTTAAGGCCAGTAGTGCAGAAATGGCTTAACTTGGGTGAAAAGACCTGGACAGTCTCATCTAAATATTCCTCAGTTATCTTCTCCACAAATGCTGTAAAGAAGCCATAAACAACTGAAGTTCCTTTCTTTGAAACTGTTATTATGACCAGATACCCAGACTGAATGTTGCTGTCAGGCCAGTATGATTCCCCCACGCAGACACACCATTCCCTATTCCTAACTGTCTTCAAGGTCCCTAATTCTCTCCAATTTCTTATAAATCCTGTTTGGCCTTGCCTCAGTCCTTTACATGAAAGGAAGTGAAAAGCCTTCAATTATTAACATCTCTGAGCTATTTTGAGATAATTGCACATTCGTATGCAGTTTTGAAGAATAACAGAGTTCCATTGTGCCCCTTACCTAGTTTCCCCTATGCTATCACCTTGCAAGATTCTTGCCCAGTTACTTTTCTAATAGAGGAAACGCTGTCCCATTGCTGAAGCCAGGGAAGACATAAGTGGGCAGATGAGGATGGGTGTGAAAACATAAGAATGGGTTTTTCAAAGTTAACTTAAATGTGAGAGAGACTTTCAGTGGTGACAGGATTAAAGAGATGTGAGGAGTTCTCTGACTTAGTTAGCTTGCTTTGCTCTGCTCTGCTAAGGAATTTTCTGCCACTATGTAGTTTAGGTATGCAGGTGGCTGTGCACCCTTATTTTGTTCCTGTTGTGATACAATACCCAGACGAAAAGCAACTTAGAGGAGAAAGGGTTTATTTTAGTTCACAACTGCAGATTACAGTTTCTCCATTTTACCAGGGAAATTAAATTAAAGGAGGTACACATTTGAACAGCTAAACCTAGTCAAGAGCAGAGACATAAGTGACAGCATGTTTACTCATTCCTCAGCTAGCTTTCTTCACTTTAACTGAGTCCGGGCCTCCGACACAGAAATGGTGCCACAGTGGGGTGGGTCTTCCCACATTAATTAACGCAGTCAAGATCATCTCCCACAGATATCCCTTAGGCCAACCTGATGTAGACAACCCCTTTTTGTGACTCTTTCTAAGTTATTCTAAGTTGTGTTACGTTGTTAATTAAAACGAGCCATCATAGTATGTATAGGTTATGTGCAAATTCTATACATTTTTTATATGAGGGAATTGAGCATCTATGGAGTGTTTTGAAATTCAAATGTATAGCTTAGCATGTACCACAATGGGTTTCTTCATAGCATCCTCATACGTGTATGCCATTATACCTTATTTTCATTCACTACCTTTCCTGCTGCCCTCTCTTATCCCTACTGCCCCTTCCAGGTACTTCACTTTTTCTACCCAGTGCTCTCTTCTGCCTTCATCTTTTTGTTTTTTAAGATTTACTTATCACATGAATATGAGTATACCATTGCTGTCTCCAGACACAACAGAAGGGGGCATCAGATCCCATTACAAATGCTTGTGAACCACCATGTGTTTGTTGGGAAGTGAACTCAAGACCTTTGGAAGAGCAGTCAGTGCTCTTAACCACTGAGCCATCTCTCCAGCCCCGGTTCTGCCTTCTTACCACACCTATTCCTATTGCCCAACTCCATTAAACTTTTTATTCCCCTCTCATAATCTTCTAGTTTTGTGACCTGCCCCCATATATAAATATTCATATATAATCACATGTCATATATAATTTTAATTTTATATGTGTGAGTGGGAGATGTTTTATTATTTTTGAGATTAGATGTGAGATCTCTAGCGTAGTTTTTCTGCTAAAGTTTGCTTTGGCTAATTGGAGTCTTTTGTGATTCCACGTGAATTTCAGTATTATTTTTCTAGTTCTGTGATGCCTATTACTGGGATTTGGATGGGGAGTGCATTGAACCTGTAGATTATGTTGGGTAATATAATCATTTGCACAACATCAATTCTGCCAATCTATGAGCATGGAAGTTTTTCCCATTTTCTAGGGTACTTTTCAGGTTTTTTTCTTCAATGTCTTCAGGTTTTGTACCCTTGGTTAGGCTTATTCCTATTTATTTATGCTATTGCCAATGGGCTTGTTTCTCTGATATTTTTCTTAGTATGTTTATCATTGGTGTATAGGAAGGCTGCTAATTTTCTTATGTGGAGTTTTATCCTTTTACTTGGCTGACAGTGTTTATTAGGTCTAAGTTTTCTGATGGAATTTTTAAGGTCCATTGTGGAAGAGGCCATGCTTTTTTTCATCCTTTAACTCTTTCACAGTTTTATACATGTGCATAATGAATTTTACTTGAGAATACTTTCCATTTTTTTCTCACATCCTCCTCCTTCAAAACCAAAATGCTTTTTCGAATTTTATTTTTCTTTATTCTTGAGAATTTTGCATTTATATACATAGTGCAATATAATCATATCCAACCCCCATTTTCTACCTCCAACTCCCATATACCCCAACATGTCCCCCTCTAACTTCATACTTTTTTCTCCTTTTAAAAAGTTACCCTTTAAGTCCAATTAGTGCTATATGTGCACACGTGTGTACACACACACACACACACACACACACACACACACAGGATGATGATGATGATGATGGTGATGATGGTGATGATGATGATGATGATGCTTGGGACCATCTACTGGAAAGTGGAAAAATCTACCATTGAACATTCTCAAAAACAATGATTCTTCCTCTGCTATCAGCTGACAAGTGGCAGTCAATCTTCCTTAAGAAAGAAGACCTCCCTCATCTATGCCCGAATTTTGGTTAACTTAAATTTCTACAGATAATGGCATCTACTAAGAGTTCATGAATGCAGTAGTTTTGCCCTGTCCAGAAGACAGCATTTTACTCCATTCTCTCCCATCCTCCAGCTCTTACTTACACTCTTTCCTCCTCTTTGTCTGTGGCATTGCCTGAGCCTTGGTAGGATTGGGTGGGAGGTGGGGAGGAAGGGGACAGTGGTAGTGGTAGAGGAAACCCAGTGGCCAAAAAACATAAAGAAACTAAAGGAGAAAAATATTGCTCAATAGTGGAAATGCAAGCTTAGTTGCATAGATATATGAAAGAGAATAATAAAAAAATGACTTTATTTCGAACAGGGTCTTATGTAGCCCTGACAAACTCAGATATCCATTTTCCTCTGCCTCCTGAGTGCTGAGGTTAAGGGCATGAGCTACCACACCCAGCTTGCAAAATGCTTTTAAAATCCTGCTAAAGCTATAGTAAAGCAGAAAGAATCACAGGAGATAAGATAAAATGAAGAAACTGAAAAGGAGAGAAAAAGATGGGGCGCTGAGGTAGCTTCTTTCTGGCTTCTTGAAAATTGGACCCTGGATGATATGCATGGAGTTTGGAGGAGTGTCAATGGAACCTGTAAATTCTAGCCCTTCCTGTGATTCACGTGAAGTCAGCCAGAGCTGTCTTCACTTTGCTAATTTTCCTTCTTTGAGTACTAGGGGCCTCTGCTGGCCACATTTAACTTTGCAGTTTGTGGGTTGGGCACGATCTCAGTACTGAGACTGGGCAGATGGTCTCCCCTCAAGAGGCTGTAGTGGGGTGTGTGTTAGAGGTGGGGAAGCAATTTCAGCACTGAGATTGTTGCAGTGCTTTCAAGACCTCTTAAGTATTAATCACCCCACCGAAAGGATGCAACTGTGCGTACCAAGTCTCAAGCTCTATTGGTGGTGCTTTGCTCCAGAATTGGATTCATCTGCTCACCTCAGGCCTCATTCCTTTCAAACTCTGAGGGCAGTTCTCTGTTGGTAAGATCTGTTTTGAGTCTCCAAGTGCAGTACTGACTTTCCCCATGCACTCACTGGGAAGCCTGGACTGAAGCTCCTGCAGAACCTCTCTGGGTCTTTCTTTACTCAGGAGCTATGGTAGGTCAAATCGAGACTCTCTGGCCTGTACATGTTTCCTGATTGGAGGCTCTTAGAGTGTCTCAGTTTTTAACAATAGATTATCTCCTAACATGGTAGCTGGCTGCTCCCCTGCTAGTCACAGAGCAGACTGAATGGATTTTTTTTCTCTGTACAGTAGAGGGATCACTGCCCCATGAAAAGCCAGAGGTAGATCTGGGACTTGTAAGGGCTTTGGGCTTGTCCTTAGGACGAGACATACCTTTTAGAAGTGGCTTCTGACTTCCCATTGTACTAGGAAACGGTATAGCCAAAACTGTGCTCAGCTTTCAGGCCAGGCATCATTGTTTCTGTTTTCTTTTGGTACCTTTTAACTTCCTTTGTGGATTTCTCTCTTTTGGGTGTAGTCAAATTTCTCTCATTGTGATACCGTCCTTCACTCAGTTAACAAAGAGGCTGCCTCTCATCTGCTATCTTATCTGGAATTCAGCATCCACAGAGCTTAATCCTTGTGGCAGACAGGGAGTCCTAGACCCCCATGACTAACAAAGAAAGACTGCATTTTTACCCCATTCATTCCTGGGAAAAGAGACGTTTTGATTGTGGTCCAATAAAGAAATTTCCCATCTGGAAAGAAAAAACAGGCCAACTATTGGGATTTTATTCTCTGTCTTCACATAGAATATTTCATCACCTCTTATTATGATATGAGAACAAATGAGTTTTAGAGGAGACAATTAAATGCATTTTACTTGTTCATCATTGGTTATAAAGCAAGAAAGCATATTTCTTACTATTTGTGTGTACATTCACAAATGTGAGTATGTAGTATGTTTATGGACACATGAATGTCGTGGTACATGGGTGGAGGTCAGAGGACAATTTTTTACACTTGGCCCTTTCTAATCTTTTTAAAAAAGGTTTATTTATTTACTTTATGCATATAAGTACACTGTAGCTGTCTTCAGACACACCAGAAGAGGGTTTCAGATCCCATTACAGATGGTTGTGAGCCACCATGTGGTTGCTGGGAACTGAACTCAGGACCTCTAGAAAAGCAGTCAGTGCTCTTAACCACCGAACCATCTCTCCAGCCTGGCAATCATCTTTTCTTCCTACCATGTGTGTTCCAGGAATGAAATTGAAGTTGTGAGCTGTAGTAGAAAGCTCTCCCACCCTCTGAGCCATCTTACCAGTCCAAGGAAAGTGTCTTAAGAGACTAGAGTAATGGACAGCGTTTCATTCCCAGATACCACTCTAAGGATTAGTTATCTCCTGTACCAGTCTCTTGATTTCAGGGTGTATAAACCTTAACTTTGGGTATATAAACATTTTCTCTCATGGGAGGGGCATGCTAGTGAGTCACTTGGGGAGCATTGTCTTATGCTATTTATGTAGATTTTGTCTACAGATTTGACACTCATTTTAATGTGCTAATTCCCCTATATTTCAACGTAGGCTATGCTTATTCTTCCTAGAATTGAGAAACATGAACATAAGTTTGACTCAGTTCCACCTGAAAGAAATCCACGAAGACATCCAAGGCTACAGGAACAAGAATTTAAGGAAATCTTATGAAAATCATTTTCTTCCAAAATTCAAGGTAGTTGAAATCCAGATTCTATCTAGGATATTCCCCAGGGTTGTGGAGGCAACCTCCTCTATTTGACAGTTTCAAGAGTCTATCTCTTCCCCTGTCTTCGCTCCTACCACATTAAGCACACAGAGCTCTGGAGCAACAAGAAACACAATTGGATTTGGGGTTGAGGTGATAGAGGAAATGTACAGAAACACCTAATTTATAATGTACCGTGAAAGACTATGATGTTGATGCCCAAAGAAAGGTTTCAAGTTCACTAGTTTTAACTGTGCTCTGGACATTACAGACAAGCTGAAGGGAAACAAGAGCACATAACATCACTTGATATGCTAAATGATATTCTAGCCAGACATGGTGGCATATGTTGGTAATTCTAATACTGAGGGTTGGGCTATATAGCAAGAGCCTCTTTCAAACCAAGCAATCAACAAACAGTAGGAACAATATCTTTCCATTTTCTCAACTGCGGGCCATGGCTAAAGGTTTAAAGAACTGTTGCTCTAACTGTAGGTGTTACAGTCATAATCAAGGGAGTGAAAGAGCAAAGGGAGAAAACAGGTGAGATTTCCCCTTTCCTAGGTTGTTACAATGAGGGGCTCTATAGGAAGGCCCACTTTTGTAGGTGATCTCATAAATACTTGTTTAGAGCATAAAAATCTTTTTCTTTAATGCTTGGCATCAGATCCCTTAGAAATGGGCTGATGGATGGTTGGGAGTCACCATGTGAGTGCTGAGAACTGAACCTGGTTCCTCTACAAGAGCAGCTAGTACTTAGCCACTGAGCCATCTTTCCAACCCCTGTATTTATACTTATTCATTTCCCTCTATCTTCATCCTTAGTCCTTGGTCCTCCTCTCCTCCATTTCCTTTTCCAGATACTTTCCCTCCTTCTTACATTCTTATTCTTATTTGTGTGTTTGTGGGGGAAGATTAAAAATATACTCAGTATTTTAAAGAATATTTTATTAATTATAGTCACTGCGTTGGACAGTAAATCTCTTGAATTTCCTTCTTCTAACTCCAACTTTGTACCCTTTGGCATCATCTAGTCTTATCCCTCTCACTGCAACTTCCATAAGCTCATTCTATCCTTTGCTTCTACAGTGTTATTAGATTACACTCATAGCTTATTCATTTGACATAACGTCCTCTGAGTTCATCCACATTGTTGAGAGTGACAGGATTTCTTTGTTTTAATGTTGGAATAGTATTCTATTATGCATATAGACCACATTTTCTTTATTTTATTCATACACTGATGGACATGTGTATTTACTCATCTTATGGGTATGGTGTGTTTTGTTGCAATAAATATGGAGTGAGGATTTCTCAATATACTGATTTAGTTTCATATATATATGTATATGTATGTATATATGTATGTATATGTATATCAACATCACTTGCTCATTTGGTCATTCCAGTTTTAATTTTTCCGAAGATGATTAGAACAAAGAATAAGTATGCATAGTGTCTGAGGGTTTCTATTGCTGTGAAAAGATAGAATGACTACAACTACTCTTATAAAGGAAAACATTTAATTAGGGCTGGATTACAGGTTCAGAGCATTAGTCCATTAGTCTCATGGTGGTTTGAGTGAAAATGGCCCCCCATAGACTCAGAAGGACTCTTAGGAGATGCGGCTTGTAGGAGTAGGCATGGTTTTGTTGTATAAAATATGTCACTGGGGGTGGGCTTTGAGGTATCAGATCCTCAAGCCAGGCCCTGTGTCACTATCTCTTCCTCTGCCTGCTGATTCAAATGTAGAGCTCTTAGTTCTTTCTCTAGCTTCATGTCTGCCTGAACTCTGCCATGTTTCCCACTATGGAGTAAACCTATGAACTAACTGTAAACCAACCCCCAATTAAATGTTTTCCTTTATAAGAGTTGTCTTGGTCATACAGTCTCTTCACAGCAATGGAAATCCTAACAGGCAATTGGAATGACCAGAAGCATGATTACACACAGGCAGGCATAGTGCTAGAGAGGGAACTGAGAATTCTACACCTGATCAGCAGGCAGCAGAGAAAACAGGAGACACTGGATTTGGCTTGAGCATGAAACCTCAAAGCCCATGCCCAGTGACACACTTTCTCCAACAAGGTCATACACACCTACTAATTATGCCACTCCCTATAAGCCTATGGGGACAATTTTCATTCAAAAGACCACACATATGAATGAAAATCCACAATAAAACTTAGTGCTTTGTGTGCTAACCGGAAGAATTAAATTTGCAAATTCGAATAACCTTGAAGTGATATTTTTACCTGGACACATTGCAGGTATGAACAATGGCAGGTTCCTATCAGGAGGCAAGCAGGAAACAGGGATGGGCATCTATCAATTTAAAGCAGAACAAGGAAAATGTATACCTATCTGTATATCTATAAAATTGTATGGTCTGAGGAGAGACTTTGGACCGATTATTTACAACATTTGGGAGAGGTGGTGATAAAATGTGTAGTTCTTATCTAGAACCATGGCTCTAAGCTTCAAAACAAACGTATTTAAATTTTAGCCGTTAACAACCATGACCTTGATAGATTTCTGTTGTCATTGTAGGTACATGTACATTTCTCATGCTTACAGTAGAGGCTAGGGCTATTTAAAGATGAAGTGAAACCATATTTTCATGCCTTTCCCTCTACTAACCAACTCTACAATTTCTAGCACAGAGACCACAGTGGGATCCCTTTCATGATTTCGAAGTAGAGGAATGGGCTCTGTGTTCTAGAGCCATATATTAAAAAGAAAGAACATGACAGATGTGCTAACTCCTAAAGGGGCTTGTGACTATCAAAAATGACACATGCCTTGATTTTAAAAACACTCCTTCTAACAAGTCTTATGACATAATATAACTCTCACATTCCCACCAGCTTCCATGCAATTTTGGAGGATGACATTGAATGATCTGACAGAGAAAGTAATAGGGAAACTATAAAGTTGTCAGGAGCTCTTGACACGTTCTTGCTGTCATTGGCCTTCAGCAATATATTCAGTACTCCAATATACACAAAACCTACTCAGATAACTTAGGTGTCATGCTACAATTCCGAATTGTTTATATTTCAACATTTATACTCTTCTTAGTCTGTATTACATTGTAGAGCCAGAGTGGTCTTTAAATAAAATGAACATGCTTTGATGGAATTTATATTCAATGGTCATATAGATTTATACTTTTGAATAGGATTCATAAAGTTTCTCATGCCTAAAGAGTGGTGTCTCTAGACTGTGAATCTCATGCCTGATGCACTGAACAATTAGGCCAGAGCAGCTATTTGTGGTCAGGCAGAAGCTCTAATGGAAGTGTCTGATTGCATGGGTTCCATGCAACCATCTCACCCATAAGTAACACTGTACTTAAGGGTTGAATCACAGGAAGGATCTTATTGGTCACTTTGAATTCATCCAGCACAGAATCTGAAAGAGGAGTGAGGATTGAAGAAACAGGGACATATTTAACTGAGAAAAATAGAAACTAACCAGAAACATGATCACCTTCTTTAAATATTTAAAGGACTATCAGACTCAAAAGGATATATTTTTATACTGTATTGACTTATAAAGCATACAAGTTGCCAAAGTAGGGATTCAATCCAGGGTGAAAAGGGACATTTCCAACAAAAGAAGTTGCATATTTACAAGAGTTACTTATCTCAGCAGGCAAGAGTCATGTACAGGAGTGGAAGAGAGTCACTAGGGATTTTTGCTTTAGATTGGATAACAGACTGATTTCTTTTTTTTTTTTTCCTTTCAAGACTTTTACTTTTTTTATTTTATTTTTTATTTTTTTTATTAACTTGAGTATTATTTACATTTCGAATGTTATTCCCTTTCCCGGTTTCCGGACAAACATCCCCCTAATCCCTCCCCCTCCCCTTCTTTATGGGTGTTCCCCTCCCCACCCTCCCTCTATTGCTGCCCTCCGCCCAACAATCACGTTCACTGGGGGTTCAGAACAGACTGATTTCTTTACAAAGATTCTCTCTTTCTCTATCTCTGTCTCTGTCTCTGTCTCTCTGTCTCTCTCCTCCTCCCTTTGTGTCTGTCTCTGTCTGTATCTGTCTCTGTCTCTCTGTCTCTCTGTCTCTCTGTCTCTCTGTCTCTCTGTCTGTCTCTCTGTCTCTCTCTCTCTCTGTCTCTGTCTCCCCCCCCCTCCGTGTGTGTGTGTGTGTGTGTGTGTGTGTGTGTGTGTGTGTGTGTGTGTGTGTGTTTCCAGGGTGCATGTACTTGTACACGTGTTTGTGTAGGTGCCCTGGGAAGCCAGAAGAAGTCATTAGGTTCCCCTGGAACTGGATCTAGATATGGATCTGGATCTGGATGTGGATCTGGATCTGGAGCTGGATTTGGATCTGGATCTGGATCTGGATCTGGATCTGGAGCTGGATCTGGAGCTGGAGCTGGAGCTGGAGCTGGAGCTGGACCTAGAGCTGGGCTGGAGCTGGAGCTGGACCTAGAGCTGGAGTTGGAACTGGAGCTGGAGCTGGAGCTGGAGCTGGACCTGGAGCTAGAGTTTCAGGCAGCTGATAGCTCCTCAATCTCGGGTGCTATGAACTGAACTTAGGTCTTCTAGAACAGCAGCAAGCACGCTGAAGCACTCAGTCATTTCTTCAGCTCTGCAGTTTAGATTTCTATAAACATCTCTGCTGACCCCCTAAGTTCACTTTTACACCCACAGCGCTCTTCAGAAAGAAAATGTTTGTCAAGTGTCGTAGTACATGTCTTTAATCCTAGCAATGAAGAGGCTGAGCTGGGAGGATCATGGGTTTCTAGCCACCCTGGACTATATAATGACATCTGCTTCAGAAAATACTTGGAAAGGTGAGGCAGTAGCCTCTGAAACATTTCATTCTTTTTATTACATTTTAGGCATTGAGGGCATTACTAGATTGTTGTTAAGAGTTTTGTGTATCCTAGTAGCTTAAGTAAGTTTTCTAACAGAGCCACTCAGAGGACTGTTTTGTTTTGATGAAATTTTGTTATGTGATCCACTGACATGAAGGTCACAGCTTTAAGCTCTGCTTTCAAAGCACAAAGTGTCTTTTTTCAAGCCCATGTCTTTTAATACCTGTGCTCCAAACAGAGAAAGCAGGTAGCTACTTACATACCAGGGCCCCTGAATTTTATTCCTTAACTCATAGTTCCCTGGTACTGACATATGGCACTCTCCTCTGTTCTCCTACTTGCCTAGCAACAGGCCAACAAAGGCTGGTTAAAGCAGACTAGAGGCCACAGGTTCCCTGGTTCTGAGGCATAGAACACAGACTGTCACCTAACTCTCTCTTCCCTAAACTTGAACACATTTTGCCCAAACAGAGAGAATATCTCTTTTCATCAACTTTTAGCATACAATGCTGAGTATGACATGTATTATACATGTATCCATCGCATTCAGGTAAATGAAATCAGCACAACACAAAAGGCATAAGTAACCTTGTCTCTTGTCACCAAAGAAGGGAAGGAGAGGAAAAATCCTTTAGTGGTCTGAGCTGATCAATATTGGACTCTCAGGCAGGAAATTGTGGTGTGCTCATGTAGAGAGCTTCTCAGACATAGTTCACATCAGCCTCGGAGCCAGACATCCTGACACAGGCTAACATAATGGCTCACAGGCATTGAATGGCTTCTTGAATTGCAGTCTAAATTCTCCCACAATATCCCCAACTCAGAAGTCCCTTTACAAAGCAAACTGAAGATGAAAGGGGATAAAATAGCTCTAAGTAAGTTTTTAGCCTCCTAATTCAGACGAATTACAACCCAGGGAACTAAGAAAGCTCAGAAATGAGATGATGACAGAATTATTGTTTACCTCTTTTGGGTGGGAAATTGACAAACTAAATAGAGAAAACTGAGAGGACAAAGTAGATAGAAAGCCATTTTCACGAGGGGGAAGGGGATAGTTTTCACATACTGTGGCTAGATGACCTTGACATTGATTTTTCAGAGATGTTAATAAATGCACTTAGAGAATAATGTATTTATTCATAGCAAATGTTGTAGTTCTTAGGACCGAGTCTGGGCCCATGAGGAAGAAATGAAGTGAAACTAACTTCATTTTCTTATTTTCTTGTTTTCATTTTCATGTTTTCTTAATTATGTTATCATCACAATAAACCAAAAAATATATCAGAGTCAGTATAATTTTTAAAACAAACTTGGTTATGTGTAATTTATGTCCATAAAACTGCAGCCATTTAAACTGTGTAGCACTAGGAGTGAGACAGCTGAGCAGGTAAAGGTAGTTGCTGATGGGCTTCTCAACCTGAGTTCTACTCCTGGATCTCACATAGTGGAAGGAGAGAACCTAGCCTCTTAAATTGTCCTCTGATTTCCACGTGAGACCTGTGGCCCATACTTTCCTCCCAGCCAAAATAAATAAATGTAAAAAATCCATTTTAAGATGTGTGTACCCATGTATGCAGGACTGCATTCAGAATAGAGAACGTTTTTATTGTTCTAGAATCTAATCTTGTAACCCTTGATTCTGAAGCTTCCCCCAGTTCCTGGCCCCAGACAAGCAAGCATTTCCCTTTTACCACTCTAATAGGTGTTAGTTTTCTAGAATTTCTTGCAACTGGAGTTTTGCTATCTGTAAATCTTTATATTTGGCTTTTATATACTACCTATTTGATGAAATTGCACATATTTAATAATAAAACTTTATTAGTGACTGCACTTGGCAAGGTGCTAATTAATGATCAATTCCAATATGACAAGAATTTTTACTGTCAGTCACAGGGATGTGTCTTTGGTGTCCTTCAGATTTAATTATTTTTTGAGACAGGGGCTCCCTGTATAGCCCAGGCTGAACTTGACTTCACTGTGTAACCCTAACTGTACTTGAATTTACAAATATTCCCTCCCCTCTTAACCTCCTAAGATTATAGGCATGTGCCACTCATTATACACAGTTAACTGATTTTTTAAAAAAAAAACTGATGGATTAAGTTGCATACATTGATTGAGTACAATATGTTTTGAAGTATATATTTATATCTTTCATATATGCATAATGTGAGTGTCTAAATACAGCTAATTAGCGTAAGCGTTATCAGCCATACCCATCATTGTATATTAGATCATCTGAACTGACTCCTTTGGCATCTTTCCAACTACAGTGACCTAGCTTCTTATAACTGTACTTCTATGAGAGAGATCATGCTGTATTTCCCAGGCATATTTTACTTGACATAGTGTCCTACAGGCTCACAATATTTAGGATGACAAGATTTCTTTCTTTTTAAGGGTTAAATAGTATTCAACTTATATATACTATACACATGCATGTTTATTATAATTCATGGTTACACTACATAGCTTAGTTCCATATTTTGGTTCTTTTGAATAATGCTCAAATGAATATGGGACTATAGATATTTCTTTGGGATACTGACTTTAATTCCTTTGGTGGCCTACCCAGTAATAGATGGTTGGTTTACATGATAGTACTATTTTAAGTTTTTTAAAAATATGCCTGTGTGTGTCTAGGTACATGTGTGTATGTGTATGTGTAAGATATATACATGTGTGTGTTCAGAGAACAATCCTGGGTGTCATCTTCAGGAATACCACCTACTTCCTTTGATCAGGGCCTTTTATTAGCTTGGAAATCACTAATTATACTAGACTGGCTGGTCATTGAGCTCAAGGATCCTCCCATCTCATTTCCCCAGCAATCCTCCTCCCCCCTCCCTGGGGATTGGATACAGGTCGTCTTCTCATTTACAAGTACATTATCAATAAATCTATCTTACCAGCTTCTAGTTTAAGAAACTACCAGATTGTTTTTAAAATTGACAACGTTAATTTATATTCTTACCAGCAATATCTAAAATTTGTCTTTATCTATGTCTTCAAGTACATTTGTCATCTCTTGGACTTTTTAATAATGACCTAGCAAATACCAACAGGGGCTGCTCAAGTTCTTTGACCAGGTTGCAGTCAAAGTTGTAGGTAGAGTTGATTTTGCTAAGTTTCTTCTCTCTTCTATTTTGTATATTAACTACTTACTGGATGTATGAATTTCAACCATTTTCTCCTATGAATGACCAGGTTACAGTCAAGGATGTAGGTATAGTTGATTTTCCTAAGTTTCTTCTCTCTTTTATTTTGTATATTTACTACTTACTGGATGTATGAATTTCGACCATTTTCTCCCCTTTCATAGGTTGTCTTTTCAGTCTGTTTTTTGTTTCCTTTATTGTGTGGTAACCTCATTGATACAGCTCAATTTGTGTATTTGTGCTTTTGGTGTCATATTCAAAGAATTATTGCCCATACCAATATCATGGACCTCTTCCTTCCTGTTTTCTACTAAAAAAATATAGGTCATGGTGTTCCACTTGAATATTCAGTTTGAGGTGTTTACTGTTATGTGAGAGATACAGATCTAGTTTTATTTTCTACATGTGAAACATCCAGGTTTCTCAGCACCATTTATTGAAGAGGCATTTTGGGGGGATTTTTGTTGAAAGTCAGTTTGCTTCTCACTGCTTTTGAGTTTAGCAATTATTTTTATTGTCTTTAATCTTTTTTATAGTTCAGTCATTATCTCCCTCTCAGTCATCCCTCTCACAGTTCCTCAGCCCATACTTCCTCCCACCCCCAACCCTTGTCTCCAAGAGGATGTCCCCACCCTCCACCCCCACCCTACCAGACCTCTCCACTCCCTGGGGCCTCAGGTCTCTTGAGGGTTAGGTGCATCTTCTCTAACTGAACCCAGACCTGGGAGTCCTCAGCTGTATGTGTTGGGGGCCTCATCTCAGCTGGTGGATGCTTCCTGGTTGGTGATCCAGTGTCTGAGAGATCTCAGGGGTCCAGGTTAATTGAGACTGCTGGTCCTCCTACAGGGTTCCTCTCTTCCTTAATTTCCTCCAGCTTTTCCCTGATTCAACCACAGTGGGCACCAGCTTCTGTCCATTGGTTGGGTGTAAGTATCTGCATCTGACTTGTTCAGCTGGCTGTTGGGCCTCTCAAAGCCACATAGTCAATAGGACAAATTGGCAACCTACAGATTGGGAAAAAATTCTTCGCTAATATCCAAAATATATAAAGAACTCAAAAAGCTAACCTACAAAAAACAAAACAGCCCAATAAAAATGGGGTATAGAACTAAACAGAGAATTCACAACAGAGGAATATTGAATGGCTGAGAAGCACCTAAAGAAATGTTCAACATCCATAGTCATCAGGGAAATGCAAATCAATACAACCTTGAGATTCCACCTCACACCAGTCAGAATGGCTAAGATCAAAAACTCAGGTGACAGTAGATGCTGGTGAGGATGCGGAGAAAGAGGAACACTCCTCCATTGTTGATGGGATTGCAGACTGGTACAACCACTCTGGAAATCAATCTGGAGGTTCTTCAGAAAATTGGAAATAGATCTACCTGAAGACCCAGCTATATCACTTTTGAGCATATACCCAAAAGATGCCCCACCGTCCCACAAGGGCACTTGCTCAAATATGTTTCTAGCAGCTTTATTCATAATAGCCAGAAACTGAAAACAACCTAGATGTCCCTCAACTGAAGAATGGATAAAGAAATTATGGTTCATTTACACAATGGAATACTATTCAGCTATTTAAAACAAGGACATCGTGAATTTTGCAGTCAAATTGCTAGAACTAGAAAATATTGTACTGAGTGAACCCAGACCCAAAAGGACATGTACTCACATATAAGTAGTTATTAGCCATCAAATACAGGATGCCCCACATACCCAAAGAAGCTAAACAAGAAGGAAGGCCTGAGTTAGGATGTTTGGATCTCCTTTAGAAAGGGGAATAAAATAGTCATAGGAGGCAGATGGAAGGAGAGAACTGGGTAGGTGAGGGTATGGAAAAGGGAATGGGGGGTTCAGGATCAGGTGTTACGGGAGACAGGAGAATGAACAGAAATTGTCAGCTGGTGGGGGGCATCTCTAGGATGTGCCAGAGACCTGGGATGTAGGAGGTTTACAGGGGTCTGTGTAGGTGAATTTAGCTGAGACTCTGAGCAGTGGGGATATGGAACCTGAAGTGGCCACAGTGGAGGGATAGGAAAAGTAACTCGCCTCCAACACTTTCAACCCAAGGTTTATCCTATCTACAAGAAACAAGGACAAATATGGGGCAGAGACTGAAGGAATGGCCAACCAATAACTAGTCCAACTTGAGACCCATCCTACTGGCAAGCATCCATTCCTGAAACTATTAATGATACCCTGTTGTACTTGCAGACAGGAACGGAGCATGGCTGTTTTCTGAGAGGCTCTACACAGCAGTCAATGGAAACAAATAAAGAATCCCACACCAAACTTAGGACAGAATTTGGGGGGTCTTATGGAAGAGTTGGAGGAAGGACTGAGGAACCCAAAAAGGACAGGGACTCCACAGGAAGACCAACAGAGTCAACTAACCTGGATCCTTGGTGGCTCCTAGAAACTGAACCACCAACCAAAAAGCAAACACGGGCTCGATCTAGGCATCCCTCCAAACCCCTACCCCCGCATATATGTAGCAGGTGTGCGGCTCAGGAACTTTAGCCCCAGTTCCCCAACAACTGGAGAGGGGGCTGTCTCTAAAGCTTGTCTATGGATCTGGTTCCCCTAACTAGGCTGCCTTGTCTGGCCTTGGTGGGAGAGAAATATCCTTCAGAGATTTGACATGCCAGGGTGAAGGGATACCCAGGGGAGCTCTGCCATCTCAGAGAAGGGAAGTGGGGAGATGGTGGGGGGACAGATTGTGTGAGGGGGAGATCGGGATGTAAAGTGAAAAATTATAACCCATCCAGCATAAGAGAGACAAGATAATATAATATTAGCACGTGAGTCATGTTTTAAAAAACAAAGGAAAATCACACAATTACTTTAATAAATCCTGGAAAAAAAGTTAATAATTCTGTCTTTGATTTGTAAAACTTTACAAAAAGAAAAATTATAACAATAAGAGTATAAATCATAGAGTATCAGTAAATGACTGATACTGGTACACCAAAATAATTATTAGCTAACACTGTTTCAGATGTTCTGAAAAGTCCAAACAAGAGCTGAGAAGTTGAATAGAAAGATACCAAAAAACACCCACAAAATATGGTTGATGAAATTTCAACATAGTGGCTAATTTTAAGGAAACAAGTATGTTAAAATGAATATATTTACTTGACAGCAGAAATAACCAATAAGAAATGATTATGGAAGAAAACAATGTGAAATTGCAGTAAGAACATAAATATTAACATAAATATTAATTTTACAAACAATATTTTTCATTAATTTGTTGAAAGTCATAAAAGAACCAGTAAAAGGGCTGTAGAGATAGATGGGTCAGCAGCTAAAGGTGTTTGGTGCTCTTGCAGAGGACGTGAGTTCTGGACCCCAGACTCCATGTTGGATGGCTCACAACCACCAAGAGCTCCAGCTCCAGGGTACCTCATGCTTTTTTCTGCTTCTGCACGTACAAAAATGTGCCAAACATTCAAACACACACACACACACACACACACACACACACACACACACACACACACACACACACACAAACACACACACACCACACTTTAAAAAGGGAACTGGTAAGACAATTGACACACTGGAGAAAACAAAGAGGAAAGATATATGACAAACACGAGAAAACTTTAACTTTTTATCTTGGAAATCAAAATAATGGAAGTTGAGTTCCCAGAAGACATAGCTTTGCACTGGCTGCAGGTTAGAGTAGAAAACACTCTTGTGTGCTTTTGGTATGATTATGAATGTGCACCACCCTTTTGTAAGCAAGACAACTTAAAAGCCCAAGAATGGTGTGTTCTTTTAAAGAAAATGGCTCATTTCCTAAAAATAACACAAAATGCAGATAAAGATTTATGTAGAAAAAAAAGATTTAAGTAGAGAGATATTGGTTTCAGTATCTGTTCTAGGAGTAAAAGCTCAGCAGAGGAGAAAAATTTAGCAAACTTCAAAATCCCTGCACCAGAGTTTCTATGCAGCTTTCAAAATGTATTTATAAAGATTTTTTTAATGGTAAGAGGAAATGCTTATAACACAAAAGGTTACCTGAAAAACTATACACCCCTGAATGTACATAATGTGTTTTCAAATATCTCAACATACATGAATAACTAGGTAAAAGATGGTGCACAATGACTCTCCGTGGTGAACTATAGTGAATGTTGTAATTTTTTTTATATTTTCTCAAGTCCTTATAATGAATATAGACTACTTTATTTTACTGTTAGAAAAGGATTTTCCATATAAAAATTACTCTTAAAGCCAAGATTTTAAAAAAGCCGAGAAGGAAAAGGATAAGAAGAGTCATAAGATTTCAAGGATCTCCTGACAGGTTCAGTCTTGACAGCTTCATCTGAGATGCTGTTAGAAACCCAGAAAGGACACCAAACTAGCAACTGATAATCGCAGACTAGATTGAGGAAGAACAATCTGGGTTAAACTTGCAGATATACCAACATATATAGGTTAGCTCAAGTCATTAAAGCCTCTCTAGTTCTCAGTTTTGTCTCAATAAAGTTGGGATGAGAGAAAAATAAATAAAATGGGGATGATAATGAGTTATATGGTAAAGATTAAGTGAGGTAATATGGGCAAAACACCTGACCCAGCACATAAAAATTAGCTATTTATTAACTTTATCACTGATAAGAGTGAAACAGGGATAATGGTTAAGTTAATGAGGGAGGAAGGCAGAGGGTGTGGAATTACCCACTTCCCTCATAAGGCCTTACATTAGGACCAGTGATTCTGTGCCTGTAGTAGGTTGTTCCAGGCCAGGTAATACATATTTTTACAACTTCCTGCAGAAGCCCTCTGCCACTGACTGATGTTGTTGTTGGATAATCACTCTTGCTCTTTTGTTCCACAATCAAGATAATCATGAGAGTGATACTCTACAATGAGCTCACACACCAGCTGTCTGAAGGGTAACCATCGTGTGGTGATTTCAATGAGAATGTTGCCCCCTCCCCATAGGTTCATGTATTTAAATACTTGGGCCTCAGTGAGTAGAACTATTTGGGAAGGGTTTGGAGGTGTGGCCTTGTTGGAGTATGTGTGTCACTGGAAGTGTAATTTGAGATTTCAAAAGACTTGTGCTGTTCCTAATGTACTCTTTCTTTCTGCTTCATAGTTTTGTATCAAGATGTGAGCTCTTCGTTGTTTCTTTGCTCTACAATCACAGACTCTAACTCTCTGAAAAGCCAAATTAAATTATTTTTTATAAGCTGCCTTGGCCATGTTGTTTTATTAGAGCAATAGAAAATAAGCAAAGACATGTCCTAATTAATATAACGTTCTTTCTTGACTTCTTTTCCTTCTTTGTCATTCTCCCTCACATCCCTACTGCATTCGTCTCCTGAACACACAGTTTGAATGCAAATCCTTACTTAACCCTTATCTCAGTGTTTGCTTCTGAGAAAATAAAAAGTTAAAATATTTAAGTATGAAACATGATCCTATAACAACAATCTGAGGAAAGTAGGCAGAGGAGAAAACCATGCCAGAACCCCAGAAAGAGTAGAGTGAGGGCCATGGCAGAAAGCTGCTCTAAAATCCTAAGATAAATGAGAACTTTCTGAATGAGGAAGGAAGTAACAACATCAAACATTATGGAGATGAGATGCAAAAAAATGTTGGAAACTGTCCATAGTTGGCATGGATGCAGTGCTAGGTGACCTCTGCCAGCAGATTTTTGTTTTGAGGGTGGAAGAAGCCAGATGGCAGTGGGTTGAGGAAGGGAATGGGAGGTAGAAATGTGGAAGCTGCCAGTCCTCATTTAGGAAGGCTGTCCATGAAAGGAACGAGGAAGATGAATGAGAGGAAGAGAGGCAGGGAGGGAATGGGGGGGGGAAATGCAGAGAAAAGAAGAGATAGAGAATAGTACAGATGCACAAAACCTATTTTTAAGGCTGTTTTTCTATGTAGGCATGGATGTCCTGGAACTTACTATATAGATCAGGCTGGTCTTGAACTCACAGTAAGCTGTCTGCCTCTGCCTTAGAATGTTGGGATTAAAAGTATGCACCACCATGCCTGGTTTACCAAGAAATTTTTAATCTTCACCTTAAGATGAAGAGATTTAACTGTGCTCTAGTTTGATAATGGTGATAAAGCAAGAAGCAGTGGAAATGTGATTGAAAACCATATCCTCCTTGATATAATGCTCCAACCACTATTGTAGTTATCAACACCCTTTTATTGAATACCTACCATATGCAAAGAAGTACATGACAATTCTACAGCTTGACAAAGTACTATAAATCCAGACATGGTGGTATAGGTCTGTAAGAGCAGCTATTTAGGAAGATGAGGCAAGAGGACTTAGGGTTCAAATCTTGCCTGTGTGATAGACTGCTATAGGCCAGCCTGGGGAACTTGAGTCAAAAAAAAAAAAAAGGCAAAAGGAGGGCCGGGGATGCAATTCATTGGTAAAGCCCTTGCCTAGCAAGCAGAAGGTTCAATCTCCAGTGAGGAAAGTTTGGAGGGGTAGGGGAGAAGAGAATAGCTGAATTCTAGGCAAGTGATGTGGGGAAATGGGGGTCAATTTATAAGAACTTGTAGCTTAATAGAGAAAAAAATTGAAGATATTTGAATGTATACATTTACTATTATATAGAAATTATGAAGTCAATAAAAGAATATCTCAAGTGTAAGGTTCTATAAGAATGTCAAGAAACACCTCAAACAGCCAGGCATAGTGGTAAACCCCTTTAATCCCAACACTTAGGAGAAAGAAGCTGTTGGATCTCTCTGAGTTCCAACCTGGTCTATATAGTGAATACCAGGACAGCAAGACCTATGTAGAGAGAGCCTGTTTAAAAAAATCCAAATAATAAGAAAAGCAACTCACCAATCAAATTCACTGTGTGGATCTTATTGGATCCTCTTTTCTCTTCCAGGTCTTCAGGTTTGCTCTCTGGGCTAAGAAGCTGACTTGTGAGACCTGAGCTTTTATTCTTCACTCAGTGCCTTCTGGTTAGATTTGGTAATAGGAAACCCTTGAAGGAAATCAGAAGGGAAGAGCAGATGACTTCACTGTTCTATTGGCTTCCTCCTATGAGGTCATCTTGGGTTAGCTAGATCTTTCTATAGATGGGCATACCTATAATACAGCTTTGTAGAGGGCTACCCTTCCTGGGCCAGGAACAAGAGAGAGACTTGTTTGTAATATGTATTATTTGGATATATTATGAGGTGCATATCTTGTTATTTCAAAAATAAAGCATGCATTACAATTTGAAAGCATGAGAGGTCATGATGTTCAAGTGAGTGCTCTATTTAATAACCTTTGTAGGAAGTCTACTCTGAAGACTTTTTCTCAGGGTCAGTAACCTAGATTTGGGCCTCCTGAATTTTTTTTCCACATCACAGTGGCAAGAGCTCTGCTGATGTTAGCCAAGTGTTTACTGTGTTGCCTTTTTGGATTCCCCTACACCCTATCAAGTTGTTATAGTCTTTTTTATAAACAAACCCTCCTTGGTTTATCCTAAACTGAGAGTGCTGTTTTCTTCTAGGATTGACATAGGTCGTGACTGGACCAAATACATTCTCCTAAGGGACAGTGGGGAAATGTTCACAATGAAATAAACATAAAATCAATCATGGAATTTTAAATCTTATCAGGTGTGGCAATGGCATAGTGTTTGTCAATGAACAAAGAAATAAAAGAACAACCTTGCCAGACAGGGATGCCTATTTCGGTATTTACTAGAGAAATTTTCTCTATAGGAATTATTTTAAAGCACGGCATTAAACAACCAGTGTCCCTCCTGGTTCTAACATCCTGCATTAATTACCAACATTTTGATAATACTGTTTGATCAATGTCTCACCCATTTTTTTTATCTATTCCTGCTACATTTTTGTTTTCATTTTCCAACCCCTTGACCTGAATATCCAATGTATTGGGTTTTTTAAAACTGCTTTTTATTCTTTAAATTTTCCATACATGTATCCTATGTATTTTGATCGGTCCACCTCCAACTACCTCCTTCCTACTCCTTCCAGGGCACATGAACCCATCTCCTTCCTGAGTTCATATTCTCTTATTGTTATTATTCTTACTATTACTATTGTCATCATCATTACTATTCATTATTGTTGTTGCTGTTATTATAATAATAATAATTATTATTATTAATAGCCTCTGAGTCCAGTTAGTATTGACGATGTGTGAATGGATGGGGGTGGGAGGTGGATATAGTTTACAAATATCTCATTAGGGATAGGTGCAAAATTTTTGAATTTCAAGTAAATGGGGATTTTAAGGATGTGTTTAAAGTATGGCAATGTGGAGATTTTTTTGCCCTATATTTTTCTGGCAGAGAGAAAATCTGGTAAGCAAAATATACACATAAACTGCATGTAATATTTTCTGTTTAACTAGTTCAACAATCTGCCTGTGAACATCTGTGAGTGGATGCAAAAGGAAAAGGGGGCCTGTGGAGGGTTCAATGGGCAGAACCCTAGATTCCCACTGTGTCCATAATGTCTGCTCTTCAGAGTCACTCTGTTCCCAGTGAGCAAATCTGTTAGTGTTCATAGTATCTTCTTTAGTCCCCCCTCCCCTGCCTAAGACAGAATTTCTGTGTGGTCCCAACCGTTCTGTAACTCACTGTGTAGACCAGGCTGGCCTCAGACTCACAGAGATCTACCTTCCTCTGCATCCCAACTACTGGGATTAAAGGTGGATGTCACAAGCACCTGGTTTGTTTTTGCTGTGTTGTGACAGGGTCTCACTCTATAGTGAAGGCTTGTCTGGAGTTCACTTCATCCCTCATGTTGGCCTTGACCTGGTGCCAGTCCTCCTGTCACAGCCTCTGGAGTATCAAGATTTCAGTTATCAGCCACCAGGACTTCTTCTTTAGAGCCTCAGGGGTTTGTTGTTGTTGTCGTTGTTGTTGTTTTGTTATTGTTGTTGTTGTCATTGTTGTTGTTGTTTTGTTTTGTTTTGTTTTCTGGAAACAAAACCCAGCAATGGAACAAATTTATGCATAAGAATTACCTTTTGTTTTAATCATTTTAGAAGATATGGTTGCTCACAAGGAAGCCCAGGAAGCAAATATACTTTCTTCTGAAAAACTAAAACAAACAACACCCCACTCACCCAAGTTGTAACCAAAGGAAGGAAGGTTCTGGATTGGTTCTGCTTCAGTAATTCTTTTGATTGTGGAATACTACAGAGAATTTTGTAAGCATTTCAGAAGAATCAATGAATATAAATTGAAAGACATACTTAGCTCGCTACTAAAATAATCTTTTACTCAAGGCAAGTAGAGAACAATAAGGAACATCTGAGTGCAAAGTTCTGTCGCATACTTCAAAATAAGAGAAAATGAAAATAAAAGCCAGAGTCTAATGTCTGTTGGATCAAGAGCCTGCTTTGTTTGCTTACAATAGTAAAAGCTGGCAGGGCTTAACCTACAGTAAAATATTTCCTGGTATAACAATTTGGTTTTCTCTCTCCCTTTGGTAAGCCTATTTTATTGATGTTACTCTTAATTGATAGCTACTAGATAAAACCACAAGGCAGAACATTAAGAAGGAGAAGGTGAAGCTTTTTTTATGAAATAAGAAAATGTTATATTTAAAAAGTGTAGCGCTAACACAGGGACTTTGATTCACCAAGATGTATGCACTATGAAACACAATTTTAGCTCACCAAGATAAAGCTACAGTGCCTACAAGTGTACTCTAAACTGTAAACAGTGACAAGAATAAGCATTGGTTAAAAATAGTTAAGTTGATTTCTGGCATTTAGAAGCATCCATGCTTGTAGCTAGAGAGATGGTTCAACAGTAAGAATACTTGTTGCTCTTCCGAAGGACTGGAAGTTGATTCCCAGCATTCACATGGCACCTCATAAACATCTCTTACTCTAGAGCTAGGGATCCAACATCCTCTTCTGGCCTCTGAAGGCACCAGACATTCATACAATGCACAGACAAAACAAAGATACAGATTAAAAGCAGCAGCAACAACAAAATAAAAAAAACTCTCAAAACAAACAAAAACTCCTTATTTCTACCCTCCAATAATGAATCAGAAATAAGAACTCCATAATTAAATTATTTTTCTATTAAATATTTGCAGGCTATAGCTGTCCCATGAGAGGCTCTGCCAGCACTTGACTAATACAGATACAGATATTCACAGCCAACCACTGGACCGAGCCTGGAGAGCCCAATGGAATTGACAGGGGAAGGAATGGAAGAGCTAAAGGGGGTTGCAACCCCATAGGAAGAAGAACAATATCAACCAACCCAACTCCTAGAGCTCCCAGACTAAACTGTCAACCAAAGCGTATACATGGACAGACTCATGTCTCTATCTGCATATGTAGCAGAGAATAGCCTTATCTGATATCAATGGGAGGGGAGGGTCTTGGTCCAGAGGAGGCCTGATGGTAGAGGGGCAAGATGGGAGTAGGTGGGTGGGTGGAGGAGCACCTTTATGGAGGCAAAGGGGACCACTCAAAGGGGGGATGGGATGGGAGCTTGGGGAGGGATAACCAGGAAGGGAGATATAATTTGAAATGTAAAAAAAGAAAATAATCAATAAGAAAAGATATTTGCAGGCAAGGCAAACCTGGTGGCATAGATCTTGTAAAACTGTGATGGGGAGATTAAAAGTTCAATATCTGCCTGAACTACCCAATAAATAGGCAACTTAGAGAGACCTTGTCTCAAAATAATGTTATGAACATGGCTGGGATATAGTTAATTGGCTATTTATATCATATTCAAGGTCCTAGGTTCCATCCACAGTGCTCCCCCCTCAAAGTGTTATTTACTAATGTTTACTGGGATCTGGGACCGGGTGATTTGCTTTTACATTTAGCTAAGTTAGTAGCATAAAAGTTGAAAGTAGAAATTCTGGAGTCATCCTGTTTGGGTTCAAAACTCTGCCTTCATGACTCAGTGAGTATATTATCATCAGTGAGTTATTGAATCTTGTGGAGATGCTGATTCAACTTCCTCATTGGAACAAAAAGAATGATAATAGGGTTGTTGGAAGAATTAGATGACATCATTTGACATAGTAATGGTTCAAAAATCATAAGCAAATACCTAACAATGATTTGCCTTCTGATCCCCATGAAGGAACATAATACAGTAAGGAAAGAAGTAGAGAAAATTACTTTAAAAATGGTTTAGGGGCTTACAGGATATAACTACCATTCTGCCACCTTAACTTTGGAAAGAAAGTGGGAAGAGTAGGTGTGCAACTACCAAGCCGGCAGGACAAGATGGACTAATCAGGGCATCATTGTGTTGGAAACAACAGTCATTAGAAAAGATGATCTCAAGAGAAAATATGTTCCTTTATCTAAAAGCAAATAAAATGGTGAATAGCACTGATTTTGAAGGGTTTGGGACATCATAAATTATGGAATCTCATCAGTACAGTTAGTCATTACTTGGGACCTGCAGCCCATCTGAAACTAAAGTTCAGTACCAAGCCTGATGGAAATTGAGCCCGAATCGGAATCGGGAATCAAGTCATTAATCAGAATGACTTTGAATGCCCTATTATTTTATTAAGCTCAGAGGAGGTTAACATTGACTCAATTATGCTAAGATGTAAATATAAATCTCCAATGCATACTGATTCACATTAGTTTTCAAGTGCTGTATTCAGTCTGCCTCGCTACGTCAGGATTGAGCCATGATTCAGAGGCAGCCTACTGATGAATCATTCTCTGTTACTGTTTGAATGGGTCACAATGCCCTGTGTGGGTTGACAAGTGGGCAGGGAGGCCAGGACTTCCTTTGGCATGGCATCTCAGAACCCTAGGTACTAGAAGTTTCAGGATCCTGGTGAAGAACCTAACAAACTTTTCCCTGGTGCCTGAAAGGACCCACCCAACTTCCACTTGTCCCCCTGGAGGAGGTTTCCATGTACTCAAAGGAGGCTCCTTAGAGATGTGGTGGCTTCCTAGGTAGAGCAAGATACTACCTCTAACCTAGCAGAACAGTCTTGTCTTTCTCCGTTTTTTCTGGTCCTTGATGGTATAGAAAGGGAAGTTCAGAACAAAGCACACGGAAAGACATCTCTTACAAAGGGAAAAGTCTCCTTTACTGCCAAAACCCATCTAAACATGTCCATGAACTAACAAAGTTTCTCTGGGAATTTTTCAGTTGTCTCAGCAGCCATTTTGGAATTTCTCTTTCAATTTCTCTCCTTTTGATCTCTCTTTGTTTCACCAGAGCCATTCTTTACACTCTACCAAGTGCTTCTGTTCTCTGGGACCGTACCCCTTCTGTCTATTCTGACAGCTTAACAACTGATTATACAGTGCACCATTTAATTACACTCCAGGACAATTTTCCTCTAGCATCCATACATACTGAGAGCATCCCAGCCACGGGGAGTTTTCCACAAGCCATGCATCTAGGTCAAACCAGTCATTTCCATAGACAAAGACAAGAGGAATTTCCTGAACTTGAGTCATGAAGATCAAATCCTTGATGCGTTTGTTTGGTATTCAAATGAAGACAATCACAATACCTGGCTCTAGGGAACTGGACCTCAAAAAAGAGAAAGTTTAATGTTTCCTGGTTGAATGCCATTTGCAGTTGCTTTTCCAGTTTTTTTTTCTGGTTATTAGAGTCCAAATACCAGTGTCTGGGATATGAAACTACTTTGTATACACTATCCATATCTGTGCCTAGCAGAGCATCCAGTCCACAACAGATTATTGGTGAATTCTTTTTTAATGCTTCTCATAGAGAATTAATCTATCAAGGAATAATATTTTGATAACATATTCTCTATCCTTGAAATAAAACTGGCCCTATATTTTATATATTTATAGATTACTAGCCTAGAGAAGTGAAGGTCAGAAATGTATATTATGGGAGTTAACTATTGCTACCTCACAATCCATCCCAAATGCTTTTTAAGACAGCAGTGGTGTATTATGCTTACAACTCTGCAGGTGGCTGAGGGTTGGCTGATCAAGGTGGGGCTGTGCTAGGGAGTCTCAGCTCTGTGTGCCTCATTTGCCAGCATATCAGGGTGAAAGAGGATGAAAGCAAGCAGAAACACGCAGGTCTCAGGCTGACACCTGCACGCTTCCGCCCATTCTTTTGATCAAAGGAAATGATATAATAGCCTCTTTGGAGAAACTCAAAGCCACGGAACAAAGGATATCCTACCGGGTGGGGTGAACAACTCATAGTACACTATAGAGAGGGCTGCTAACTTCACCACTATCGTTTTGAAGAATGTGGGCAATTTGAGGATAGAGGAGCATTGGGCAATGTGGATTGCATAAGACCCACTTCCTCCATTTGGTTCTTACTACTTTTAAGAGGGTCATGGTGATAGAAATGAACATTTGTACTCAAGTAAATGTGACTCACATGAGAGCAATAAGGCTCTTAGTCCTAATATGGTGTTTTCTCTTTCCTCCCACCCGTGTTACCCAGAGAATATAAAAGAAATTAGTTTGCTTTTTCCAGAGAGGTGGGATTATCTTGACTTGAAATTTCAAGCCCCATCTAACCTCTACTTGATAAAATAACTATGGAGCTTTCCAGAAAATTCCAAAATTTGCTCAATCACAATCTACTAATGACCTTTAAGTATTTTTTTTCACTGGAATTTTCCTAGTTCATGTCAACTTCCCCTCGGTCACCAAATTAACAAAATTATCTTTCTGGGTCTTGAACTTACAACACTGATCTATAAGAATCTTTCCTGAAACTCATTTTAAAAATGCAAGGAAAGCTTATCCACAGAGAATTTTCCATGGTTGATACTTTCAATTTCACTCGAAGATACAATGTGAAACAAACTCAAAGTACCTTCAGAACCATCTTGTTTGGGCTTTGGCAATGATATAGTTACCTTGCTTCTGGTAGCAATTAGAATTTCATACATAGCAAAGAAAATGTTTTCCCTCTCATGCTCAAATTCAAAAGCCCTGTGCTCTATGTGAAACAAGCAAAAGATGGCCTATGGTGACTAATTAGGGGCTGGATGTTCAGAAGCACTCCGAAGAAATTGCCAAAACAACTTTCCTGTGAGAAGCGGGTTTATTAACATCTTGCCTCATTTGTACAAACAACTATAAAGCACTTCAGCTCCACACTGTACTCGGGCTCTTCCCTGGAGTAGGACACTTCTGAAATAGCACACGGATTTCAGGTAAGAGCTAATAACAATAGGGTTGTCCTTTAACAGGCAAGCAAGTTGAAATGCCTGTCCACTTGGCTCTCTCCAGCAAGTTTTACTTCAGGAAGATGCATGAGACTGCAAGAAGGACTTGATGCAATAAAGATCCCACTTATGTTACATTTACAGCTGACTCCAGAGAGATGGCTGATAGCACTCAATAAATGATCCCTTTCCTTCAGAGCATTTGGTGTGGATTTACTGATTGCACACAGGAAAACACTGACATCAGGAATTCAGTGATAGTACAAACAGCACCTGGCGAGGCCTGTGATTGAACACATCCCTTTAGTACAAAAGATATATTTGGTTCTGTCAATTCAAACGTCTGCTGTCATCACCCAGCAGAGAGAATCAGAACCAGGGAGCTCTTAGGTTGACTTTCTTTTTCAGTTCAATATCTAAAAGCCTATTCCCATGTGCAGCCACAAGGGATGAGACAAACTCATTAATAGCCAGAAGAGATTGCATACAACCTGCTACAGATACAGAAAGAATGCAAGCCTGAGAGTCTAGGCACAGCAAACAGCAGTAGCTAACTTTTAATTACTGCATTTGATGGTGCTTGGCACTGGGCTGAGCTGTCTGTGCACATTATTCTAGTTCATCTTTCCTGACAACCTGATAATGCGGGGGCTGTTGTTGAGTTGTACCACATTGAGGCTTACAGTTTGCAGATGACACCCTTCCCTATGATATCACAGAGTTCCTTTTTATATATATAAAAAAACTAAATACCAAGTGTGTCCTTGAATCATCAGTTTTAGTGTATGGACTTCCTTCTTTTGTGTGCACGGATCTGAATGACATCAGTAAGCCATAACCTTGGCTGTAAATGAAGATCACTTGGAGTGCTTTAAAAGGCAATTCATTGGCTGTTCGCCATACACAGAGCATCTTGTTTGGTTCTCTAAGTAGCACACTGAGATCACATGTAGGAAATGAAAAATACCCACTCCCATGGAAGAGTCACTGAGGCTCAGGAAGTTTGGTAACTTGTCTACCTATAAAGTTCATAGGTTTCTACTTAGGGTTCAGATGTTTCTGCTTGCCACTTTTGGACTTTCAGTCACTGAAGATGTACTAAGTAATTACTCTTGTCCTCTTTTGACTCCGGATTCTTCTTGTCTTCATATCCAGCAACATTGCCCAATTCTATATCCTGCTGCCCCTTCTACTGTAACTTTAATTTTTCAAAGTCTACTTTTAATGATGGTTGTTAAACACTTTAACCTCTCTAGCCCACCACCCAAAAGAGGTGGTGGAAAAGAAAGAATATGGGGGAGTGGAGCCCTGAGGGCTGGCAAAAAGAATGGAAACAGGCAACCCCAGAAGGAAGGAGGTTGGGAGGACACTCTAGAATGTACCAGAGACCTGGAAGTGAGAGACTCTCAGGACTCAAAGGGGTTGGGGGTTGATGAAATGCCCTACAGTGGGAAGAGGAAACTTGTTGAGCCCACCTCCAGCAGAAAGACGGGACATCAAAACTCTGACACGTAATTCTTCCTGTCTGAAAGAAATGCAGGGATGGAAAGGGAGAAGAGCCTGAGGAAAAGAAGGTCTAGCAACAGGCTCAAAGTGGGATCCAGCTCCAGGGGAGGCTCCAAGGCCTGACACCATTACTGAGGCTATGGGGCATTCACAAAAATGGACCTAATATGACTGCCCTCCAAAAGACCCAACAAGCAAGCAGCTGAAAGAGTCAGATGCAGATATGTGCACCAAACCAACAAACAGAAGCTGCTGACCCCTCTGGCTGAATTAGGGAAAAGCTGGAGGATGCTGAGGAGGAGGGCAACCCTGTAAGAGGACCAGCGGTCTCAATTAACCTGGACCCCTGAGATCTCTCAGACACTGGATCACCAACCAGGCAGCATACACCAGCTGAGATGAAGCCCCCAACACAAGCAGAGGACTCCTGGATCTGGGTTCAGTCAGAGAAGATGCACCTAACCCTCAAGAGACTGGAGACCCTCAGGAAGTTTAGAGGTCTGTTGGGGTTGGTGGGGTGGGGACATCCTTGTGGAGACACGGGGACAGGGGGTGGGGAGGTGGTGTGGGATGTGGAACTGTCAGGGGTGTGTATGGTGGACAGGGAGGGGAATAAAATCTGGAGTGTAAAAATAAATAAATAAATAAATAAATTAATTAATTAATTAATTAATTAAAAAAAAGAAAAAAAAGGTTCTTTGGAGCAATTCCCATCAGCATTGTCAGGAAACCTGCAGTTCAGTTCACAGGTCAGCAGCTGCAGCTCAATCCACTCACAAACACTTCACAGACACACCAGCAGTCTAGTCCAGTAGTGTTAGGATAGCAGCAGCGGTGGTGGCACGACCTAGCAGGAACAGCCAGGCCTCAGTTGAATTGGAATGAGACAGCAGGAGGGACCAGGGCCAATAGGAATGCCAGGAAAAGTTCTTGGCTGTGTCTATCTCTGCTAATCGAAGATTAGCGAAGAAGCCAGACCAAGAAGTCCTTAGCAAGCCAAGCTCTTCTCATACTCACTTGAATCCTATTTATACTCCCTCCAAATACCGCATGTCCTTTACGGGTCTTGTCTCACCATGTGTCACTGTCTCAGCTGACATCACTCTGCCAATCAGCCTGAGTCTGTGGATGCAGCAAGAAGCCACAGCACGCCACCAGAAGAGTTTTGGTGTTTCTCTCTATGGAGTCCTGACACATGGAGCTCAACTCTACAGTGTAAGGTGGACCAATGCATAATCATTAGCGAAGACTCCTTCATCACATGTCCTTTCATGAGCTCACTTTAGCAGAACATCCTTTCTCCTGTGTCTGCTTCAGCCTAACGTTCCTTCACGAGTCTGCCTTAGCCTTTCACCTGTGTCTACTTCAGCGAAATGTTTTTTCACATGTTTGCTCCAGCAAACCACCATTCAACACAATTAACTTTCCAAAGAATTCTTAAGTTTCTACTTCACCCTCCACCTTTTTTTTTTTTTTTTTTTTAGAAAGGAGCTCCTTAGGAAGTTCAGGGTGGCTTGGAAATCACTATGTAGACATGGCCTTTAAAAAAATTGTTTTACTTATGTAATTTTGTGTGTTTGTGTGTGTGTGTGTGTGTGTGTGTGTGTGTGTCTGTGAGTGGGTATATGCATATGAGTGCAGGTATTTGTGCAGGTCAGAAGAGGGTATAGAACCCCTCTTCTGAAGTTGCAGGCAGTTACAGGCCATTGTGAGTGCCAGATACGGATACTTGGGTCTTTTGGAAGACCGTCAAGCCTACTTAACCACTGAGCAATCTGTTTAGCACCTGAAATGACCTCAACATAGCACAGGAGTCACTCTATGAACCAGTGATTCTTTAATCTCATTCCTTGCCTGCCCCCCTCCCTTCAACCAGTTGTTCAGAGAATGTTCCCATATCTGTTTCTACACATATAATTCTCTTTCCAAATTTCTTTTTTTTTCATTTTTCCATTTTCCACATCCCCAAGTTAGCTGCTTCTCCCACTAACATCAGGGTAGGCATTTTTTCTTGGAGTCTCCTGTGGTTATGATGGGAATGGCTTTTGTCTACTATTGTTTATTTCCCTAGAACTCAGTACCCTTCTTTAAGCTAAATTGTTTGAGGAGAATGGATGAAGAATGTGGAATATATGTTTTTCAGCCATAAAGAAGAATAAAACTGCTTTTTGCAGAAAAATGAATACAACTGGAGAGAATCATGTCATATAAGTTAAGCCAGACTCAGAAAGACAAACATTGAATATTTTCTCTTGTTTGTGGATCCTAGATTTATAGATACAGAAGTGTTCATATCACAGGAAAGTAAAAGCAAAAGTGTTCAGGGAAACAATGGGACTAATGGAAGCAGAGAAGGTAAGGGGGACATGGGGGGGAGGGATGTGTTCAATGTACAATGTATACATTAATGAAAATGTCCTTATAAAATACCTCTACTACAAACAAATAAATATGAAACAAACAAACAAGCAAGCAAGCAAACAGAAAGTTAGTTTGAGGAGTTCTTTTTCTAACCCCCTTTTCTAAATCCTTAATGTGTAATTGGTCCATTTGCCTAAACTGTACTTCTTTCTTTCTCCCTCTTGTTTCTCCCCCTTGCTGTCTCCACTCCAACTATGTTGACCTCCCTGCTTTTCAAAGAAAAGACATGTCTTTGCCTTAGGGCCTGGTAACTAGCTCTTCCTCTTGGTTCCTAAGAGACTCACTGCTAACTTGTTTACATGCCTTATGTTTTTTTGCTCAAATTTCTCTCTTCTAGTGAGACTACCCTGTTTAGTCATGACTTATGTCACACCCTATCCTCCGCCATGTCTAATCTTCAAATTCCTTTTATCTTGCTCTTTAATTTTCTGTACGACTGCAGATCTTTTATTACACTTTATAATGAGGCTATGTTTTCATTTTTGTCTAGTTTCTGATTCTAGAAACCTAAGTCCTTGAGGAGGTCCCCTTTGGTTTGCTGTGTTTACTGTTGCTTTGTAAGAGTCTAGATTTTAATCAACATTGTGACATTGTGACACGGTATCATTGACATAGTTCGTACTCAAACCTAAGTTTACAAAATAATCTCAAAAAGCCCATGGGTTAAATCAGTTTACTATTTTGTGTGGGGCTGCATGTGGACTGCACACAGCCAGGTAGGCTGCGGAGTTGACAGTGCCTGCTTCAGAATTTGCTAACACACACTATTTGAATTTTGAATTAGAACTTAGGATGATATGGCAGGAATGTGTACATTTCTTTGAGCATCGCCTCCCTCTGCTCTATGTAGTATTTGGCATTTGATGTACTGCTGTGAGGAATTGCCAGGCATATTCCAAGGGACTTTTTTTTTTCTGGTAAATGTGCAACAAAGTACCAGAAGACATTTCACACCTACTTTTATCTGTAGATGACTCAAATTAAGATGTTTTTTTCTTCTTCTAATCACCTTTTATTATCTTCAGCAATACACTGCAGAAAAGAAGTGAAAAATAATATTTGAAATCTCTGCCTTCCATCCTACCTGTGACTCAAATGGGGATGGGCTTCTTTTGCACTTCACTGTTTAAATTTAGTAGAGCAATCACACATGGCTTTTATGATGGGAGAATTTGATTCTTTTTTAATTCTATCTTATCCTCCTTCTCCCTTCATTCTTCATATCCTTGTACAGTGCTAAGCTTTAATCATGGATTGCCCGACATTAGTGTTTTTATATAATGAGGAAGACTTGTTTCTCATGAAATAAAAAGTTCATGGTTTAGCTCGTAAACTGATCTTGAGCATCATGCATGAATATGAATAAATCATCCTGATTAAATTCTTTTTCTACTTGTCTATCCTGAAAAGAAGTCTACTGAATCAGGTTGAGCCATATGAAATTGCTATTCTTGTAAGTCAGAATGGTTGGACGTTGACAGTCTCATATGGTTGCACCTAAATATAATCAAGAGTTTCTACCCACCTCCCTTTAGCAAGCAAACAATTCCTTAAATAAGAAGCAAGCCTGAAAGGTTGCAGAACAAAAAATCTCCCAAGAAAATGGGGTGCTTCATTGATAAGTGGATATTAGCCCAAATGCTCAAATTACCCTAGATGCACAGAACACATGAAACTCAAGAAGGATGACCGAAATGCAAATCCTTCATTCCTTCTTTAAAAGGGGAACAAGAATACCCTTGGCAGGGAATAGGGAGTCAGTTTAGAACAGACACCGAAGGAACACCCATTCAGAGCCTGCCCCACATGTGGCCCATACATATACAGCCATCCAATTAGACAAGATGGATGAAGCAAAGAAGTGCAGGCCGACAGGAACCGGATGTAGATCTCTCCTGAGAGACACAGTCAGAATACAGCAAATACAGAGGCGAATGCCAGCAGCAATCCACTGAACTGAGAACGGGACCCCCGTTGAAGGAATCAGAGAATGAACTGGAAGAGCTTGAAGGGGCTTGAGACCCCATATGTACAACAATGCCAAGCATCCAGAGCTTCCAGGGACTAAGCCACTACCTAAAGACTATACATGGACTGACCCTGGACTCTGACCTCATAGGTAGCAATGAATATCCTAGTAAGGGCACCAGTGGAAGGGAAAGCCCTTGGTCCTGCCAAGACTGAACCCCCAGTGAACTAGATTGTTGGGGGGAGGCTGGGGAGGGGAACACCCATATGGAAGGGTTAGGGGTATGTTTGCCTGGAAACAGGGAAAGGTAATAACAATTGAAATGTAAATAAGAAATACCCAATTTAATAAAGATGGAGAAAAGAAAAAAAGAAATAAAAATATTCAATAAAAAATTTAATCCTAAAAAAATAAAATAAAATAAAATAAAATGGGGTGCTAATCCTGCAAAGAGTCTTTATCCAGGCTGATCACTATTGGGTCCTCTGAGCAAGTTGAAGCCAAGAAAGGTGAATGGCTGATAACACTGGAGCACCATCTGGTGACCATTTACACTTGATAGAAGTGTTCCTTTGCCCCTTTACAGATGTTCATTCATATGTCCTTTCTTTGTGCCTTGTCACATGCCTTCCAATTGTGTTCCCTCTGGGTCCTTTTTACCCACGCATATCTTTAAACGCAGCCATGGAATTTGTGTAGATGTTGACTTCAGGCCATCTGCTCTTTCATACCAAACAACGCGACGAGCCTCTTGGATTTCTATTTGGGTAGTTTCCTTCTCTTGCTATCTATCTGGGCCAGACATCAGCGATGCTATGCTTTGTTTACCTTTTTTAAAATTGATTTGGTTTGTATGATTTGCTTGTGTGTATATCTGTGGACCAGTTGTGTGCCTGGTGCCCATGGAGACCAGAAGCAGGCATCAGATCCCCTGGACCAGGAAATTTCAGATAGTCGTGAGCCACCATGAGTGGTGGGATTCAAAGCCAGATCCTCTGGAAGAGCAAGCGATGCTCTTAACTATTGAACTATGTCTCCATCTTTTATGTTCTGATTATTTATGAATTTGTAACAAGTCATCATCACATATACTGGTGTAAACAACTGTTTTATGATGCTCATGGATTCTGTGGGTCGGAAATGAGGTGGGGCACAGCAGAGGTGACACTGATTCATGTGGCGTCAGTGGGAACATTTAAAGGCTGAAGTTGCCAACTGTGCTGGTGTATACCAGAAATCCCAGGACTTGATGAAAGGTTTCTGAAGTGGAAACTTAAGGGCTCTTTGGAGAGTCAGTTGGGTTTGATGGTGTTTTGCTCGGACGAACATGTGAAGGAATGTTTAGTTGAAGTGGACACAGGTGAAAGGCTAAGGCAGACTCATGAAGGAACGTTTCGCAGAAGCAGACACAGAAAAAGGACGTTCTGCTAAAGAAAGCACATGAAAGGACATGTGATGAAGGATTCTTTGCTAACAACATACATACAGTGTATCTACATACACTATATGGTCTGCCTTACATTGTGTAGTTGAGTTCCAGTTGTTGGGACTCCATAGAGAGAAACACACCCAAAACCTTTTAGTGGTGTGTGGTAGCTTTTTTTTTTTTTTTTTTTTTTGCCATTTTCACAGACTCTGGCTGTTTATCAGAGTGATGTCAGCCGAGACAGACACCTGTGCTGAGGCAAAACATGTGGTGAGGCAAGACCCATGGAGGACTTGTGATGTTGGAGGGAGCATAAATTGGACTTGATGGACAGTGATGGAGGCTGAGCTAGGCTTTCTTATAGACCTATCCGTGCAACACTTACGAGTCTAGTGTCTTCCCTAATCTTTGCTTCACTGAGAGAGAAACACAGCCAGCAGAGAACTTCTCCTTCATCCCTCTTGGTTCCTCCTCCTGCTGACTTGTGCCAAGGCTGAGGCCTGGCTGTCTCTTCTGGGTAGTGTCACCACTGCGGATTCATGTTTGCTAGCCAGATCAGTGAAGTGTTTGCCAGTGGATCCAGCTGCCACTGCTTCCCTGTGAACTGAACTGCCGATTTCCATTTCCAGACAACACAGATGGGAGTTATTCCAATGAACCATTTCTAAACAGGTCTAGTTTCAAGCTCCCCCCCACCCAACTGCTGTATCCTTTCTTTTCCACTACCTCTGGTAGGTGGTGGGCTAAAAGAGAAGTTAGAGCATTTAAGAACTATCACTAAAAATAAAAATAAGCTTAAAAAACAATTTAAGTTACCAGTTTCAAGAGTGAGTAATTTAAGACCAGGTGGAAGCTATACCACCGTTTACAACCTCGCCTCTGGAGTTACATGGCATCCGGTCAGCTGTACCCATAGGCCTACCAGGATTTAAGAGAATAAATGTCAGTCCCCACCTTCCAATGGGAAGACTGTCTAAACATGTCACTGGAGGAGTATGTGGGATGAGCAAGACTATTGTAGCCCACAGCTGTCAGCTGTTATTAGGCAGTCCCAGGCCATTTTGCTGATTAAAATTGTGGCACTTGGGGCCGGGCATACTGGCACAGACCTTTAATCCCAGCACTTGGGAGGCAGGGAGAAGTGGGCCTCTGTGAGGTCAAAGCCAGCTTGATCTACATGGTGAATTCATTGAGATCATTATGCACGCTTGATTTTTCACTTATTAAACATTTAGATAATTATAATAAACAGCAGGGGGTGATTCTTGCAGTCTTTCATGTACTTTAAAGCATTTTTGCACATTTTCAAAATTGGAACAACTTTTATCCTTTTAATTATTCAAATTTCTAACTAGTTGAATGCCCAAGTGTGTGTAGAGATATCGGCTGTCAGCTGGAAAAGTGACTTCTAATGGAAGACATTTAAGGGTTTATATATGTATTAGTTTTGTAATGAACTCAAACTGCAACTGGCTTCATTGATTATTGATAGCTAAAAGCCCATTGCAGTCATAAGAGGTCCATATTTAAATCTAGTTTCTCTAGTTATCTCTTAAAACCAGCAAGAGATTTCTGTCTTCCAACCAGCACCAAGCAAATAACAGCTTGATCCTTTTTTCAGGTCATCCATGTTAAACATTCCTAAACCTGTTCCTGCTACCACACAGCATCAATCTGACAGCAAACATTCTCCAAAGGCTGGTCATGTAATGCCAAATACAGCTGTGAAAACTTGAAACACGAGTACTCACACAAAGATAGTAAAAACACATCAAGTAGATTAAGTGATGGCGGAAAATCAATTTTTTTAGGGGTCAAAAGGCAACGAAAAGGTATGTAAATGACTTTTACAAATGTCGTCAGAATGTGTTCAATTATCCTAGGTTGCATGGGAATTCTAAATATGAACTGGATATTGAAAATGTTAATTCTTTGGCTATGTTGCTTTGAGGCATAGAGCTTCAGACAAATGTGATAATTCATCAAGGCATTTGCAAAACAGGATGAGGTGAATAAGTAGATGAGAATGAACTTTAAATGAGGAACAAAAGAGGAGTGTTTATGTGAAGACTCCGACTTCAGGAGAGTAAATGGCTAACTATTCTTTCAAAGGATTATGTGGAGCTGGAGAGATGGCTCCATAGTTAAAAGCACTGGCTGTTCTTTCAGAGGACCTGGGTCTGATTCCCTCCACCCATGGTGGCTTACAACTGTCTGTAACTCCATTTCTAGGTGATCCAATGCCCTCTTCTAGAATGCTCATGCAACATATGTAAGTGGTACAATACATACATTTATACATGCAGGCAAAACACCCAATACGTAAATAAAACGATAGCAACAAAAGTGCTTAAAAGATTACAAGTCCATCCCATATTACACCCTCTGTAAAGTAAGACGCCATATTCATTTCATTTAACATTTTATTCTCATTTTATACGGATTTCTTCATTTGTAGAAAAAGTTATCAATATCTGCAAAAACTTGGAATATTCAGTTTAATTTTAACTAATTTGTCACCTTGACTGATTGTATTCCATCCAAACATTTTCACTTGTGTTGTTTTCTATCAATTATTTTGTAACCAAGACATTTGGGTAAACAAAGAGGACTGTGAGGTATAGTTCCAGGCTCCATTTATCTTGGCATTTTATTTGAAGGATAAACATATATAAGAAAATACATGACAATTTGAATAAAGGATCAAGACACCAATTATAGTTGCTCTCAAATTGCTTTACTGTTATGGCATAAAATTTAAACACCCGTCCTCATAATGCCCTGTTTTAGGCAATATTAAGAACTTGGGTACAAATTCAAGAGTTAATGTACTAAACAATAAACGCATCCTTTAAAATGCAAAGGTAACAAGAGGGGGAAGAACAAAACATTGAAGAGGAAGATTTTTTAAAAGACATAACTGAAGCTCTTGCTGTTCACAGCTAGGCAGGGTTGAGTTTAGTTCTTTTCCACAACATTTGGGGACAAATGGTTACACTTTTGGCCAGAGGAAGGCAGATATGATTTCTTAAAGGGACAGTCAACAGACAGATACATCACATGTGTTCATGACTCACCAGGAAGTCACTCCATAGCGTGCTATTCAATAGAAGTGACGTGTTTAATTTTCTTGGCCAGGCTTTGCCATGAGCCAACCCATAACTAAATCATTGTCACTATTTGCAGAAAAAATTTGCTCAGAATGGCTAACCTGGGGTGGGGTCAGCTTCACACCAATCACTGAAGGTGACGGGGACATGGTTCCTTCATAGAAATTCAGACTTCAATGGCAAAATAAAATGAGTGGGTTTTGAGAAGAGTAGAAATGACTTACTTTATACAGTATACTGTTATATCTCTTATTAAACTAGAAGTTAAAAAAAAAAAAACAACCTGGTCTGATTGTATAAAAAAAAGTTTTAGTACTCAATAATATCAATCAGTTCAACACAAACTAACTTCATGTTAGTTCATTTGATAAATGGCAATGTTAATCTTTGAACTTCAAGGTTCCTTCAGCCCTAACAAATTATGAAAATTCTCCTGAGAACAAATATGGGGACCTACATTGAATACACTTGTATACTCTATATAGAAAATATATGGACAGTTACTTGTAGGTGTGGCTTATGATAGGTGCTCCCAACTATAGAGGTGTTCACCATTGTATCAAGTCATGTCAGGCACAGGATAGGTTTATATAAATGGGGCAGGTATTACATAAACGTTGACTTTAATCATTGTTAATGGTTTGGCTTATGACACACTTTTTCATTTTATAAATTTTGAGTAACTGAGTTGTACAATATACCAAAAACTTATTACAGTTATGATTATATTCATCATTACTGGAGTGTTTAACATTGCAGCTTTAGTATTTTGGTTGCTAGCCCTCCCAACAGTTGCACTGGTATTTTAAAATGACTTTTGTCTAAATCCGGCAGTTCTTCAAATGCATCACTAGATGGCAGCAAAGCTTTAATAAAATCAATTCTCAGCCCCTTACGGAGCACACAGTATTTCCTTTTGTCTTCTTTATTATACAACCTCATGGCACCAACAAAATATTACTATCATTAACATTTACAGTGGCAGCGACAGCAGAGGCAACTGACCAAGAGGTTCAGAATATTGCACGTTGAACACAATTCAGCATTAACTGTTACAAAGTTGTTGCTAAAGATTTTCGAAATTATTAGTCCAATAGGCTGAAAGGATTGTCACTGAACCTAAAGCCAGCTGCTACCACCCTACACTTATGTAAGAAATAGTTCCAAAGGCTCCTTGAAGAAGAGCTGTGGGACCTTAGTTGTACAATGTGTGACTGTCACAGAAGGAGCCTCTGAATAATTCATGAAGACTTGTTTTCTTATGTTGTTTGAGATGGGAGTCGGCTGCAGGTTTATAGACAATGACGTAATTACAGTGTTTAATGTCCCTTTGGGGGAGTTTTTATAGTCCATCTTCGTATATACACTTGGCATCTTTCATTTAGAATGAATGGGTCCACTTCTTTCTCTTTTGAGAAAAATCCTCTTCCCCACCAGAGTCCACAGCCTCTCTCTCTCTGGTGATTCTCAGAGCAGCTACACTTTCCATTACATTCTTGTCAGCAGATATTCCCAGTGGGGTAGGGGCTGCACAGAGCTGGAATGTCCCTAATCTAGATGCCCTCCTGGCTCCTGAAATTGCTAGTTTTAATTGCTAGCCCCTCTATTGTGAACAATGGATCCACACTCCCTTTTCTTTCTTTACTGTGCTTAAGCATTCCTGGACCCTTTCGCCCTACACTCCCCCTTCCTTTCTATCTCCCACGCTTCTGTATCTCGTGCATTCTTTTTCCTCCCTCTTTCTCTCTTAAAATTCTCCCAGCGTCCTTTCTACCCTGCAGTGCAATCTTAAACCATCTAACAAAAGACCCTATAATGTAAATTCGATTTCAGAAATGGGAGGAGTTTTCTTGCATACTAAACAAGCATTTGCTGTCTTGGTAGGAAAACAACAAAACGTTTTCCCTTGGAAGCACTGCTTAACCATGTCTCTGATCATCGCCTCAAGCTGAATGTGCATCCACTGAAGGCAAAACACAGTCCAAGTGCAGAAGTGCAACGACCTACTTAAGATCTGCACGAATCACGTGCGATGAAAACGGATTTCGTTTCTAGGCTCTTCCCCCACCTTTAAAAAAATTTCTCCCTTATCACGATTTCTTTCTAGGTGGAGGAGGTTCCACTTGCCCACTCACTGCTTAAACCGAATTTGTGCCTGAGAATTAGACTCCTTCCAGTGTGGTCAGAATCAGGTAACAGCAGCTGAATTCAGTTCACCCCATGCCTTCTTTTCTTTCCACTGAGAAGTCAAGTGAGAAGGCTTATCTAAGGAGCAGGAAGGAGAATTTGGTTACTCTTTTGTGTGTGTGTTGTGTGTGTGTGTGTGTGTGTGTGTGTGTGTGACAGGATTGTCCTGCTTTGTGCCATTATCACTAAACGCGTGCTGCCCAGGCAGTAAAACAAAAGCCATTCCCGGATAAGTATGAGGCTTAATAAAGAGTTGAAGGAATTTCAAAGAAGTAAAGCATGCTTCTGCATTCCCTGGAGCTACATATGGTCTCTACTGAGGATTTTGATTTGGGGTACACGGACATAAGACATAGCAGATTGTATTCTATACCTGTGTGCTCCCTGGCAGGCACAAAATGTATGCTGTTAACTACAGACGTCTGGGTTTGCTTCTCCCGAGGGGCTGATGGAAGATTCTCCAGCACGTGGGTGAAGCAGCAGCCTTGTGATCTGGCTTCCCAGCCTCTGAGCCGCCTTCCAGCTGCCTTATGTAATGTGATCTGTTTGCTGATGGGAGCCTGATTAGTTTCTGGGTGGGAACTGCGACACCTGTGCACAGTCCCCGTGCTCGACTCAGCCAGCAGACTTGAGTTGGTCTTTCTGCTGCAAGCGAGGGGTTAAATTGAGACACACTAAGGGTATAAACATGGGTGCACAGTGAGTTCAGGAACGATGTGGATGAGTGATGGAGGCAGTTGAAGTAGTCTGAATAAGAGCAGCATGTGGGTGGCAGAGAGGGAGAAAGAAAAGCCGGGAAGGGCTTTAGGGAGGAAAAACAGTCGCCACCAGAAGCTAACCATAGATCATTTGCATGCATTCCTTATCAAATGAGAGCAGGAGACAGAGGCTGAAATCAAGCCGAGCAGAATTTCTAATAGAACTGGCTGACCTTTCAAACAAAGTACTTAAGTAAAGATGGGCAGCACGTGCCAGGACTTTTTACAAGGAGGCAAAACATAGGCAGCTAAGAGTTTCAGGTGTACCGTATTTAAACAACGCATCTCATTGATTTCGAATCAAAATACTTTTAAAGTACCTCTCAAGCCACATACAGTACCCCAAGCCTGTAATCCTAGCACTCAAGAGGTTGAGGCAGGAGGATTGGTGGTAGTGTGCAGCCAGCTTGGTTTATATAGTGAATTTCAGGTCAACCTGGACTATGCCACGAGACCCTGTCCCTTCAAGTAATTTTATTTGCTCTGGAATTCTTTTTATTCGTCGTCCCAAGTTGAGGGGACTGTAGGCTGTTTTGGTAGGAGTTTAACATAAGTAGCCAAAGTTTTTTACACTGGTATCCTTTGAGAGTCGTTTTATTTTCACATTTCTATAAATATGTTCAGCAGCAAGGTATTTGGAGAGCTTCCCAAGAATTTCTCTTGTGAGAGTCTCCATGAGAATTAAAAACAAGTCCCTGTGGGTTCTCCATAACCGCTAACTTTAAGGCTAAAAAGTTACATTAATGAGTTCTCTGTAAATCTTCTCCCGGTCGCGAAATATTCTTTCTGGTATGGTAATTTTGTTTACTTCTCCCAAGAGCCAGGCACCATCAAAATTGGCCAGCAGGGGGCGAGCGTTCACAGAAAATGCATGTAGTCTCTGCTCTGGCTGATTTGCGGGATGGAAGAAACAGGTTTTATTCTGAGGTATTTTCAGTTCAAATTCAAGTTCTAGAACTTTGATTTATTATTAGCTTCTTCTCTTACTTGGGGAAAAGGGAAGAGAGAAAAACAGGTCTGTCTGCTACCCGTGTGTTCTACCCCCGATTCAGGGAAGGGCTCAGAAACCACAAGTTTTCATTAGAGTCAAACAGGCTGGATCGTGCATGGATGGATCTGAGAACACAGGCTCCAGTTTTCCTAAAATGACAAATCGCCTCCCGTTACTCAAGAAATCACAAAAGATTCACACCCACCCTTTCTTCCCCCGAGCTTTGTCCTTCTGCGAGTGATTTGCAGTCCCAGACACGTATTATATAATGATGAGGCAGAAAAGCCTGAAGCTTAGGCTTATTGCTTCTTTCGCAGAAAAGACATTTTTTTTAAAAAGGAAAAACCTATTATAACACCATCTTAAATGTTTCTGAGACAAATGTTTCTGACAACTGTTAGAATGGTGGGGCATTAGAACGGGTCCAAATCTGCATTAGTGCTAGGGGTTGTGACCATTTGCAATGGTCTAAGGGAGCGGTTTGAATGGAAAGATGGAAAGATACAACTTGATGGGGCGAGTGGAAAAGGACCTGCAGTTCCAGGACATCTGGCTCTAATCCCGGCTGATTTAGCTGGCTGAGTATTCTTGAATTCCTTCCTTTCCTGGTCTTCAGTTTTACAAGCTGCAAATGATGACACAGTGCCTTCCAATCTAACAAGTTACCCTTCTTTCAAGAATAAATGTAGATGACATTGTTTATTTGACTTCTTTCCAAGAACACAGCAACATTCGACAACCAAGAAAACATTGTTCGGGATATTATGATATTTCAAAAATCCCCAAAGTACTTCGCATTTCACATTTCTGAAAACAGTGTCACTATTTAACAATAATTTCCTTAGTGTTTTTATAGCAATTATTGTCTGAGTAATTCTCTCTGGGGAATCCTAGATAGGTACTGTGTGGTATGGAAACGCTTTCAATTTTCTTTTCCTCTTTCATTTTGCTTCTTTTCTTTTGGGTGGGGTGTGGGGGGAGAGGGTTTTGCTGAGTAGCTCAGGGTGGTCTTCCTGCCTCTACCTCTGGAGTGCTGTGATTATAGGCCTGTGCTACTCTGTCCCCAGCAGAACTTTTGGTTCCTAAGATGCATCTCTTAGGGTTATGGTGAGAAAGACTGAAGTGATTTGATGTGGGATAGAGAATCTCTTCAGTACTGTTAGTACTGTTAATGCTCGTCATCACTGCTAAAAGATCCAATCCACGCAGTTGATTAGAAAGGGTTCATTTCTTTTTTAAACCTCAAAGACCAATACAACATTTAGCTCGTTTGGTCACATGTTTCCTAATTGAGGAACTTCAGAATTTCAAAAATCTGGAGGGGGATTTTTTTTCCCCCAGAGACACTATCCAGTCTTGGAAAATAATCTCATAAAGGTGAAATTCTGTGGTTGTTGGCATAGCTTCGCAGCCTACAGGGGCAGTGTGAGGAACCTTTCATTGTCCAGGCAAGAGAAAACAAAACATGACTGAAAAATGATCAAAATAACAACAGCAACAGAAACGTAGGCTTAGGTTTAGATCATAGATCTGCCTTTTATTTGCTGGGTGACCTTTCTATGTCTTTTTAGTTTGTGTTGCTCAGCTGGAGGAGAAAAGAGACTTACTGACAAAAACCAGTGAGAGGCAACACCGACACCAGGCAGCTCGGCTAAACTTAGCCCACAGGGTGAAGCAGCCTGATTGAACACATGCATCCCAGGGGCGGGGCTTTCTGTTTTTAGCCCTCTGACCATATGCATATGCAAAGAAGTCCGGGTGCCCTGCTCGCGGCCTCCAGTGCGCAGTTTAAATTGCTGCCCGACGCTTTCTTTAAACACCTGCGACTGCCTGAATACTTCTCTGACTGAGGGATATGGTTAGCTCATAATCCGGGCAAATTCAGTGTATGACATTTAATGCTTCTCTCGACACAACAAAACGGCTTTCAACTAATAGCAGGTCCCAGTGTGGGTGGAAGGAAAATTTTTTTTTTTTTTTTTTTTTTTTTTGCTGTGCCAGTTGGTAGATTCTGAGTTGCATATCACGAGGGCTTTCAGGCCTGCCTTGAAAAATTCGACCCCTAGCACTAACGCAGATTTGAATCTGTTCTAATGCCCCACTATTCTAACAGTTGTCAGAAACATTCGTCTCAGAAATATTTAAGATGGAAAATCATTTTGCTCTCTTCTTCTCTTCTCTATTGGTAACCCTGGGGGGGAAATCAGAATTCTGATCATTGTTTGTGTGCCTTCTGGGGAACGCTGCCTGGGGTCCTGTTTCAAAATCAACGTGTGGTTATTCTGCACATGGAACAGGGGCTATGATGCCATGTAGATCTAGGTCTGAATCTGGGCATGGTGGCTTTTCTGCTTTCTGGTTTGAGTCAAATTCTTTAACATATCTAAGACTCAATTTGCATATCCACCAATGAAGCGTGAACTGAAACCTAGTGGTTGGCCTAATGGAATAACTGAATTCAGTACAGCATGTGAAGTGCCTGCCGTAGCATCAGCTTAGAGGACCTCAGCTCTTGAATAAATATTCCCAATCACTGATTTATTTTGGTCTTTCCTACCCTCCTAAATGTTTACAGTGGTGTTCTTTTGTGTGCCCTACAGATGTCTCCTGGGGCAACTGTAAGAAGCAGAAGAGACAAAGGACTGTCACTAACCTTCTCATTTGTGTGGCAGCATGTCATTGCTTCAGCAACATTAAGCTTCATTTAAAAAATATGCTGTATATGCAAGGAGAAATGGGAGACGGAGAAAAGAAATGCCTGCAAAAGTGATCTGTCCCAATTGGACTCTGAACATGATAGGTGTGCAAGTGGGAGCTCGCACGGCGAACAAAGCCAGCATCCAAGTTCCTATTTTTAGAAGCTACAGAAGAGGGGGAATATGCAGCATTTATGTAACACGTTTCCAAAGAGCTCTGAAAGGAAGTTTTATATTTAATGGAGTTGTTAACAATTGGGATTAAAAGCTTAAAATAGAAGTCAGAACATGTACCTCAATTGGGGGCATCCTGTTGGGTCTGCTGTAGAATATTAAGATTGGAGAAGCTGTGTGCAGAGCTAGGTAATGGGCACAGAAATGAGCAGAGTCCTGTGTTAAATCCATCTTTCATTTTTGCCCTGTGATTCTTATTGGCTTTCTCTGCCCCATCTATGGGACCCCTTCTGTCTGTATTTTGCAACACCACACTTTTTTCACCCAGTTGCTTATCTCTTTTTCTTTTTCCTTTAGTAAAATAGTGTTTAACTCCAGGTTTTGCATACATTGCTTCTCTTTTTGCCCTTCACCTTAACTCCTCTCACCTACTATCTATGTCTTTCTTTAACTCTTTTTCGCTACTATGAATCTCAGGGAGCCTTCACTTGGGCTGGAAAAGGAAAGTAGGTCCACATCCCAGAGGGTTTTGGATACTTGTTTCTGCAGTCTATAGAAACTGAGGCCATTGAAAGTCTTCTAGGAGAGTGTTTCTTAGAAAGGTGCTAGCTTCAGGAGCACGGTAAGTGACCACTTTGGACAGAAAGAAACTGGCATCATCGCATGGCTGTGATTGCTCGAGATCAAGGAAAGCTCTGCAAGTTCAGGACTGGAAAAGAATACTAACCCGGCATCAATAATAGTAACCAACAGCTTAAACTTATTATGAGCTAGGCCATGTGGCTCATTTACCCCACCAATTCAGTGACTAGGTAACAATTTATGCTTCATTAGAAAAATTAGCTTGCAAAGTAACAGGCTTCCCTGTGGGAATTACATGCATATTCTGGGTTAATTCCTCTGACAAGTCTCCCTTTTCCTGCCCTATCCTTTTATATCCAGTATTATATTTGCTTCCACTTTAATCAAACATGTTCTGTTATCTTCCCCACCCCTTCCATTAAAGCGTCTTTTTTTTTTCCTCCATCTCAAGGGCCCTTTTCTAGTTTCATACTTACTTATATTTAGTATCTTTAACAATTATAATTTAGGGGCTGTGTGTGTGTGTGTGTGTGTGGGTGTGTGTGTGTGAGAGAGAGAGAGAGAGAGAGAAAGAAAGAGAGAGAGAGAGTCAGAGACAGACAGCAAGAGAAAGACAGAACAGTGTTTGTTATTCTATACTATTTGCCAAGTTCATACATGTATAATTTAATAATTATGACTCTACTCACCCACACCCTCTCTTGTATCCTTCTACCCTCACAAAACTACTCCTCTTTTCACCTAATCCCTGACCCATTTTTCATGACTTTTACTTTTTCTTTGGGACCTTCTGGATTTAACCGGGGCCACTTGCATATGCATAGGTGTGAAGCTATCCACTGGATCCTGGGTAACTCCTCAGGAAGTACACCACTGAGGATGACTTCCTCTCCCCTAACAAGCCCTGGAGTGTTATTAGCTCTTCTGGGCAGGGTTAAGGTCTATGAGCCCCTCTGTTGTCTATAATTGAATGTTTACAGGTTCAGTCTTGTGACAGCAGTATTTGCCTTTCTGAACCTGAGTTACTTGGCTTAATACAACGTTTCCTAGTAACACTCATTTTCATACAAATTTCATTTTTATTTCACTGCTGAACAAAATTCTGTTCTGTATATGTACCGTATGTTTGTTATCTATTAATCAGTTAATGGATATCTGTGGGATGATGTCACAGGTGAGGCAGGTACAAGACGAGAAGGAAGGATGGGCGGGAGAAAAGTTTGAAGGAAGGGGAGGAGACTGGAATGGAAGAGGAAAGGAGAGGGAGAGTAGCCGCAGGACAACAGGGAAGCTGACTTTAAGATTCCTCACTGTACCTTTACAGGTTGTTAGGAATGTTCTTAAGGGATGGATATGTACAGGGCTTTGTATGTTTAGGTGAGCAATTATATCTTATCAACTGAATCAAAGGTTATTGGGTTGTGTGGTCTTTCTTGTGGAGAACTGAGTTGGGAGAGTGTGCAGCGGCTAATCTGGGCCACCACTGACTTGGGATGTGTGCTTCTGGCAAGATATCTACCAGATATCTTAAAGCACTGCAGTGACAGACCTAGTGGGGGATAAAGACAGCCATTTATTTTTTATATTTTTACAACAACAGATATCTAGGTAAATTCTATTTCATAGCCATTTCGAATAGAGAGCATCATTGAACATGGACATGCTTGTATCTTTGCGATAGGATATAGAGTCTTGTGGGTACAATTCAAGGAGGAATATAGCTAGATCATATAGTAGTTCTAATGTTTAGGATTTTTTTTTGAACGGATGTTGACTTCCATAGGGGCTTTATCAATTTACATTCCCACTAACAGTGGATAAGTGTTTATATTTCCTGATGTTTTCACCTGTGTTTGTTAATTTGTTATTTTCATGATAGCTATTCTGACTGGGCTTACATGGAATCTCAAAGAATTTTAATTTGCATTTTCTGATGGATGAAGATCCTGAACACTTTAAAAAATACCTATTGGACATTTGTATATCTTCTTCAGAGAACTCATTGGCCTATTTACTGGGTGGAAATTTGGTGTTTTGAATGCTAAATTTTTGCAGTTCTTTATATATTTTAGATATTATCCCTTTGTCTGAAACTATAGACAGCTAAGATTTTCTCCCATTCTTTGGGCTATTGTTTATTCTGCAGACAGTTTCTTTTGCTGTGCAGAAGCCTTTTAATTTCATGCAACCACACTTGCCAATTCTAGGGTTTATTTTATGTTCTACTGGTTTCTATTCAGAAATTTCCTGCCTATATCTATGTTGTGAACTGTTCCCTGTGTTTTATTTTAGTGATTTCAGTGTTTCTGGGTTTTAAATTAAGGTCTTTGACCCATTTTGAATTGATATTTTGTGCAGAGAAAGAGGTATGGATCTAATTTCATTTTTCTGCAAATGGCTATCCAGTTTTACTAGCACTATTTATTGAAACAAAACCCTTTAAAGAGTACATTTTAGACAACATTGTCAAAAAATAAGTGACCATAGATATGTGGGTTTATTTCTGGAGCTTACATAATGTTCTGTTGGTCTACAAGTCTCCTTCGTGTCCATATTATAGTAATTTTGATGCTATTGCTTTATATTATAGCGTAAGGCCAGACAGTGTGATGTTTCTGGTTGTATGGCTTTTATTAGAATCGTTTTGGCTGTCCATAGTCTTTTTTATTTCTGTATCAATTTTAGGGATTTTTTTCTAGTCACATTTATTCTGTGATTTTTGTTTGGGGATGAGAGAGCTGTCTATGTTAGCTTCATAGAATGAGTTGATAGTGTTTGTTTCCTTCGATTTTGTGAAACAGTTTCAAAGTTTGATAAAATTCAGCAATAAAGCTATCTGGCCTCAGACTTTTGTTGTTTGGGAGACTTTTAGTTACTGTTTCTGTAAGGCTCGAAGTGAGTCTCAACTACTGGGAGACCCCCCAAGGAAGACACAAGAACAGAGTTCAATGCAAATGCAAGAGGTTTATTTTTTCAGCATTTTGGGGTCAACCCTCAATCAGCCCCTTGTGAAGAGTGACTAGAAGGTGACCCTGAATGGCAATAACAAGCAGTTTTTATACTTTTTAGGGGTACAGATTACACCAGCAAGGTTACAGTTTAAACTTATTGGCTAAGCAAATTTTTCTTTGAATCTATTGGCTAGCAAGCATATGACATGCATTTGAATTCTATCTGGGACCAGAGGATCAAGTGACTATCAGTCAGAACATTCTGTGGTTTTTCAAGAATGTCCCAGCTCCTCCCAGGAACTGTGGGTGGAGAATGGAACTTGGCCTAGCCTTGACCAGAGGTAGGAAGCTGGTACTTAGCTTAATCTTGACCTGAGGTGGTGGGTGTAAGGCTAGTGAAAGCCCCTAGGATCCTTCACAGGAACCTCATAAGCTACCTACTTTCTACCAGGCCAAGCCTCTTAATAGCTCTTACACTTCAGTAAGAACTAGGGTCCTTCATTTCTACCTTATTGTTTGTTGTGTGTCTGCTTCAGTTCTTTGTATCTTCTGGCTTTAATTTCAGATCATATAAGTTTAGAAACTTACCTATGTCTGAAAATTTTCCGGATTTCATTGGAATATATAGTAACAAATACCTTTTCATCTCTATTTTATTAATTTAGTTCTTGACACTTTTTGGTTAGCTTGGCTAGGATTGAGCACTCCTGTTAGACTTTTTAAAGAACCAGTTTATTTTTTGATTAATTCTATGAATTGTTTTTGAGTTTTGTATTTCAATTATTTCTGTCCTGGTATTTATACTTTGACATCTGTTTCTTTTCTGTTGGCTGCTTCTTGCTCTTCTAAAGCTCTGAGCTACATCATCAAGCTACTTACTCTCTGATTTTTTAATGTACAATCGGGATAGTTTAACTGTTATAGCTATAAACTGTTGTCTTAACACTGCCTTGATTGGGGGCTGGAGAGATGTCGCAGAGGTTAATAGCATTAATTGCTCTTCCAGAGGTCCTGAGTTCAATTCACAGCAACCACATGGTGGCTCACAACCATCTGTAATGGGATCTGATGCCCTCTTCTGGTGTGTCTGAAGACAGTGACAGTGTATTCATATAAATAAAAATAAACCTTTTAAAAAACCCAAATATCAAAAACCCCCAAAACAGCAAAAAAGAAAAAAAAAATAAAAAGACTGCCTTGATTGTATTTCTGAGGTTGTAAATTCAAATTCAAACACAGAGAGGTTAATAAACTTGACTTAAATTTGAAAGCATGAAAGTGGCAGTTGAAGGGACTCACGCCCCCTGGTGTGCTCCCCTCTGGATCGTGGATTAGGCACAGACTACACCCAAACACTAATTTCCAGCACAAAGAGATCCTTTTCTAAGCAAGCCACAGAGACAAGGTGGCTGAATCTGAATCAGGCAGAAACAGCACCAAATAGCTTTGCAGGAGTAATTGTAAGAAGAAAACAGGGGAAGGCATCTGTGTTAGAATGAGCTATGATTTGTTGGTAGATTCTGCCTGTACATTTTAGTTGTGGTAGTTGATTGCTGGACTTTGGTGATCAGTCTCAGGAATGAGTGGGACAAAAGAAGGTCGCCATATAAGGGAATTGACCTCGGTGACTAGGGATAGGAATGAGGAAGTGCCTAAATAAGGGAATCTAATTGTTTAGGAAAGGAGAAGGAAGGAAGGAGTACAAGACCAGACATCCAGTTCTGTTAGAGCCATTTAGCAGTATCCAATTCAAAACTGAGATCTGCATGCACCAAAAGTTCTGTTCTGTGCACAGAAAACCTAATGTTTAAAGCAGAAGCTTAATCTCAGTATTTTAGGCAGGATTCCCCTGCACCCACCCACCCCCTGAAGATACAGAAACAAGGATTAGAATTCCAATACTGTGGGCATACTGCTAGGTTATTCCACTAGTCTCCTCCCAGGGACCTAGCAATAGCATAAGTTATCATCTGCCGCCATTGCCTGCCCTTTTCTGTCCTCTGTCTCCTCTTCTCAGCCTTCATGGATCTCTCCTGTATGTCTGCCTTTACCCCTTCTCCAGGCCCTCACTACCCTTCCTTACCCCAAACAAACCCCCCCTTATACCAGATCTGTTGCATGGCATGATTTCTCAGGGAGACACCATGGCATGGGCCCTTCAGGTACCCTCTCACTGCATTATATTTCATAACAGTGATTTTGAGAGATCTCTGGAATATGAATATGACCAATTGAGTATAAAGAAGAAAGGAAGGAAGGGAGAATAAGCTAACTAGAAGAGCTGGGCTTGAGTTTTCACAGGCTCGTGGAGGGCAGGAACAGGTAAAGGTTTGATTCATATACATGGACTTCTTGTTTATCCTTTTGTGGCTATCCCAGTGTGCCACTGCAGTTGTGGGTCTGAATCCTCAGACAAGAACATAGGTCAATCCAGTTGCCTCCTCTAAAAGTGATCAAACTGAAGGGGAGGAACACCAGTTAAGAAAAGAAGTCAAGATGAAAACAAAACCCTGGTGTTTTAAATGCCGACAAGGGAGGAGAAGACACCAGGAGAGAATTAAAAGTAGTCTGAGAGGCAGAAGGAGAAGAAGCAGAGTGTGGAGACTCGGGTGTGGAAGAGGGAAAGGGCATCTGGTCAGTGTGAAAACTGCAGAAGCATCAGGTGAGATGAAAAGTGAGAAAAGCTTAGGCGCTTTGACATGTTGGAAAGCAAGAACAGCTGGTGGGTTGGGTGGGCATAGAAATGGGACTGCAAGAAGTTGAAGAGCTTATGGGATTGGGAAATGGAAGGGGGTGGGGCTTGTCACTCTGGGAAGACTTTGACAATAAAAGATCACAGCAAAACCAAAGGTACAAACTGTGGGCCAGATCATTTCTTTGTCTCATAGCTTCTAGCTTCTTTGTAGATTTCTGTTGGTTGTTTTCTTTTTTCAAATTAATTCTTTGAAAACGTCATACAATGCGTTTTGATCATATTCATTCTTTACCCCAACTCCTTCCAGATATATCCCCTTTGTTACTTGCCCAACTTTACGTCTTTTACAAAAATACCATCAATTGGTCCTACTCATATATCCTATGGATATGGGGGTCATTCACTGGGGCATAGTGTACTTACCCAGGGCTACACTCTTAGAGCAAACTGTCTCTGCTTCTCCTAGTGGGTATCAGTTGCCAATAGGGGTCCTCAGCTAGGGGTGGGACCTGGTGCTCAATACCTTTTGTATGCTGGAATTTGGTCTGACTTGAATAGACATAGTATTAAGTGGACTCCTAATGACTTAGCATTATATCCACAAATTAATACATCCAGTACTCTTCACCTGAGAAGCGTCTATTTGTCGTATATGGTAATTAGCATAGAGACTCACAACTCTCTGTGTCAAGGTGCTGAGAGTAAGAGACTGCAAATGTGATATCTTTATCACATCCCTTCCTTTCAAGACTCAGAAATCCTTGTGCAAGATGAGTGGAAAGAGTACAAGAACCAGAGGTGGTAGATGACTACAGGGAAATGTGTTTTCTAGACACAGTGGGGCAGCCACACATATGACTCCACAGAAGTTATGGCAGCATGCAGAAGACCTCAGCAAGTACAACTCAGATAGTGAGGACTGTTTTGATCCTATTGTCTGAATCTGTCAAGATCAAGGGATAGGTTAGTACAGACCATGAACTAAGGAACTTCTACAAAAAATTGTTTCAAAAGTAGATCAGGCCTATCTAATCTTTGTCTGTTATATGAACTGAAATTATTTTCCCTCTTTATAGAGGGGGAAGAAAGCAATAACCTTCTAAATGCTCGATTGTGTAAGCAGAGATATAATTTGCACACATTGCTCAGCTAATACCAATGGAAAAGTTGTACCTGTAAACTTAATGAGGAAATTCAAGCGGATGTCATGGAAGTATTAAACTAATGTTAGCTTTTGCAGTTATTCAAGTCCAGGCATAGCATTTTCTTCTTTTATACATGTGAGGAGAATTTGATGAGGAAATTAAGAAGAACAGGCAGCTTAGGTGTTGGGATAGTGATGAAGTCCTTGACATTATAAGAGTTAATGATGACAGTAGAAAAGTATGCACTTCTTTGGATAAATTACATTTTAGAGAAAATGTTGGCTCTTCAGTTTAATTTGACCAACTGTTTTGGAGTACCTGTGATGCCATGGGTACCATGCTCTCAGCACTGAGGCAGGGGATAGCACAGAATGTATCTTTCTTAAATCGTCTAGATCCTTATCATAGATGACCAATTCACGATCAATCAAATCGCTCTTCTAAAACGGGTTGAGTTAAATCATAGTAAAATCTTGTATTAAAGATTGAACTGTGGGCTGTGCTGGTAGCTTAGTATGTAAAGTGCTTGTCTCTCAAGCATGAGGACTTGGAGTTTACTCTCTCAAAACCCATGTTTAACAAAACAAACAACAACAACGACAACCACTGATGGGTGTAGTGGTACCTGCTTGTAATCCTGGTGTTAGGGAACTAGAGACAGGACAATTCTCCAGATTTCTGGTCTTCTAGCCTAGCACACTCAGAGAGTTCTAGGCCCATAAGAGACCCAATTCCAAGACATGAAACCTCAGGTTGTTCTCTGGCCTTTCCATGCCTGCGCACGCAATGCATCTGCACATATACACGAACTTTTATGTGTACATGCCCACACAACTAAGAAAATAGTCACCAATGATTACCATCTTATAAAGAGGGGCATTATATGCTTCCTCACAGAGATACACAATACCGTCTAGCAAGGTGTCTTGTCAAAACAGACTATGATCAATACTACGGCTTTATAGGATTTATAAACAGAGGACAGTGGACACAAAGAATGAAATAATGCAATTTTGGTGTAGAAAAACTTCCATTCACACTGGAAGGATCTAAACAATCAATTAAGCAAACAGGATGCCTGTTTTAACAATGAAATTTCAATGGGGGATAGAAATAAACAGGTAGGCAGACAGATGATACAGAATTAGAAGCCGGATACTATCAGATTCTTAGAAGACATATCAAGTGATTTTAGAATATGAATTAAATTCAAACAAATTGTAAGAAAATCAGATTAATGGAATTTAAGTATTGACAGGCTAGTTAATGACAGTGGATAATTCTTATTTTTAATAGTAATAATAATAATACAGTAAAAAAATCATTTAAAATTAAATCTCCTGGTAAGGTAATAGCCCTTATGGAATCACATATGGACACTGCCGTATTAAAGTCTTTTGCTTTGAAAATCTCTTATACCTAGAGAGAGCATTCAAAGGACTTTCACAAAGTATAGTGTAAATGCAAACTCATTAATGAATATTTTGTTTTTATTACCTTTTCATGTTCTTCTTTCTAAATATTATACAATACCCATATACACATTTGTTTACACATATACATGCATGCATTATGGACTTGGATCTGCATGTAAGGGAGACATGCATTATATATTTTTCTTTCTGAGTCTGAGTGGCCTCATGTAATATACATTCTAAGTCCATCCATTTCCCTGTGAAACTTTCTTTTTCTTTAGAGTTGTCTAGTATCCATTTTATATAGAGAACAGATATTCATTATCCATTCATATGTTGACAACAACTAAATTACTTTCATTTTCTTACTATAGTGAGTAAAGTAACAATATACATGGAGGTGCAAATATCTCAAAGGTGGAGTACGGGGTTCTCATTGTATATAACCAGTGGTGAAATATTTGGGACCTATGGTAGTTATACTTTTCATTTTGAGGAACATCCAAACTAATTTCCACAATGGCTATATAAATCTGCATGCTCATTAATAGTGAATAAGGCTTCCTTTCTTTCAACATTTTTTTTCAACATTTGTTGTTGGATTTCTTGATAACAAACTGTTCGACTAGGATGAAATGATATCTCAAGGTAGTTTCCATTTGCATTTCCCAGATGACTAGGAATGTGGAACACTTTTAAAAAATAGTTATTGGCTATTTGTGTTCCATTTATTTTTGAAAACTGTAGATTCAATCTTAGTCTATGTGATTGGCAATGTTATTTCACTGATATTTAATTTCTGCAGTTCTTTGCAAATTCTGGATATTATTTTCTTGTCTTAAATGAGCTGGTAAAGATTTTTCTCCCATTCCATGGGCTGTCTATATGCTCTGCTAATAGTTTCCTTTGTTAAAATTTGTTTTAAATGATCATAATTTTGAAATTTCTGAGAATTTCTGGAAATACTGACGTGTTTGAATCTCAAAAGGTGACATACTAGGAATTTTGAAAACACTGAGAAACCGTTTCTCAATCCATATTACAGATTTAAAATGTATCATTGTTGCTGAATAAGTATCTACTAGATTAAAAATATGGTTAATCTTATAACAAAATCATGGTGCACAGTTGCATGATTAAATACTTAAGGGCACAATAATATGAAGTCTTGGGTTTGTTTTAAATAAAGCAAGGATAGTAAGTGATACAGACATATGAGAAACACATTAGGTCAGAGTTAATAGCTTTTCAAACCGGATGCTGGGTATATGGGGTCTTACTCTGTTTTTGTTTATTTAAAAGCGTCCTTTATACATTTGTATTCTGGCCATGTGAAACTAAATCCTTTCAGAATCATTGAGTGCTAGGGCGAATTTCCCACCCCAGTCAGTATGGCAGCTGGGGAGCTGCTGTGTGGCGGGTGCGAGGCATTTGTGTGCACATAGGGTGGGAGGACTAACACATTCAGTTGCATTTCACATGACTTTGAACGAGACATCACTAGTACCCTTTTCTCTATTTTCTATTTGACCTCGATGATGTTATTTAGATGCTTATGTGAATTTGGCATTGAGCGGGCTGAGCACAGTGTTACTAGGTGGTGAAACAAAGTCAGAAGCATAGAGGATCCTGTGCCTGCACATGGCCTATTGTTTTCTGGTGATCACCACATCACTTACCTATCTAGAAGAGGAACTACTCTGGCCACTGACTCTTGGTCTGAAGGGACATATAATATAGAATGAAACCATTGCAGTAATCCAAAAACAGTAATGATGATTATTCATAAGGTGATCCTTACATGTTAAAATATACTGAATATCAGAGTGGTACAGTCTACTGTATTTCTCACAATAATGGCATGAATTAGAGAATATGACTGTTGCTATTTTTGTTATTACTCTCTGGCATTTTGAAGAAATGTCCTGCTCAGAGCTGTACGTGTAGGTCCAGAGCTGGGTTCTAACTCATGTTTTAGATCTCCAAATCCAGGATATTAATAAAGCACTGAACATTCAGTAGTCTTTTTGCCCCTCTAGCTGGAAATGTACCTCAATACATTTAGAAGATCAGTGCTGCTCTCAGTACCCTCCTTTATGTAATTTGTAAGTTCTTCCTTAGGGAGCCTGGCAGTTTGAACAGAAACCCCCAGAAGTTCCATGCGCTGCTCAGCTGCTGTGCTCACACAGCTTCCACCTGGGATGTGAATTTTCCAAACCTATCTTTAGCCCAGCATGGGTCATACTGATCGAGAAAGATCAGTTTGTTTGTGATGTGCTCAAGCTATCCTATCTTTGGAAATTTTGTTGTATTTAACTGACTACAGAATTACTAAGGCACCAAGAACTTCTTTTGTGGAAAAATACCCACCAGCACACAATCTGCATTTGAATTTACAATGTATTTTTCACATTTATATTTATATAGTAAATCCAATGTCCCTATTAAAATCGTCAGGTCTAAACACAGGACAGTAAGAGATGAATAGAATAGGGGCCTGGGAACCTGGCAGGCTGGTTAATAGACTCAGCATCATAGATCGTGGGCACGCTTTCAAGTTCTTGAGCTCTCTTCTGTTTATCTGTAAAACGAAGGCAATAAATGAAGATAGTGTCAAAAACAACTACTATAACAAGGGGGATACTGATACCACAGTTAGATAAACCTGTCTATCACAAATACATTATTTCTAGATCTGAGTTTAGAAAAAGAGAGCAGTATTTAACACCATCACATACCTTTTCTATTATATTTATATGACATATTTTTAGAGTTCATTATAACTATCTCTCTGTATATGCATGTATGTGTATCACTGTGTGTGTCCATTCATGTACATATATGTGCACATGTGTATATTCCATGGCCCGCATGTGGAACTCAGAGGACAGCTTTTGTGAGTCAATTCTCTTCTTCGGGATTGGACTCATGTTTGTACAGCAAACACCTGCTGAGGTAAAAATATTTACCTGCTGTGTAAAAAATAATTAAAGTAAAATATTATTAGTAGACATTTTACTAAACTGTGGTCTAAAAGTTTGTATCAATTTGGATCTAATTTGAGTGTGTTCTCTTTGGATAACTAAGTACTTGTTTTAGAATTGGGCATATAAAGAAACAGATTTCTAATAGTGACAGAAAAATAAAAAGAAACACAAGATATTGATTGAGGGTCTAAGTGCGTGGGTAAATGCCTTTAATACCAGCACTATTGAGGCAAATAGGGCTCTGTGAGTTTGAGGCCAACTTGGTCTACAAAGAGAGTTCCAGGGCAGCTAAAGCTACATGGAGAAACACTGTCTCAAAAACACAACAACAGCAACAAACAAACAGAAAAAAAGCAAAACAAACAACCACCAAAGGAAAAAAAAACAAACAAAAATCCAAAACCCCAAACTGAAAAACAACGCCCCCAAGCCCAACCAAACAAAATAAGATATTGATTGATACACACAGTTATTCAAGCCCCTGGATTCAAAAATAAACTGAGCATTGCGTGAATCAAGAATATGAATTATGTAACCTGAACTAGAGTTCCTGCTGTGCTATTTACCTGCTATAATGTTAGACAACTTTTATGGACCTCAGTTTCCTTACCTGTAATATTACAATAATACTTTTCT
>NC_046172.1:33700973-33730466 GCF_011064425.1 Rattus rattus
CCAAATACTTGTAATCATAGCATAATGCAAAATTCATTTAATCCAACTTCAAAAATCTCCATCGTCCATCCTAACAATGTTTGGAAGTCCAAAGTTCAAAATCTTTTCTAAGATTTGTGCAAACTCTTAACTGTCGCCCCTGATAAATTCAAAATGAAAAAGAAGATAGAATACTTTCAATATAGGGATGTCACAGGATATACATTACCATTCCAGAAAGTAGCCAAGGGAGCATAGGGAAGAAATACTGGACCAAAAACTCAGCTGGGCAAAATCCAAACTCTGTATCTTTATTTCTGATGTCAAAATGTTCTTCAGATCTTCAACTCCTTTGAATTTTGTGACTACAACACACGTCTTTCTCTTGGGCTGTCTCCACTCCCTGTTAGTAGGTATTCCATGGCTCTGGCATCTCAAACATCTTGGGGTCTTCAAGGCAAGTTAGGCTTCACCAACACAGGTTCACACAATGGAGTTTCTGGGCCTCCATTCAGGGACACCCCTGCTGTGCACCCGGGCTCAGTGGCTTTCCTTAGTTGCAGAGAGAGATGCCACAATTCCTTTTTTCTATCCTTAACTCTAAAGCCAGAACCATGTGGCTGAGGCTACCAGGTCTACTGTTTGCTGGAGCTGGAACGTGGTCCCCTCATTCCATTACATCTTCACCAGCTTTCTGTTTTGGATGATTTCTTTTACCACCTAAGCTTGGCTGTTCTGGAACTTGCTCTGCAAACCAGGGTGGTCTCAAACTCAGAGATCTGTCTCTTGAGTCTGTCTCTTGAGTGCTTGAATTAAAGGCACGTACCTGGCCCTAAGCTAATCTTTAATTTCTTTTTCTAAGATGGAAGCTTAGTTGGGTGGAATCTTTCCCTGAGATCCACACTCCATTTATTCCATTTAACCCAAGGTTTCCTTTAATCTGCTTATGTCCTTGAACAGAGGACTTAGCTCCATTTTACTTTCTGGTGCCCCCTTTCTCACTGAACTGAACATTTTTATTTTATTTTTCCCTGCTCGGCATGCTCCTTTTCATTATAGATCTTCATAAAAGTAAACACTAATAACTAAAAATCTGGTACATTTACATAATGGAATATTAGCCATTTAAAAAAGGAAATCATGAAATTTGCAAGTAAATGGGTAGATCTAGAAGAGAATTACCCTGAGTGAGGTATCCCAATCCCAGAAAGACAAAAGTGGGATGTATTTGGTATCTGGATATGAGTTTTAGGCTTTCAATAAGCAAGCTATTCCATATTGCTAGATGTACAAGATCAGTGGTTCTCAACTTCCCTAATGCTGTGACACTTTAATATAGTTCCTTATGTTGTGGTAACCCCCACAAAATTATTTTGCTGCTACTTTATAACTATAATTTTGCTACTGTTGTTAGTTATAATGTAAACATCTGATATCCAGGATGACTGATATGTGACCCCACAAAGGAGTCAGGACTTACAGGTTGAGAACTACTGGACTAGAGGGAAGGGTTGTATCTACTTAGGAATGTACAATGTACATAGAATAGATAGTTATGAATGCACAGAAAGGGGGTAGACTGGATGGTTTTATTGCTTGGAAGGAAAACATTTAATTGGGGCTGGCTCATCATGGTATGACACATGGCTGTGTACAGGAAAACATCGTGCTGGAGGAACTGACAGTTCTACACCTTGATCTAAACAGAGCCAGGAGATGGAATTTGTTTCACACTGGGCATAGTTTGAGCATTTAAGACCTCAAAGCCCATCCCCACAGTGACATACTTCCTTCAACAAGGCCACACCTCCTTCAATAAGGTCATACTTCCTAATAGTGCCTCTCCCTATGGCGAAGCATTCAAACACATGAATCTATGGGGGGATATACCTATTGAATTCACCAGAGGGGTATGAAAAAGGGGAAATAAGAAGGAAACAGATAAAACTAAGGGCCATTTGAGGGATCATATGGAAACCTAATAATAGTAGAAGCTTTCTAAAATCAATAAACACGTGAAGGCAGTCTAAATGAAATTGCCAAATAATGGGGGTACAGAGCCCTAAGCAGACATCTCTGGTTGCCAAATAAAGACTTCAGTTTGGGGAATGGGTTACATATAATAAAGTTGTTGGCCAAAGGGGTCACAAGGAAACCTCCCAGTCTATTATAGATTCTATTGGCTGCTCTCCACAAACTGATGGTAGGTTTGTTGAAGACAACATCTGTATAACTCATTGAACATAGAGAAGTCCATCTGGTGCATACCTAGAGTCTTCATCCCTCCTGACATTGTTCATGGATTTGGAAAGTACATTGCATGCTTGAGAAGGAGAAATGTAAACAGAAACTTAGCTCCAAACCCTGTGATCTACAAGGATGACATGCATGCACAATGAGCTAGTGCAATAGTGGCACAAGGCTTGGGGAGCAACCAACACTATCTGATTGGGTTTAAAGCCGACTCTATGAGATGGGACCCATCCCCAACACTGCTAGGGTGGCCAGAGACCTAAGGAAAAACAAAATACTATTGTTCTGATAAATGAATATAGCAATAAAATGACTCCTAAGGACATTCTACTATGCTTATAGATCAGTGTCTTGCTCAGCCATTGTCTAAGAAGCTTCTTCCCACGGTAGATGGGAACAAATACAGAGACTCACAGCTGGACAATGAGGAGTGCATGAGAGACCTTGGAACACTCAGTCCTAAATAGAATGGCTCCATCAAACAAGATCTTCTAACCAAAGCGGGACAATGGTATCTGTGAAGGCAGAGACTGTGACAGCATACACAGGCCTGTATAAGTCTGGGTCTGATGGAGTCCCAGTTCAGAAAGGGTAAGTAGATACATGCCCCCACTACTAATCCAGAATCTATCTCCAGTTGATAACCACTCACGAAAAAATTAGTGTCACTGACTATACAAACCACTCCTGTACCCTTTGGTTGATTGCCAATACAAAATAAACTCAATGGAATCTTTGGAGGTTCTTTTAATTTCTTGTAATGCTTTGGTAGGACTTCCACCCTCTTTATAGATCCTTTGTATATATACATTGTAATTTCTGTTTTTTTTTTTTTAATTTCTGTATGTGGGAACATGATTCTGTTTGTTGCACTTTTTCTTTGGATATTTTTCTTCCATTTTTTCCTATTCAGGATTGTTTGTTTTTAGTTTATCTCACTTTACATTGCTAATGTTATATCCCCCTTCCTGGTTTCCCATCAATAAACCTCCTATCCCATCCCCCTCCCTCTCTCCCCCTGCTTCTATGAGGGTGTTCCCCCCACACACACACCACTTCCGCCTCCCCTCCCTGCCCTGCCCTGACATTTTCCTACACTGGGTCATCAAGCCTTGGCAGGATCAAGGGTTTCCTCCTCCCATTGGTGCCCAACAAGGCCATCCTCTGCTACATATGCAGCTGGAGCCATGGGTCTGTCCATGTGTACTCTTTGGATGGTGATTTAGGCCCTGGGAGCTCTGGTTAATTGTTATTGTTGTACCTATGGGTTGCAACCCTTTGCTTCTTCAATCTGTTCTCTAACTACTCCATTAGGAACCCAGTTCTTAGTTCAATGATTGGCTGTGAGCATCCACTTCTGTATTTGTCATGCTCTGGCAGAGCCTCTCAGGAGACAGGTATATCAGGCTCCTGTCAGCATGCTCTTCTTGGCATCAGCAATATTGTCTGGGTTTGGTGGCTGTATGTATGTGGGCTGGATCCCCAGGTAAGGCAGTCCCTGGATGGCCTCTTATTCAGTCTCTGATCCAAACTTTGTCTCCGTATTTCCTCCTGTCGATATTTTTGTTCCCGCTTCTAAGAAGGACTGAAGCATCTGTACTTGGATCATCCTTCTTCTTGAGCTTCATATGATCTTTGGATTTTATCTTGGGTAATTCGAGCTTTTGGGCTAATATTTACTTATCTGTGAGGGCATACCATGTGTGGGGTTTTTTTTTTCTATGTGTGTGTATGTGTTTGGGTTACCTCATTCAGGATGATATTTTCTAGTTCCATCTGTTTGCCTATGAATTTCATGAAGTCACTGTTTTTAGTAGCTGAGTAGTACTCCGTTGTGTAAATGTACCACATTTTCTGTATCCATTCCTCCATCGAAGGGCATCTGGGTTCTTTACAGTTTCTGCTATTATAAATGAGGCTGCTATGAACATAGTGGAGCATGTGTCCTTGTTTTACATTGGAGCATCTTTTGGGTATATGCCCAGGAGTGGTATAGATGGGTCCTCAGGTAGTAATAGGTCTAATTTTCTGAAGAACCTTCAGACTGATTTCTAGAGTGGTTGTAACAGCTTGCAATCCCACAAACAATAGAGGAGTGTTCCTCTTTCTCCACTTCCTTGCCAATATCTTCTTTCACTTGATTTTTGATCTTAGCCATTTTGACTGGTGTGAGGTGGAATCTCAGGAATGTTTTGATTTGCATTTCCCTGGTGACTAAGGATTTGAACATTTTTTTTTTTTTTTTTTTTTTTTTTTTGTGCTTGAGTATTTCTTATGTACATTTGGCAAACATCCCTTCCCCCCCCCCTTCCTTATGGGTGTTCCCCCCAACCCTCCCCCATTGCCGCCCTCCCCGACAGTCTAGTTCACTGGGGGTTCAGTCTTGGACCCATGGCTTCCCTTCCACTGGTGCTCTTACTAGGATATTCATTGCTACCTATGAGGTCAGAGTCCAGGGTCAGTCATGTATAGTCTTGGGGTAGTGGCTTAGTCCTGGAAGCTCTGGTTGCTTGGCATTGTTGTTCATATGGGGTCTCGAGCCCCTTCAAGCTCTTCCAGTTCATTCTGATTCCTTCAACAGGCGTCCGTTCTCAGTTCAGTGGTTTGCTGCTGGCATTTGCCTCTGTATTTGCTGTATTCTGGCTGTGTCTCTCAGGTTCGATCTACATCCGGCTCCTGTCGGTCTGCACTTCTTTGCTTCATCCATCTTGTCTAATTGGGTGGCTCTATATGTATGGGCCACATGTGGGGCAGGCTCTGAATGGGTGTTCCTTCAGTCTCTGTTTTAATCTTTGCCTCTCTCTTCCCTGCCACGGGTATTCTTGTTCCCCTTTTAAAGAAGGAGTGAAGCCTTCACATTTTGATCATCCGTCTTGAGTTTCATTTGTTCTAGGCCACTAGGGTAATTCAAGCATTTGGGCTAATAGCCACTTATCAGTGAGTGCATACCATGTATGTCTTTCTGTGATTGGGTTAGCTCACTCAGAATGATATTTTCCAGTTCAACCATTTGCCCTCAATTTCATAAAGTCGTTGTTTTTGATAGCTGAGTAATATTCCATTGTGTAGATGTACCACATTTTCTGTATCCATTCCTCTGTTGAAGGGCATCTGGGTTCTTTCCAGCTTCTGGCTATTATAAATAAGGCTGCGATGAACATAGTGGAGCACGTGTCTTTTTTATATGTTGGGGCATCTTTTGGGTATATGCCCAAGAGAGGTATAGCTGGATCCTCAGGCAGTTCAATGTCCAATTTTCTGAGAAACCTCCAGACTGATTTCCAGAATGGTTGTACCAGTCTGCAACCCCACCAACAATGGAGGAGTGTTCCTCTTTCTCCGCATCCTCGCCAGCATTTGCTGTCACCTGAGTTTTTGATCTTAGCCATTCTCACTGGTGTGAGGTGAAATCTCAGGGTTGTTTTGATTTGCATTTCCCTGATGACTAAAGATGTTGAACATTTCTTTAGGTGTTTCTCAGCCATTCGGCATTCCTCAGCTGTGAATTCTTTGTTTAGCTCTGAACCCCATTTTTTAATAGGGTTATTTGTCTCCCTCTTGGTCTAACTTTTTGAGTTCTTTGTATATTTTGGATATAAGGCCTCTATCTGTTGTAGGATTGGTAAAGATCTTTTTCCCAATCTGTTGGTTTGCCGTTTTGTCCTGACCACAGTGTCCTTTGCCTTACAGAAGCTTTGTAGTTTTATGAGATCCCATTTGTCGATTCTTGATCTTAGAGCATAAGCCATTGGTGTTTGTTCAGGAAATTTTTTCCAGTGCCCATGTGTCCCAGATGCTTCCCTAGTTTTTCTTCTATTAGTTTGAGTGTGTCTGGTTTGATGTGGAGGTCCTTGATCCACTTGGACTTAAGCTTTGTACAGGGTGATAAGCATGGATGGATCTGCATTCTTCTACATGTTGACCTCCAGTTGAACCAGCACCATTTGCTGAAAATGCTATCTTTTTTTTCATTGGATGGATTTGGCTCCTTTGTCAAAATCAAGTGACCATAGGTGTGTGGGTTCATTTCTGGGTCTTCAATTCTATTCCATTGGTCTATCTGTCTGTCTCTGTACCAATACCATGCAGTTTTTATCCAATTGCTCTGTAATACTGCTTGAGTTCAGGGATAGCGATTCCCCCAAGTCCTTTTATTGTTGAGCATAGTTTAGCTATCCTGGGTTTTTGTTATTCAGATGAATTTGCAAAATTGTTCTGTCTAACTCTTTGAAGAATTGGATTGGTATTTTTGATGGGGATTGCATTGAATCTGTAGATCGCTTTTTGGCAGAATGGCCATTTTTACTATATTAATCCTGCCAATCCATGAGCATGGGAGATCTTTCCATCTTCTGAGGTCTTCTTCAATTTCTTTCTTCAGAGTCTTGAAGTTCTTGTTGTACAAATCTTTTACTTGCTTGGTTAAAGTCACACGAGGTACTTTATATTATTTGGGTCTATTATGAAGGTGTGTTTCCTAATTTCTTTCTCGGCTTCTCTTTTGTGTAGAGGAAGGCTACTGATTTATTTGAGTTAATTTTATACCCAGCCACTTTGCTGAAGTTGTTTATCAGCTTTAGTAGTTCTCTGGTGGAACTTTTGGGATCATTAAATATACTATCATATCATCTGCAAATAGTGATATTTTTGACTTCTTCTTTTCGATCTGTATCCCCTTGACCTCCTTTTGTTGTCTGATTGCTCTGGCTAGAACTTCAAGAACTATATTGAATAAGTAGGGAGAGAGTGGGCAGCCTTGTCTAGTCCCTGATTTTAGTGGGATTGCTTCAAGTTTCTCTCCATTTAGTTTAATGTTAGCCACTGGTTTGCTGTATATGGCTTTTACTATGTTTAGGTATGGGCCTTGGATTCCTATTCTTTCAGGACTTTTATCATGAAGGGGTGTTGAATTTTGTCAAATGCTTTCTCAGCATCTAATGAAATGATCATGTGGTTTTGTTCTTGAAGTTTGTTTATATAATGGATCATGTTGATGGTTTTCCGTATATTAAACCATCCCTGCATGCCTGGGATGAAGCCTACTTGATCATGGTGGATGATTGTTTTGATGTGCTCTTGGATTCGGTTTGCCAGAATTTTGTTGAGTATTTTTGCGTCGATGTTCATAAGGGAAATTGGTCTGAAGTTCTCTTTCTTTGTTGGGTCTTTGTGTGGTTTAGGTATAAGAGTAATTGTGGCTTCATAGAAGGAGTTTGGTAGTGCTCCATCTGTTTCAATTTTGTGGAATTGTTTGGATAATATTGGTATGAGGTCTTCTATGAAGGTCTGATAGAATTCTGCACTAAACCCGTCTGGACCTGGGCTCTTTTTGGTTGGGAGACCTTTAATGACTGCTTCTATCTCCTTAGGAGTTATGGGGTTGTTTAACTGGTTTATCTGTTCCTGATTTAACTTCGGTACCTGTTATCTGTCTAGGAAATTGTCCATTTCCTGCAGATTTTCAAGTTTTGTTGAGTATAGGCTTTTATAGTAAGATCTGATGATATTTTGAATTTCCTCTGAATCTGTAGTTATGTCTCCCTTTTCATTTCTGATTTTGTTAATTTGGACACACTCTCTGTGTCCTCTCGTTAGTCTGGCTAAGGGTTTATCTATCTTGTTGATTTTCTCAAAGAACCAACTTTTGGTTCTGTTGATTCTTTCTATGGTCCTTTTTGTTTCTACTTGGTTGATTTCGGCTCTGAGTTTGATTATTTCCTGCCTTCTACTCCTCCTGGGTGTATTTGCTTCTTTTTGTTCTAGAGCTTTTAGGTGTGCTGTCAAGCTGCTGACATATGCTCTTTCCTGTTTCTTTCTGCAGGCACTCAGCGCTATGAGTTTTCCTCTTAGCACAGCTTTCATCGTGTCCCATAAGTTTGGGTATGTTGTACCTTCATTTTCATTAAATTCTAAAAAGTTTTTAATTTCTTTCTTTATTTCTTCCTTGACCAGGTTATCATTGAGTAGAGCATTGTTCAATTTCCACGTATATGTGGGCTTTCTTCCTTATTGTTATTGAAGACCAGCTTTAGGCCGTGGTGGTCCGATAGCACGCATGGGATTATTTCTATCTTTCTGTACCTGTTGAGGCCCGTTTTTTGACCAATTATATGGTCAATTTTGGAGAAAGTACCATGAGGAGCTGAGAAGAAGGTATATCCTTTTGTATTAGGGTAGAACGTTCTATAAATATCCGTTAAGTCCATTTGGCTCATGACTTCTCTTAGTCTGTCTACGTCTCTGTTTAATTTCTGTTTCCATGATCTGTCCATTGATGAGAGTGGGGTGTTGAAGTCTCCTACTATTATTGTGTGAGGTGCAATGTGTGTTTTGAGCTTTAGTAAGGTTTCTTTTACGTATGTAGGTGCCCTTGTATTTGGGGCATAGATATTTAGGATTGAGAGTTCATCTTGGTGGATTTTTCCTTTGATAAATATAAAGTGTCCTTCCTTATCTTTTTTGATGACTTTTAGTTGAAAATTGACTTTATTTGATATTAGAATGGCTACTCCAGCTTGCTTCTTCCGACCATTTGCCTGGAAAGTTGTTTTCCAGCCTTTCACTCTGAGGTAGTGTCTGTCTTTGTCTCTGAGGTGTGTTTCCTGTAGGCAGCAGAATGCAGGGTCCTCGTTGCGTATCCAGTTTGTTAATCTATGTCTTTTTATTGGGGAGTTGAGGCCATTGATGTTGAGAGAGATATTAAGGAATAGTGATTATTGCTTCCTGTTATATTCATCGTGGATGTGTTATGTTTGTGTGCTTTTCTTCTCTTTGTTTTGTTGCCAAAGCGATTAGTTTCTTGCCTCTTCTTGGGTATAGCTTGCCTCCTTATGTTGGGCTTTACCATTTTATTATCCTTTGTAGTGCTGGATTTGTAAAAAGATATTGTGTAAATTTGGTTTTGTCATGGAATATCTTGGTTTCTCCATCTATGTTAATTGAGAGTTTTGCAGGATACAGTAGCCTGGGCTGGCATTTGTGTTCTCTTAGGGTCTGTATGACATCAGTCCAGGATCTTCTGGCCTTCATAGTTTCTGGCGAAAAAGTCTGGTGTGATTCTGATAGGTCTGCCTTTATATGTTACTTGACCGTTTTCCCTACTGCTTTAAATATTCTTTCTTTAATTTGTGCGTTTGTTGTTTTGACTACTATGTGACGGGATGTGTTTCTTTTCTGGTCCAATCTATTTGGAGTTCTGTAGGCTTCTTGTATGCCTATGGGTATCTCTTTTTTTAGGTTAGGGAAGTTTTCTTCTATGATTTTGTTGAAGATATGTACTGGTCCTTTGAGCTGGGAGTCTTCACTCTCTTCTATACCTATTATCCTTAGGTTTGATCTTCTCATTGAGTCCTGGATTTCCTGTATGTTTTGGACCAGTAGCTTTTTCCGCTTTACATTATCTTTGACAGTTGAGTCAATGATTTCTATGGAATCTTCTGCTCCTGAGATTCTCTCTTCCATCTCTTGTATTCTGTTGGTAAAGCTTGTATCTACAGCTCCTTGTCTCTTCTTTTGGTTTTCTATATCCAGGGTTGTTTCCATGTGTTCTTTCTTGATTGCTTCTATTTCCATTTTTAATTCCTTCCACTGTTTGTTTGTGTTTTCTTTTAATTCTTTCAGGGATTTTTGTGTCTCCTCTGTATGGGCTTCTACTTGTTTATTTATGTTTTCCTGGAATTCTTTCATGCATTTTTTGCGATTCCTCTCTGTAGGCTTCTACTTGTTCTCTAAGGGAGTTCATCATGTCTTTCTTGAAGTTCTCAGCATCATGATCAAATATGATTTTGAATCTAGATCTTGCTTTTCTGGTGTGTTTGGATATTCCATGTTTGTTTTGATGGGAGAATTGGGCTCGATGGTGCCATGTAGTCTTGGTTTCTGTTGCTTGGGTTCCTCGCTTGCCTCTAGCCATCAAATTATCTCTAGTGTTACTTTGTTCTGCTATTTCTGACAGTGGCTAAACTGTCCTATAGGCCTGTGTGTCAGGAGTGCTGTAGACCTGTTTCCTCTCTTTCAGTCAGTTATGGGGACAGAGTGTTCTGCTTTTCGGGCGTGTAGTTTTCCTTTCTACAGGTCTTCAGCTGTTCCTGTGGACCTGTGCCTTGAGTTCACCAGGCAAGTCACTTGCAGCAGAAAAGTTGGTCTTACCTGTGGTCCCGAGGCTCAAGTTCGCTCGCGGGGTTCTGCCCACGGGCTCTCCGCCGTGGCAGCGACCAGGAAGATCTGCGCCGCCTCTTCCGGGAGCCTCCGTGCACCAGGGTTCAGATGGCCTCGGTGTTTTCCTCGGTCTGTTTCCTTCAGGATCGGCCCCACTACGGTGTCTCAGGCAGGGGGCTCCTGCTGCTCCTGGGCCCTCCCCACAGGAACCCAGAGGCCTTGTACAGTTCCTCTTGGGTCAGGGATGTGGGCAGGGGTGGGCAGTGTTGGTGGTCTCTTCCGCTCTGCAGCCTCAGGAGTGCCCACCCGACCAGGCAGTAAGGTATCTCTCCCACGGGTTCTGGGAGCAGAGAGAACATTTTGTGGTCTTCCAGCTGCTTCTTGCAGCTCACTGGGACTTGTGTCCAGTTTTTTTTTTTTTTTTTTTTTTTGGTTCTTTTTCGAGCTGGGGATCGAACCCAGGGCCTTGCGCTAGGCAAGCGCTTTACCACTGAGCTAAATCCCCAACCCCTGAACATTTCTTTAGGTGCTTCTCAGCCATTTGATATTCTTCAGTTGAGAATTCTTTGTTTAGGTCAAATAACCCTATTTATAATAGGGTTATTTGATTCTCTGGAATCTAACTCTTTGAGTTCTTTGTATATTTTGGATATTAGCCCTCTATCCGATGTAGCATTGGTAAAGATCTTTTCCCAATCTGTTGGTTGCAGTTTTGTCCTAATGACAGTGTTCTTTGCATTACAGAAACTTTGCAATTTTATGAAATCCCATTGGTGTTCTGTTCAGGAAATTTTCCCTTGTACCCATGTGCTTGAGACTCTTCCCCATTTTTCTTCTGTTAGTTTGAGTGTATCTGGTTTTATGTGGAGGTCCTTGATCTACTTGGACTTGAGCTTTGTATAGGGTGATAAGAATGGATCGATTTACATTCTTCTACATGCTGACTTCAAGTTGAATCAGCACCATTTGTTGAAAATGCTCTCTTTATTCCACTTGATGGTTTTAGCCCTTTTGTCAAAGATCAAGTGACCATATGTGTGTGGATTCATTTCTGGGTCTTCAATTCTCTTCTGTTGATCTGCATCCCTGTATCTGTACCAATATCATACAGTTTTTCACTATTGTTCTGTAATACAGCTTTCGGTCAGGGATGGTGATTCCCCAAGAAGTTCTTTTATTGTTGAGAATAGTCTTTGCTATCCTGGGTTTTTATTATTCTAAATGAATTTGCAAATTGCTCTTTCTTACTCTATGAAGAATTGAGTTGGAATTTTGACAGGGATTGCATTGAATCTGTAGATTGCTTGGGCAAGATGGTCATTTTTATAATAATAATCCTGCCAATCTATGATCATGGGAGATCTTTCCATCTTCTGAGAGCTTCAATTTCTTTCTTCAGATACTTGAAGTTCTTGTCATACAGATCTTTCACTTGCTTCATTAGAGTCACACCAAGCTATTTTATATTATTTTTGTCTATTGTGAAGGGTGTTGTTTTCCTAATTTCCTTCTTAGCCTGTTTATCCTTTGAGTAGAAGAAGGCTACTGACTTGTTTGAATTAATTTTGTATCCAGCCACTTTGCTGAAGTTGTTTATCAGGTTTAGTAGCTCTCTGGTGGAATTTTTGGGGTTACTTAAGTATACTATCATATCATCTACAAATAGTGATATTTTGACCTCTTCCTTTCCAATTTGTATACCTTTGAACTTTTTTTGTCTGATTGCTCTGGTTAGGACTTCAGTATTATATTGAATAGGTAGGGAGAGAGTGGGCAGCCTTATCTAGTCCCTGATTTTAGTGGGATTCCTTCAAGTTTTTCTCCATTTAGTCTGATGTTAGCTATTGGTTTGGTATATATTGCTTTTATTATTCTTAGGTATGAGCCTTCCAATTCCTGATCTTTCCAAGACTTTTAACATTGTAGGGATGTTGAATTCTGTCAAATGCTTTCTCAGCATCTAATGAGATGATCATATAGGTTTTTTTTTAAAATTCATTTTTATAGTAGATTATGTTGATGGATTTCTGTTTATTGAACCATCACTGCATCCCTGGAATGAGGCCTACTTGATCATAGTGGATGCTCGTTTTGATGTATCCTTGGATTCAGTTTACAAGAATTTTACTGAGTAATTTTGCACTGATATTCATAAAGGAAATTGGTGTGGTTTTTTTTTCTTTATTGGGTCTTTGTGTGGTTTAGGTATAAGCATAATTGTGGCTTCAAAGAAGGAATTGGGTTTCTGTTTTGTGGAATAGTTTGGACAGTATTGGTATTAGGTCTTCTATGAAGGTCTCAAGTATTCTGTACTAAACCCATCTGGTCCTGGGATTTTTTTGGTTGGGAGACTTTTAATGACTGCTTCTATGTTTGTAAGAATTGTGGGACTGTTTAGATGGTTTATCTGATCCTGACTTAACTTTGGTAGCTGGTATCTCTCCAGAAAATTGTCCATTTCCTCCAGATTTTCAAGTTTTGTTGAATATAGGCTTTTGTAGTAGGATCTGATGATTTTTTTGAGTTTTCCTCAGATTCTGATGTTATGTCTCCCTTTTCATTTCTGATTTTGTTAATTTAGATACTTTTTCTGTGCCCTCTGGTTAGTCTGGCTAAGGGTTTATCTATCTTGTTGATTTTCTCAAAGACCCAGCTCCTGGTTTTGTTGATTCTTTGTACAGTTCTTTTTGTTTCTGTTTGGTTGATTTCAGCCATGAGTTTGATTATTTCCTGCCATCTACTCCTCTGGGGTGTATTTGCTTCTTTTTGTTCTAGAGCTCTTATGTGTACTGTCAAGATGCTAGTGTATGCTCTCTCCAGTTTCTTTTTGGAGGCCCTCAGAGCTATGAGTTTTCTTCTTAGCACTGCTTTCATTTTGTCCCATAAGTTTGGGTATGTTATACTTTCATTTTCATTAAAGTCTAAAACATCTTTAATTTCTTTATTTCTTTATTGATTAAGTTATCATTGAGTAGAGCACTGTTCAGCTTCCATGTACATGTGTGCTTTCTGTTGTTTTATTGTTATTGAAGGCCAGTCTTAATCCTTGGTGATCTGATAGGATGCACAGGATTATCTCAATCTTCTTGTATCTGTTGAGACCTGTTTTGTGACTGATTACATGGTCAGTTTTGGAGAAGGTACCATGAGCTGCTGAGAAGAAGGCATATTCTTTTATTTTAGGATGAAATGTTCCATAGATATCTATTAAATCCATTTGATTCATAGCTTCTGTTAGTTTCTCTGTGTCTCTGTTTAGATTCTTACCTTTTTCTAACTAGAGAGGAAAAGGTGTGGATTTGGTTGGGAGGGGAGTTGGGAAGGTTATGTAAGGGAAATTATAATCAGAGTATATGGCATGAAAAAAATCTTACTTTTTGTTTTTAATTAATTCTTTTTTAAAGGCTTATTTATATGCCTTTTATTTTATGTGCATTGGTGTAATGCCTGCACGTATGTCTGAGGGTGTTGGACCCCCTGGAATTAGAGTTATAGACTGTCGTGAGCTGCCATGTGGGTGCTGGGAATTGAATCTGTGTCCCTTGGAAGAATTATCCAGAGCTCTTAACTGCTGAACCATCTCTCCATCCCTGAAAAAAAAACCTGTTTTCAATAATAGAAAAGTGGGAAAAATGGACAATGTAATACAAGTAGATAATGGATTTTGTTCATTCTTTATCCCCCTCCTTGTTATCCTGTCAAGTCTTCCTCTCTTTGCCACAGAAACTCTTCCTAATAAGTGTTCTTCCTACTTTGATGATTTTTTTGGTGACCCACTGAGTTAAGTTAGGGTTGTGTGCTTGAGTATGAGTGGACGGTTACTTACTAGAGCACGAGCAACCTATCAGTGATTAAACTACTAAAGAAAATGACACTATATTTCAACAACCATTAACTACTCAGAGTAGCCCAGAGCTAGGGAAGTCTGGAGGTCTTCTACTGCCTTTTGCACACATGATAGATTATTGATGAACCCAGTCTCAGGCAGGTAAATCCTGAAACAGTATGTTCATGAGTGCAATTCTCACATCATGTCGAGAATACAATATTTTCCATATTCTTTCCTATCTTACAGTTTTTAACATTCTTTCTATCCCCTCTTCTATGAACTTCCCTTATCTCTGCAGTATATGATAGAGATCTCACTTGTGACAAGAGCTGTAACCAATAACTTTTTCTCAGCACTTAGACCAGTTGTGAGTCTTCATTAATTGACCCTGCAAAAAACCAGCTTCTTTGATAAAGCCTGAAATTAGCACTAATGTATATGTATAGATTCAAGCATTTAGAACAGTGGTTCTCAATCTTCCTAATGCTGTGACCCATTAATGCAGTTCCTCATGTGGTAATCCCTAATCATAAAATTATTTGTGTTACTATTTCATATCTATAATTTTGTTACTGTTATGAATCATAATATAATTATCTGATGTGAAAGAGTCATTCAACCCCTAAGGAGGTCATGACTCACAGGTTGAGAACCAGTGATTTAGAAGTATGTTTGACATGTTCCTTTAGCAGCAATCAAACACAAAAGCAACAAAATGTATTCAGTGGCTTTTTGGAGCCTATGACCTCCCAAACTACAGGCTTTTGATCAGGTTTATAGGATCAGGCCTGAGTTCCTTACTGTGGAGTGGTTGGGCTGTAAGTCAAATCTGAAAGTAGTTGGTTATTCTGTTAGTAGTAGACGTGCCTTTAGTGTATCGGTGGGCATCTTACTAGGCAGTTTCTTATTGTACCTTGTGAAGTCAACCACTGGACCAGACTGAAGACACATTCTCTCCCAGCACCCTACACTGTGAAAGTCAGCCAGCAGGGAGAAAACGTTGAGCTCAATTCAAACTTGATTTCTTTTTGTCCTGCAACCCAAATGTGTGGTAGCTTTAGCAATAGGGCCTTACCATCTGGTTCCTGTGGGCTAACAAGAACAATAGGAATAGCTTGTAACTTTCCGGTGGGGAGCTCTGGGTCTCAATATCATATATGGGAGGTATTCTATACATGGGATTTTCATCAAATAACTTATGGCTTTTGGGAGAAACATTATCTACACATGCAGTATGCCTATGTGAAGTCTACTTTTAAAAATTTTGTATTTTAAACTGGCTTACAAGACAGTAGTTTCCCATAGGGTTTCATATATCATTAATTTTCTTCACATGTTTAGCCCTTAGTCTATCCCCTGTTACTCTACTCATAGCCCCAAGTGAATCTTTCTCTTCACACTATTCTCCCTTCTACCTTTTATATTCTTATGTTCTACTATTTCTCCAGTATTTATGATGAGATAGATAGATAGATAGATAGATAGATAGAGAGAGAGAGAGAGAGAGAGAGAGAGAGAGATCATAGTCTCTACATTTTTGAGAATTGAAAACTGTCTGAATGTGTGTGCAGCTTTATACTCACTTTGAGATCTATCTTGGCCAAGAAATGGAAAGAAATATAATTGCTATCTTTCTTCCTCTCCTCCAAAATAAACTTGACCTATCATTGGCAAGCAGGGAAGAAAAAAACAGGAAGGAGAGTATATAAATAACATGAACTGTGGTAACAGAAATGTTCTTTGTTCTTTTTCTTTAAACTGCTTTTGTCTCTTTTTTACATGCTATTCTTTTTATTATTACCAGTGTTTTAGCATTTAAAATATTATGTTTTAGTGTATTTTCATATATTAATATATTTGAAACCTTATTCGTTTAGAAATGCCTCAATATATAAATGTGGTTGTTTGAATGAGAATGGTCCTCATAGTCTCATATATTTGAATATTTGTTCCTCAGTTGGTGGGATGTTTTGGGAATGATTAAGAGCCTTGCTGGAGGATGTGTATCACTGGGGCTAGGCTTTGAGGCTTCAAAAGCCTGTGCATGACCAGTGTCTTTACTTTCTGCTTGAGGTTTTAAGATGCGAGCTAGCAGCTGTGCCTGCCAGAATGCCTTCAGTTGGCCATTGCAGACTCTAACCATATAAAACCAGAAACCTGATTACAAGCCTTCTATAAATTGCCTTGATCATGGTATTTTATCACAGAAACAGTAAAGTAAATAATACACGGATAACTTCAGTAAATCTTGTTGTAATCTCACTGCTAAAATCCAGAGAAAAGTTAATTAAAATAAAGACTAAACAAAAATCAATGAAAACTCGATGAGAGATAAACTAAACAAGTACAGAAAAGTTGAAAACAGAGGAAGATACACTAAAAATACATGAAGCAACAGAATGTGAGGGAGCATTTCTTTTGGTTTTAACTGTTTTGAGAAAGAGTTACTCATGTAACTCAAGCTAGCCTCTAATTCACAGTGTTAACTGAGGATAATGACCTTGAATTTCTGGCTCTTTTTCTTTCACCTCCTGAGTATTGGGATTATAGATGCACCTTAACATGCCAGCTAGGAAAGGAGCCTTAATATTTGAGAACATTGAATTAAATCCAAAAGTCTTATAAGAGCTAAAACTCTCTTTGTATACAAGCAAAAAAACACAATGGAATAAAAATCATCACTGTATATGTATCTAATAATTTAGTTTCAAATCATACAGAACATTTACTCACATCATCACAGAAAGAAAATGAATTATTCAATAAAGTTTAATCAATAAATCAATGTTGTTATTTTAAAATTTACCTTAGAATTGTTTACCACTAATTTATCTGGGCACTTTAACATATCCATTTCTAAGTGTGATTGGTCAAGCAATCAAAAACAAATATAGGAACTCTGAATATATGAACAATATTTAGCTATTAGATTTTTATGAAGTTTATAACATTACTTTGAAGTCGCATTTTCTAAAAGTTGACATGTGATTGACCACAAAGGAAGCCTCAATAAATCCCACAGTATCAATATTGAATTCCTATCTTCTTTTACTCTGGTGGGATAAAATTAGAAGATAGATTAAAAGAATTTCCAAAAATTCCCGTGAGACATAAAATTGAATTTTAATACTGAAAACTTTGGTTACTAAGCTTAGCATTCAATGAAATTCAAGGAAATTGTAACGAAATGCTACCTGTCAAATTTTGTGGGACACAGAGACACTGTCCTCACTTAAAGGAAATTTTATAGCTGTTAATGCATTTATCAAGGAATAAGAAATATAGATATGAATTGAGGTAGACTTTCAAGATTTAAAAATGCAGATAACATAGTGACTTATTGAAACTCATAGTGCTAAGGGAAAAAATCTAGATGACTAGAAAATTTTCTGGAATTATCTTTAAATACAAAAATTCAATTAAGAAGTTGGGTTTGGGTGAGGTGGCACGTGCCTGTAGTCCTAGAACTAGGGAGGCAGAGGCAGGAAGGTACTGAGTTTTAGGTCAGGCTGGGCTACATAAAGAGATCATGTTTTTAAAATCAAGCATTGAAGTGTTGATAACTGTAGCTACCCTCTCCCCATTTCTCCTGCTCTAGTCCCTTGTATCTATTATCTGAGTATTTCATACCATTTTTAGATTCCAAATATAAGTGAGGTCATACAATATTTGTCTTTCTGTGCCTGGCCGTTTTACTTAGCATGTCTTCCAGGTTCATTAGCAATATTGCAGGCAAGACAAGCTGCTGTCCTGCAGAGTGAAAGAGTTCTGTGAATGCCGTGTATAGCATGGTTACTATGGACTATAAAACTGTTTGAAATTTACTTGAGTAAATTTACTTGAATGGTGAGCTTAGTAGCCAAAGTTTTCAGTATTAAAATTCAATTTTATGTCTCACGGGAATTTTTGGAAATTCTTTTATCTTCTAATTTTATTACATCAGAGTAAAAGAACATAAGAATTCAATATTGATACTGTGGAATTTATTGAGACCTACTTTGTGGTCGATCACATGTCAACTTTTAGAAAGTGTGACCCTAGAAGAATGCTATGAACTTCATAAAAATCTAATAGCTGAATATTGTTCATATATTCAGAGTTTGAAATTTACTAAGAGGGGATAGCTTAAGTGTTCTCCAATAAAAAATATACAAATGGGTGATAAGATGAATAGATTAGTTAGCTTCATTGGAGAATCATTTCATGTGATGCAGGTATATCAAAATGCCACCTGAAACATATACAACAACTATTTGCCAATCTTACTTCAGTGAAAAACAGTTGATGAAAATGAACAAGAACCAACATGATTTACAAAATAATTCAAAGCTCCTTTTCCTTTCTATGAACCAAACACTTCAGAAATGATTAGTTTATGTCTTAGATATGTGCTCTGCAGGTGGAATATATGTCCATTATGTGTTGTGATACTAATAATTTATGCTTTCTAAAGTGACATACACAACACGTGAAGAGAAAAATCACAGGTGTATATTACACTTATGAAGGCAGAGGATACGATCCTTTTGGAGGAAAAGAATATTCTCTCAGCTGATCAAGCGAGTGCATTTAATAACTCAAAATCTGTTTCCATAGTGTAAATAGCCATAACATAGTGATGAAATATTTTCCTTTCTTATTGTGGGAAAGATTTTATACCAAATATCTGCTATGAACATTGGAGTTAATTGTGAAACCTTGGGGAAATTTTGAAGACCATTGATGCCTCCCTTATCACTATTGTGGAACACAGCACTGAGACTCCCAGATGAAGTTATAAAAAAGTAAAAGCAAATAAGATTGTAAAAATCGGAGTGCGAGTGATGAGGCCATCATTATACACAGTACAACTATCTAACTGGAAAAAACAAATAGAATCAAGAAATGAGATCAACAAACACAAGATCAAGTCATGAAATCAATAGCATTCATTTCTCTCCAGTAGCAACAGCTGCCTACAGGGTATTTTTTTAAACATGATACAAGTTATAATAGCAGGACCAAAGCTAAAATTTAAAATAAAATCAAGGAAGCACAGCAAACCAACTAACCAAAGAAACCACTGTAAAGCTGGGGTTGATTAAATAACTAATAGTTTATGAATTCACCATTATAGATTATCTATGCTTGTTTTATGCAGTAGTGGGCAGAACTTGGCAGTTTTAACAATAACTCTATGGCCCACAAAACCTGAACTATCGATGCCTAGGCCTTTAATAGAAAATGTATTGATAACTTGCTCTAAAGTACTTCATAATTAGTATACTCCCAACTGTACCACATCTTTATAGAGAAAAATTAAAGCTCCATTAAAAGACAGAAAAGAAGGTGCAGAATAATAAGTGAAGAAATATTTCATTTTAGAATATTGTTCATTTATTGCCTATAGGTGCTTTACAAACCATGAAAGACTTGAATATGTTTAAAAGGTATGGTATCACTTTTATATGATGGAAATTATTGTTCACATCAATTAATTATACTGAATAAAAATATCAAGTCTATCTGGATGCTTTAAAGATGTTTGGTAACTGTCTTAGTTTGGATTTTATTGCTTTGATGAGACACCATGACCACAACAACTCATTTATTTATTTAATTTATATGAGTACACTGCACCTATCTTCAGACACACTAGAAGAGAGTATCAGATCCCATTACAGATGGTTGTAAGACACCATATGGTTGCTGGGAATTGAACTCTGGACCTCTGGAAAGTCAGTGCTCTTAACTACTCAGCCATCTCTCCAGCCCCCCCACCCTCCCCACCCTCTCCACAGAAACTCTTGTTTCCAAAGGCAAACAGAATTGGGGCTGCCTTACAGTTTCAGAGGTTTGGTCCATTATCATCATGGTGGGGAGCATGGCAGCATCCAAGGAGACATGGTGCTGGAGAAGGAGCTGAGTTCTACATCTTGATACTAAGGCAGCAGGAGACTGTGCACTACACTGGGTACAGCTTGAACATAGGAGACCTCAAAGCCCCCTACAGTAACACAATTCCTCCAACAAGGGCACACCTACTCCAATAAGGCCTACCTCCTAATAGCACCACTCCCTATGGGCTGGCCAAGCATTCACACATATGAGGCTATAGGGGCCATACTTATTTAAATCACCACAGTAACTTTATACTTTAAAGTTAATGTGGAGCTTGGTGAGGTCTCATGTTCCTCTAATTTCATGTACTTAGGAGATTAGAGGGAAGATTGTAGGATTCAGCCTGAGCAAATATAATTAGACTCCAGGCAGGAAGAAAAAGCAAAAAGAGGTAAGAATAAAAAATTACGTTTTATAAAGACGGCTTTGTCAACCTGACTTCAGACTTTGAGTGTCTCTAATGAGAGGAGAGGTTCATTGTTAGGAATTATTTAAAACATAGTACAGTTTGGCAAAAAAAAAAAGTTCCTAGGCAACAAGCATTCCAATTCTAGATGCAGGATAAAGCTTAAGGTGTGACTGCCTAGAAACTCCTTGTCAAATGCTTGTGATCATGACGGTGTGGTCTGTAGTTAAAGGGCCTAGACTCTGGTTCGGCCTCTGACTGAGATAGCATAGAGGTCAGCAGGCCATAAAGTACTTGTGACATCCCCACCTAAGGATGGGTTCTTTTAATCAGGATCTAAAGATAATGGCCTAGGGAGGAAGAATCAGGGATAAACATTCTAGGTAAGGTCCATCTCTACAGTGCAAGGAGAATGGAGGTCTGCCTTCACAGATGACAAATAAAACAGGTCACAGGTCATTAACAATATCCATTCACCCCTTTGGGGCAGAAAAGCAGGTAATTCTTCCTTTTGAGGAGAGGCCCTTGTATGTTTAAATGCCTGGTTTCCTAGTGCTGTGTATGGGTGTCAAAGGTTCATGCCCAATAGAATCTATTTAAAAATCTAACAGAGACTGTGTCTACAAAAAAAATACATACCAAAATTCAAACCAATTACTATAGAAAATGAAATTCTGAAAAGAGAGTTAAGAAGATGGTATTTCAAATATCAAGTTTGAAGCTTGAGACAAAGTCTGATTGAGAAAAATCTGTGTAAGCAACTAGTTGAAGGCATAGCCAGTGGAATGGAATCAAGAACTCAAAGATAAATTTTTTATGTACAGGAATTTTCATGCTGAAAGTGTCACCAGAGATGTAGACTAGTTAATAAATTAATATTGGAAATACTAATTGACTATATAAAGAAAAATGAATCCCAAACCCCACTTAATACCATTTTCAAAAGTGGACACCAAATGAAGAAGGATTAAGCAAGTAAAGTAAAAGAATAAAGTTGTGAGGTTAATAGACAAAAACGGCAGGGATTTCTTTGTGATTAAGAGGGTGAGGCATCAATTATATTCAGTGAAGAACATATGAGCAAAGAGAATAGTCAGATGGTAGAATGGGGAGAAAAAATAGCATACCTGTAAATCACTAAGAGAATGATCCCAGAGCCTGACAAATACAGAGGCGGATGCACACAGCCAATCACTGAACTGAGAACGGGGTTCCCCAATGGAGAGGTTGGAGAAAGGATTGAAGGAGCTAAAGGGGCTTGCAACCCCATAAGATCAACAATATCAACCAACCAGAGCTCCCAGGGACTAAACCACTACCCAAAGAATACACATGGATAGACCTATGACTCTAGCTGCATATGTGGCAGAGGATGGCCTTGTTGAGTACTAATGGAAGGAGAAGCCCTTGGTCCTGCCAAGGTTGGACCCCCCCAGTGTAGGGGAATGTTGGGGGGCGGTGGGAAGGTGTGGGTGTGTGGGTGGAGGAATGCGCTCATGGAAGAAGGGGGAGGGAGGATGGGATAGAGGGTTTCTGAGGGGGGGGGGAAGCTGGTGTCGTGCACCCAACGTCTCGACAGCAGGAACACCCGCGGACACCAGGATCCTTCTGCAGCAAAGCGTTTATTACATCTTGAAGAGGAGAGACCCGGGGCCCAGAAAGGCGCTGCTTATAAAACCCTAACACGGTGCGTCCACGCCTGATTGGTAGCTTACCCATGATCTCACTGGCTGCGCCCGGGGTGGGCAAAGATTTAGCCTTGAATTACTCTTGCACATGCACTTTTAGCTAGTTTCCTGAAAGGAAGTCAGGCTGGCAGGCGGAAACCAAGCGCCATCTTTGTGATGGCGAATGTTATTGAGGCTTTCCACATCTCCCCTTTTTGTTAACCAAATTTCAGGGGAGGCCCCTTGTTCAATGGCCACAAGTGCTTGAGTGATAACGACCTTGTCACGTTTCCGTTGAGATCTGAGTTTGTAAACCAACCATAGCATGAACACTAATCCACAGCATAGGGCTGCACCAAACAGAGCCACTCCCGATAAGTAGTGGGCACCTCATCTGGTTCTCCTCAGCTGCTACCACCCAGGGCCGTAGTCAAGCCGCTCCTATAATAAAATTTAGAATTCCCAATTGTAAACAACTACTACAACACTAGTTAAGGCAGCAAGAGTCGCCAGGGGAATGAGGGGGACAGGAGTAACAGCTGGAGTCCAGTCTTCTCCTGCAAGCAGCAGTGCAGAGGGTTGGTGCAGGCCACAGTGGGACAAGGACACACCTGGTGGTAACACTGACTATAGCAGCCAAAATCTCTATGATGACAAAAGATGAGGGGATCTTCCATCTTCCTCTCAGGGCAGAGGAATGATTCAGGGACCCGAACCATGAGCTGAATGCGTCCTTCATACAGCCAGGATCCAGCAAGTCTCAGCAACCACCTCTGGCAGCTGGCATACTCTTGTAGCATTCTGTAGAAAAAACACAAACATTCCCTTTTCCCCATATAAAATATCTGGACAGGATCATGTCAATATGTGGATCTTTCTATTTCACCTAGGCAGAGGTATGCCTAGTTGTAGGGTGCCACAAACTCAGAGTTCCTTGGCATCCAAATTTTAAAATTGAAATAAAAGGAGTACTATTAAATAATTGTATAGCATACATAGCATACAGGGATATAACTCCCCCTTTTTATTTATTAAGATATAAACTGTCTAGTATCATTGTCCTCCCTCGTTAAGGGGTCCAGGCAATCCAGTTTGAGTACTTAAATGTCCTATAAAGTAACAGTATTTAGTGTTCTTAACCACTAAGCCATCTCTCCAGCACCTCACAAACTTTATTTACCTAAACATAAGCATTAATTAGAAATGCCAAATCCTGTAAACAAGGTCCAGATTTAGCCTTATTTAGAAATCCCTGAGTTGGCAGGGTAGAGGCTAGGCGTTAGTAAAAGCAAATGGAGTCTTCCTCTTTTTCGTGGTTGTGTTATCAACTCCATTGTACCATTTTCAAGGAGCTGGGTCTATGGTTTTGTTTTAGTTGTCTGAGCCAGAAACTGAAAGGACAGTGAGTTATCCGACAATTCACACTGAAATCATCACTCACTGATTTTATGTAGAAAACCTGTCTCTAATAAAGCATTAAGTAATTGAAATCAATTGTAAACCACAAGCTACACATTGGCTATCAGTGTATGAATTGAAAGCTTGATTTTTTAACATTTTAAAAACAGTGGCTATAGCACGTAATTTAATAGTCTGTGTTGAAGCAGGGGAAACTCAAGAGAATAAACAAGTGATCCAATCATACATGTAGCCTTTTCATTAGATGAACCACCTATAAATACACTAAGCGCATTTTCTATGGGTTGTATGCACAAATTTACAGTAAATACAAAAGCATGCAAAGAGTAAAATTATCAACTTTGCCTGAAAAATTTGTATAAGTGATAGGCCAAATATCAGTATTTTGTAATAAACAATTTGATTGCTGTTTGGAATAAGGTATGTTTCACCAGGTTTCTTTTTTAAAATACTTCCATGACTCTAGCCTACAATTCTGTATTAACACAACTGAAGCTTTATCTCCGATGAGGATAACAAAGGCGTAAGTCCTCTGGTAAGGTGAGCTATTTTGTACAATTAACATATCCTTAGAAGCAAATTGGTTTCAAATATTCTTTTTCTGGAGAAGTGTTAGCAGGCTACTCCCCAAATAATAAAGCTCATTTTGAGAGTAAAGATTTGTAGTAAAAATTTCCATATACACTGAAAAGACTTAAGTTCTAACTTCTTACATTGAAGAAGCAACAAAATTACATAATACAAGGCTGTTAGCCATTCTTTTGTAAAATTTTTAATGATATCACTTTATGGGCTCTCTAAAATTATAAGCTCACGAAATGAAAACTCACAATCACCAGGACGTAAATAAATTGCATAAAAACAATCCTCTAAATCTATCTTGAAATGGCAGTTGGAGTAAGCAAACTGGCTGTAATGCTCTCACAAGTTCTAAAACCTCATCAATCCTTCATAAATCTTGTAACAATCTCTACCTGTTTGACTTTTTTTTTTAATTATAAATAAGTTTGAGTTAGTCAATGTAACACTGGCAATCTGTAATCACAATCCTTAAGTTCTCCTTGTAACACCAGAGCACAACCACAAGGTCACCTGAGTTCTGAGTAGTGACTAGGCAGCTGCTCTTGGGGCAATGGAATTAGCATCAAAATACAGTAACTTCAGGGCAAACCACAACTTTGGAAAGCAAACTCAACCTCCAACAAACTATCTGGTCTCCAAAAAAATCCAGTCTCCAAGACACGAGTCTATCCCTTCATGCTCTGAAGCTTGATCTGCCATATGAAGGCACGATGGTGCAGTCTCCAATACCTCAACAAAGAGACATTGTCCTAAATTCTTTTAGAAGCCTGGTTTCTAGAATAAGAATTCCATAAATATATTACCTCAATTTAGACCTGTTTCCCTAGGTTGGCCCATGCCACATGTTGTCTAGAATGACTTCATCCAAATTACCAGCTTTATGTCAACTTTCTGTTACCAATATTATACCCTTTTAACCATATCCAATAACTTAAAAAGCCAATAGTCCATAACCAAGGCGTGTAGAGCATATTTATACATTTAAAACCAATCAAAACAAAAATTGAAGTGGCTACATGTGCAACCAATCACCATTTTTAGTTTTCTAGCTATGATTTTAAGAAGCACCTTGTCACCTACTAAGTCTAATAATAAGTCAGGATTTTTTCTAAGAGAAACAGCCATCAGCTCCTGTACCAAAGAAACTGAGGAGCTGCTGGAACCTTTAAGATCCAGCTCATGAGCGCTCACCGGGGCAGCTTCTCCAGCTGACCTATGCTCCTAGCTACAGGTGCAGGGGCTCTAAAGGCCCGATTAAACTGCTTTTTATTCATTTTGTTCCTTTTGAAACGAAGCAAGTTAAACCAAATCAAGATGTGAACGATTGACAGATAAAGTTTTTACTATTTTCTCTTTTGAACATGAAACATAAAACATTTTAAGCAACAAGAAAAAAAACCACAGACATAAACTGACAGATATGGACAGCTTGGTGCACCAAGGACAGACAATAGACAGAGGAGGAAAACTAGATGGTCCCACCAAAAGCGACTCAGATTCCAATAGGAGTCAGCAGAGGGTAAGTTTACCCTTTCCCACCACTTCCACGGTGACCATCCATAAGTGGAGTTGATATAGACATGGATTGTCTCAATTCCTGGACTAGTCCATCAACGTGTTGAAACCAAATTCCTGTAAGATACTGAGATATATTCACGGACATCTGAGCAGCAACAACTGACATTCACAAATGTTATAGAAGTGAAACACTACCAACTCTGAAGAAAAGTTTTAAATTGAGATATCTTTTTGTTTGATTCTCCCAGAATAAATTTTTTCAGGTAGTCTACCTCTATCAAATCTGGTCAGTATGACTCTGTGAAGTTTCAGTTTAATCACACCTTTTACAAGCACAAAGACAAATTTTCTCCCAAAATATTGTATTCTCTTTATCTCCTCTTCTTTTCTTTTCTTTTTCTTCTTTGAGACCTTTTCTCCCTCCGACATACTTTCTGTTTTGCTCTGTAAGGATCCTCAGCCTGTCAACAGCTGTAACGGCTTCCCTAAAGAAAAAAAAAAATAAACAAATTACCAGCCTTGCCCACAAAGGATCCATAACTTCGGTTTCTTCACAGTGGCTCTCCCTGGCCCATATCTTTCTTCTTCATAGCAGGCCTCTCTTCTAAATCCTCTTCCTCAGAAATTTGACTCATCTGTTTCTAACCATAAAGCCCCAAGCCTCCTATCCCTTTGCGGATACAAGGCTTTTCCTTTCAGGCTTTCTCCTCCTTTTCCTATTTCTCTCCCTGGGCGTCCTTTTCCCCATCTCTATTTCCTCGGATCTAAAGTCCTTGGAAGGGCCTTTTTTCTTATGTGCACCTTTTCTCTTTGAGCTCTTTAATCTTTCATCCCGCTCTGTTTCTGACATGCTGTATCAAGACCAAACATGCCTCTCAGAGCTTACTTTTCAACCTGCAGTTCTGGACCCTCTCCGCGAGCGGAGGCTCTCCTCGGCGCCGGCGATGGTGAGGCGTTTTTTCCGGGTTTCGGCACCATATGTCGCGCGCCCAACGTCTCACCAGCAGGAACGACGCGGACACCAGGATCCTTCTGCAGCAAAGCGTTTATTACATCTTGAAGAGGAGAGACCCGAGCCCCAGAATGGCGCGGCTTATATACACCCTAGCGCGGCGCATCCACACCTGATTGGTCGCTTACCCATGATCTCATAGGCACGCCCCGGGGTGGGCAAAGACTTGGCGCGAACACACTCTTGCACATGCGCACACAGCTAGCTTCCTGAAAGGAAGTCGGGCTGGCGCAGCGGAAGCCAGCGCCATCTTGTAATGGCGAATGCTATCCCGGCTTTCCACGTGGGGCGCAGTGGAAGCCAGCGCCATCTTGTGGTGGCGAATGTTATTGCGGCTTTCCACAATGTCACTGGTTGGCTTTAGCTCCTTTGTCAAAGATCGAGTGACCATAGATGTGTATGTTCATTTCTGGGTCTTCAATTCCATTGATCTAACTGCCTGTCTCTGGTATCATTCCAGAAAGTCTTTATCACTATTGCTCTGTGATCCTTTTGATATGTTCTTGGATTGAATTTGCAAGAATTATTTTCAATATTTTTGTGTCGATATTCATAAGGGAAATTTGATTTAAGTTCTCTTCTATGTTTGATCTTTGTGTGGTTTACGTATAAATGTAATTGTGGCTTCACAGAAGGAACTGAGTAGTGTTTCTTCTGTTTCTGTTTCATAGAAAAGTTCGGACAGAATTGGTATGAGGCCTTCTATGAAGGTCTAATATAATTCTGCACTAAACCCATTTGGTCCTGGGCTCTTTTTGGTTGGGAGATTTTTAATATCCTTTTCTATTTCGTTTACATTAAGGGTTATTTATTTGATCCTGATTTAACTTTGGTACCTGGTTTCTGTCTAGAAAACTGTCCATTTCATCCAGATTTTCCAGTTTTGTTAAATATAGACTTTTATAGTATGATCTGATGAATTTTTTAAGTTTCCGTAGAAAGATATACTCTACCTCAGAGCAAAAGCCTGGAAAACAATTTTCTAAGCAGGTGGTCCCAAGAAACAAGCTGGAGTATTCATTCTAATATCAAAAATTTGACTTTCAACCAAAATTTATCAAAAATTATAAGGAAGGACACTTCATATTTATCAAAGAAAAAAATCCACAAAGATGAACTCTCAGTCCTGAATATTTATACTTCAAATGCAAGGACACTTACATTCATAAAAGAATCCTTACTAAAGCTCAAAGCACACATTGTAACTCACACAATTGTAGTGGGAGTCTTCAATATTCTACTCTCAGAAATGGACAGATCATGGAAGCAGAAACTAAATAGAGACACACAGAAACTAACAGAAATTATGAACCAAATAAATTTAACAGATATCTATCAAACATTTCATCCTAAAACAAAAGAATATACTTTCTTCTCAGCACCCCTTGGTCCCTATTCCATATAATTTGTCACAAAACAGGCCTTAACAGGTACAAGAAGATTGAAATAATTCCATACATCCTATCAGTTCACTATATAACGAGGCTGGTCTTCAACAACAACAAACCAGACATATACATGGAAGTTGAACAATGCTGTACTCAAAGATAATTTGTCAAGGAAGAAATAAAGAAATTAAAGACCTCTCAGACTTTAATGAAAATGAAAGCACAGCATACCCAAACTTATAGGACAATATGAAAGCAGTGCTAAGAGAAAAACTCATAGCACTGAGTGCCTCCAAAAGGAAACTGGAGAGAGGATACACTAGCAGCTTGACAGCACAACTAAAATCTATAGAACAAAAATAAGTAAATCCACCCAAGAGGAGTAGATGACAAGAAATAATCAAACTCAGGGCTGAAATCAACCAAGTAGAAACAAAATGAACTATATAAAGGATCAAAGAACCAACATAACCAGACGCTGGTGCTTTCAGAAAATCAAAAAGATAGATAAACCCTTAGCCAGACTTACTAGAGAGCACAAAGAGAGATCCAAATTTAAAAAAAAAATCGGAAATGAAAAGGACTTTCTTTAGATCTTGATATTTCCTAATCATGTTTTCTTAAAAGAGCCATGTAAACTAAATTCAAAACTAGCTGTTTGAGAGCTATTCCTACTCTGTGGTTTCTCACAGAATTTGCATGTAAATAGATTTTTTTCTATTGTTAGTCTGTCTTTTGTGTGACGCTTTCACTTTAACTCAAAATCTGTAAAGCATTATTTTTTGTCATATAAACACAAAATAAATCATATGTTAATAGCAAAAGAAAATTATCACATATGGAGTTAGATGGAAAATTAAAACAATGCAATAGTATCATTCTTTCATAAACACTGAAAGAGATTCAGAAAATATCTTTGGAATAATTTAAAAGGATTAACTGATATAGTCTGAATCGCCACCAAGTGTCCCTTTGTTTTTCTCTAGGTATGAAAAGCTTCAATAATATTTTCCATTGTAAATAGTAAATGGTAAGGAACTCTGGTTATTCTCTTTGAGTTTTAGCATTGTCTCAATCAGTAGAAAAAAACAAAAACAAAATATTCTTTCTTATCTATCTGTCTGTCTGTCTGTCTGTATGTATGTATGTATGTATGTGTCTCTACCCATCTATATCTATATATCATCTATTTATCATCTATGTATCATCTAACATCTACTCTTCTCATATACAACTTGACCACAGTGTCCCTTCCCTTCATATCCTCCCAGAAACCCTCAAACACACTCTCCCTTCTCCCCCATAATCACTGCCGTGTTTCTTGGCAGTAAAAGGGCTGGCCTCTCCATGGATATCAAATGAACATGACCTAACAACCTACAAAACTAGGCACAAATCATATG
>NC_046172.1:33730566-33766005 GCF_011064425.1 Rattus rattus
TCATGCTTACGTTCAATTTACATTGACCTTCATTTGGAGTAGGTTGGCTTTAGGGTTTTTCTCCATTTAGTTAATATTTCGCGCTTTGGTTTGCTTGTGCCAAACTTTACTATGTTTTGGTACCAGAATTCCTGTGCCAGACTTTATCATGAAAAGGTATTGAATTTTGTCAAATGCTTTCTCAGCATCTAATAGAAATGATGTATGGTTTTTAATAACAGTCTTCAATATATAATGGATCCGCGTTGGTGGTTTTCATGTATTCATGCATCCCTACGCCTGCCTGGGATGGTACAGTCATAGTGGATGATTGTTTTGATGTGCTCTTGGATTCGGTTTGCCCGAATTTTATTGAGTATTTTTGCGTCGATATTCATAAGGGAAATTGGTCTGAAGTTCTCTTTCTTTGTTGGGTCTTTGTGTGGTTTAGGTATAAGAGTAATTGTGGCTTCATAGAAGGAATTCGGTAGTGCTCCATCTTTTTCAATTTTGTGGAATAATTTCGATAATATTGGTATGAGGTCTTCTATGAAGGTCTGATAAAATTCTGCACTAAACCCATCTGGTCCTAAGGCTCTTTTTTTTTTTTGGTTGGAGACTTTTTAATAACTTTAGCTATTTCTTTGGGAGTTATGGAGTTGTTTAGATGGTTTATCTATTCCTGATTTAATTTGGAATTTTAATTGTCTATAGAAATTTTCCATTTCATCCAGATTTTTCATTTTGTGATATAGGCTTTTGTAGTAGGATCTGATGATTTCTTTACAGAGATTCCTCAGATTCTGATGTTATATCTCCTTTTTATTTCTGATTTTCTTAATTTGGATACTGTCTCTGTGCCTAGGGTTAGTGTGGAGTAGGGTTTGTATCTTCCTGGGTTTCTCAAAAGCAAAACTCCTGAGTCTTGTTGAATTTTTTGGTAGTTCTTTTTATTTCTTAGTTGATTTAAGCCCCTGAGGTTATTTCTTGCCTTTTACTCTTTCTTGACTGCATTTGCTTCTTTTTGTTTTCGAGATTTATTTTCTCAAAGGTGTATTTATGTTCTCTCCAATTCCTTTTGAGTCATACAAATAATAGTTTATAGCACTGCTTTCATTATGTCCCTTAAGTTTGGGTATGTTGTCCTTTCTTTTCATTAAATTCTAGTGTTTTTGTTGTTTTTCTTGATCAAGGTTATCTCATTGCATGTTGTTATTCAATTTCCAAGCTGTGTGCTCTGATGAAACATTGTTGTTGTGAAGAACAGCACTTAGTTCTTTGTGATCTTATGATACTTAGGATCAAATCATCATGTTATATCTATTGTGAGGCCTGTTTGTGATCCATTGTATTTATAACAGTTTTGAAGAGTACTATGATGTGATGAAGAAAGGTATATTCTTTTGTTTTTTGGATGAAATGTTCTTACCAAGCATGTAAATACGTTTGGTTTAACTTCTATTAGTTTGGCATACTGTCTTCATTTGTTTCTGTTTCCATGATTTGTCCATTGAAAGTAGGGTTGGTCCCACATTTCTTATGTAGTACATTCTCCTTTTATGTTTAGTAAGTTTCTTTTGAATGTCGTGCCACTTGCTTTTTAGACATAAATATTCAGGATTAGGAAACTCAACATTGGATTTTTTGATATATAAATTATTATATCTTTTTGATAACTTTGGTTAGTCTATTTGTTTGATATTAGCATGGTTAATCGACTTCCTTTCTTTTCATTCATTGCTTGGAAAGTTATTTTGACTTCTACTCTAAAAATTAGTATCTGTCTTTGTCTTGAGTTGTTTCCTATGCAGCAAAATGCAAATTCTGCTATGTCAGGTCATTAGTCATATTGTTTTATTGGAGGTGGGTCCATTATTGTGAGATATTAAGGAATACTGATTGATGTTTCTGTATTTTTGTTGGGTGAAGTTTGAATTTGTAACATTTGTGTATTTCTCTTCTTTTTGGTTTCGTTGCAAGGTTGCGCTTTTTCTAGATATTATTTTATTTCCTTGTATTTTGGAGTTTTTCCTCCATTATCCTTTGTAGGAATGGATTTGTAGAAAGATGCCTTATCATTTTAGCTGTGTCATGGAATATCTTGTTTTCTCCATCTATGTTAATTAAGTGTTTTCAACGTGCAAGTAGTGAGCAGCATTTGTGTTATGTAGTTCTATATTTTGTTTGTAGGATCTTAGCATTCATAGTCTCTGATTAGAAGTCTAATTAGCCAATTCAATGGGTCTCTGCCTTTATATGTTATTTGACTTTTTTTTTTTTACATTACTGTTTTTGTTGTTACTTACATTTTGTTTTTTGTGTGTTTGGTGTTTTGACTATTGTATGAAGTGGGAAGTTTTTCTGTTCATCATTTGGAGTTCTGTGGGAAGATTACATGTCCTGAATGCTCCAGGTTCCATTATCCTGAGACAGTGACAGGTTCTTGGATTGGGGAACATGGTGAAAATTAGAATCCTCTGAGCTCTCAGGTTATACGTTTCTATGATACAGCTCTCTCCCCAATGGGTCAAAAGTGCAGAGCTATGGATCAGCTCTAGTTAGAGTAAAACTGATGTCTCCCAGATGACTTACTGCCTTCTTGTGTTTGAAAAGGGTCTTGGGAAGGAAGGTTGATTCCAGCAAGTGTTAGGTTTTGCTCCTTTCTCAATATAAGCACTTTGGCGACTGGCTACAAAACTTCACCTCATTTATAGATTGGCATTTGGGTGTTTTCCTTGCCAATTATTCAGATAGTACCCATTCCTGCCGACCACGATGATCGTAAGAACTTTGGCGAAAATCTACAGCAAATTATTAAACAGAATCTAGAACCAGAAAGTTATACAAAGTATCTTACATAACCAGGGTACTTTTGTTTGTTTGTTTGTTTGTCATATTTGCTGTTTTGGATTTTTGTTTTGCTGTTTTTTGTGTTATTTTAGCGTAACATGCCCAAAGCCTGGGTGGGTTTTTACATGTGTATAAAGGTTTGTTTAAACAAAAAGCTGGCTCGATCAGACCCTGGGGACTTGGTAGGTCGTCAGCAGGGCGCGTTGACAACACCAAACCCTGACTGGGTTTTTGATCTCAATTCCCTGATAGAGATGAAAGCGGCTACTGACAAAGTTGACTTGTGATCCTCCTTTTATATGCTGCAATTTCATCCAAGCAAATGGATAATAAATGAAATAATTTTAAAAAGAAAAAAGCAAAGGCCATTTGTTTATGATTTGAAGTAGGTTCATGTATGTTGTTTTCACTGGAATTCCATACTTAAGAGCTGGAGGACTTATAGGAACTTTTACAAGCTTTTTGATAGCTACTTTGTCTAAAACCACTAGTTACAATTTGTAAAATTTAGATATAAGACCAGACATGGTGACAGTGGCTGAGTCCATAAACTTGTGTATCAACCACACCTAGAATGTGTGTGTCTTTAAAATTAAGAGAACACTCAGAATGAATTTTCAAGGAAGTTGTCTCTTGGCTGCTAAGACTTAAGAAGCCCTCCTGTTATTTGAAGCATATATTTCAATTTCACATGTCACTGTAACAATTGCAGTCAGAGGTAAAATGAAAATAAATACAAAATTCTAAACATGTATTCAAATGGCAGCTACATTATTATTGTATTAAAATTAATTATTCTATGAGGAAATTTTCTATTCAACATCAGAGTGGATCATATATATTCAAGGAATGCACTGCTTCAATAATTATTTTATATGTAGAGAATACATGATAAAATGGCAATTCATAAAATTTCAGATTTTTACAACATACAAAAAATAGACTTTGTTGGGCACTTATTTCCCCTCTAAAGGATGGAATAAGGAGTCTTACAAATTTCAAAAATTTCAGAAAAAATAAGAGGCTATGAGAACTCAAGAATTTCAAAGATACCTCTGTCTCTCTGAGACGGCTATATAACCAATGACTTCAATTACTACGTTGCAGCATAAATCATCATTAGCTATGGATTGAAAATTGTGGTGATGCAATTGTTTTAGTATCCGGTTCTTCTATAATTAATCCCAATAAACCATTAATTTATCAAGCTATATTTTATTAGAAATTGTTATTTGGTATTTCATACATGGCCTATATGAATGAATAGATTGTTTTTGTCTTTCCTGGAAATATTTATGCAGCAATGGAATTTGGGGACTTTAAAATTGTAGTGATTTATTAGTTGCTTTGGAGTGTTTTGATACTTTGTGGAAAAGCACATTGTTGCGACGATGTTACAGGGGTATGCACCAGTGCCAGTGCATTATCAAAAAGAGTTTTGATTGTCTTTTCTAGTCAAAAAGTTTATAGATTTATTATAGGGAACAGATTTTATGCCAAATGTTTTATTATCATGCCTAGCACTTTGAAAAATATTGAAGAACACAAATGAGATGTCTGATGTTAGCATCCTCAAGTGATTTAGACTAATTTCCTTCCTTTTATTTATATGCACATATTTTTTATTGCTGGATAATAGCATATATACATAATTTGGTCTATAGTCCCCACCCATTCTCTCTCTTCCAATTCCTCCCTTATACCCATACCATTATTCATATATTCTCTCTTTTTCCAAGGTGAGCAAATCTATCCAGTACTGCTGGTCTGTGTAGTATAAAGACTACTGGCCTAATGGTTTGTCTCCAGTGACATATGCTAGAACTACTTTGTCTTTCTCAATAGCAAGCCATCAACTGTAACTAGTTCTTTAGCTAGGGGTGAGATATGTGGCCCTTCTCACCCCAAGTTGGGAATTTTGTGGCAAGCTTCGTGTATGTAAAACTTGCATACAGTCATAGCCACAGTTAATTCACATATGCAACTATACTGTTGTGTCTGTAAAGCATGTTATACTGTAGTTATTCATTGCCTATGGATCATACAATCATTTCAATAATCCTCAAGCCTTTGCTAGAAATGGTTTTATATAAATGTTCCATTTATGGATGAGCACTGTATAATATCTTATTCTCTACATGACAACCAGTTGTTGTTCCCTGTGTTAAAAGCCATCTAGTGCTGTTAGAATATCCTCTGATGGTTGCTGAGAAATGTAGTAATTTTGGGGTATTAAAAGTATTCATCAGGATTGAGAGATGTACTAATCTATGGGTATATATGTTTTTTTAGGAGTTAACTTAATATAATGTCAATTTAACAGCATAAAGGTACTAGATCCTCCACTAGGGCTATGATTTACCTAGTCTTAGAGTCTTGGCCCCTTAATGGTGCAAATATTATCTTGGAGAGTAGACCTTCAATCAAATCATAAAGTAGTTGGTTAGTTACCCCAGTAACATTAATGCAACAATTATAGCAGTGGGAATATGCTGCCTGGTAGTTGCGCTCCCTAAGGTACATAGAGCAGGGAAAGATTAATAGTACTTTTCCTTAACATTATACCGCAACATTTCCTGAACTGAGAAGCAAACCAATGTGAAAAACGTTTTCCTTGTGTTATGACTCAAGAATATTATATCTCCAGGGCTCTAATATCAAAATCTAGAGGTATCTAAGAGCAATGGTAATAGTTCATAGTATTTCGGTATATATGAGACTCTACCAACCAATAATTATACAAGAGATAATCTAATTATGACACACTGCTTTTTATTTGATTGCTAATGACCTTGTCTTGTCATTGTCACTTGTTGTAATGTAACACGATTTAAATTATTTTAAATACATGAATGTGTGCTAGTCTAGGAAAGTACTGTTAAATTTCCATGTGAGTTTTAAAATAGTCTTGGTGTTATTTTACACTCTATACACTATCCTCTAGCCTATCCTCCCATCCTCATTTGATTTCTGCTTACCTTCCATTATCTCCTTCCCACTTCATAACACTTTTGTTTCTATCTTCCTTTTCCTAAGAGCTAATAATTTTTAATTGTCTATAGAACACCACATTTTAGGCTGGTAACTTGTGGGAAATGCTAAACCTCCCACTGAACTTCAGAACTATTATGTGTTAACAATATCCTAAGATGATTCATGTGCAAGTAAAATTTTTAAAAGTGATGATTAAATACTTCCCATAACTGCCATTTAGTCAATAAAAAGGTCAATGAAGTTAGAGTCTCGTGAAAAAAGAGAAATGAACATTAAGAATAGAAATTTGGAAATGTTATAGAACACTCATAATTTTGTTATATCTACATGTGATCAGCCAGCTTAAATTCTGCCTCACCTTATTTAATTTTTTACTCACTAAATTTGTTTTTAATATATTTTGTAAATTATATATCTGTAGCTGATTAGATATTCTAAAGAGGCATCAGAGACATTTTGTGAGAAACCAAACTAAATCGTTTAATCATCTGATTCCTTAAATAAACTGAAATCTCATTCATATAGAAACACACTGCTATTTTAATAAAGATGGCTAAACCTTTTATTGAGAAGTATTAGTTTAAAAGTTTTAGTTCATGTAAGGAAATGATTTATAAAAATATGAAAAACTGCTGCTGAAACAGTTTATAAAAATTCAGATTTCCCAATTAATCTAAACCATTAATAAGGAATCTTATTTTCTGAATATCATTTCATAACTACAAAGTAAAAATAGAAATTATTTTCTTGTGAGGTGGAAAGACTCTTATCACTGAAGGTGACGTCAGTATAGTTTCCTGATTTAGTAAAGGACGGTATAATAAGGTGGGCTAAAATTTAAAATGAGTCATTGAAGTAATGTAGGCTATGAAGAAAAGTTTCGTAGATAAAATTATTATACAAATGGTAAAAATGAAGTTGTTTTGACCTATACCAATGATCAAAACAATGCATATAACATTAAGAACTTCACCGTTTCATAAGTATTATAGACATGAAATTATCCCAATAGAATTCATTTGTTTTTGAAACTATTTATACATGTAATTAATAAACTTTAGATTAAGATATGAATTCAAGAAAGATGTCATAAGTATCTCCAACATTTGGAGCTTATTCTAATAGTTAAAGTAAAACATGATTAGGGAAGTTATTGACAAGCAATGGTTTTGAACTTTTACTTAAGTCATTATACATAGTTAAAAAGAAAAGAAAAGGAAGAAAGAAAGATATAGTACTCCTTAGGACACACTAAAGATGGAGAAACAGAATTCAAGACTTTGGGAAATGAGCCCTATCATGAATATCTTTGGAGCCATAATCAATTCTTATTTTGAACATTAACAATAACAGTATTGAATAGAGTAAAGAAGGTAGTGAAATGATTGAAATACATTTTAGATGATATTTTGAAGGAGCCCTTGGTCCTGCCAAGGTTGGACCTTCAAATATTCTTTGTAGGTTCTGGAATACCACTAGATAGTTTCTGAAAGCATTTTAAAAGGAGCAAAGATCATTTTTAACAGTCCTTGGGAAAACATAACAGGGTATCTCTCACATACACATACACACACACACACACACACACACACACACACACACACGACCACGCACTATTTTTTCTCATTATCTGACTGGATAGGCCAACTAGCTTCAAACACCCTATCACTCTCTTTCCGTCTCATGAATGCTAGAGTTATAGGTATACCATGCCCATCCAAGAAATCATTATTTTAATAGTCATTTTTTGTCTTGTCAGTTTAATAAAGATTGAGATATAAAATTAGGACCAAGTTAGTATTAGTGAATAATAATTAGGTTATTCAGAACAATAAGAATATACATATGGGTATAATAGCATATATTTAAAAACATCTTAAAGTATTAATAATAGCAGAAAAAACAGTAGGAGGAGAGCCCAAAATATTAAGAGTAATAATCCAGAAAATAAATTAGCACTGCAACTCATTTCCTCTCTGAAGAGTTTTCCATTCCTAATAAAATTGATCTTTGCAAACTTAAAATCCAGTAAATTAAAATTGTTAATTATGGAGTCTATCAGGAAAAAAACTTCTACTAACGAAAAATAGATAACAGAAATACTTTTTTTTTTAATCTACTTTTTATCCTAGAAGTTAAACATTTTTGGCAGAAAAGTCCAGTTTACACTTTCCAGGATGATTAAACTTTTGTGTATCACATGTGAGTAGATTAATATGTTTGAGAAGAGTTTGTTCCTAAATAATATAACTTCAAGTTGGGATCCTCCTATGGATTAGTAGCCTAGACTCATATAATATACATTTGGTCAAAAAAAAGAAATATATGGCTGTAACTATAGTGAATCTAGAGAGAAGTATCTATAAATATATACTAAAAAATTAACAATAGGTTCACACTGGAAGGCATTTATACTAAATTCATAGCTCTATAAACTAGTTTGTAAGACTTAACCACATGTCACCTATTTAAAATAGTTGGACGATGAACAAGGCAACAAAATATGAGAAAATAAAAAAAACTTTCATATACCCTTCAAACGTTTTTTCTTATCAGACAGATTATAAAATAAACATGCTAGCTTATGCTTAATGCTAACAACCCTACAAGGAAACAAGATACTATTAAATATGACCTAGATATTTGAAAACATGCTAAATAGAACTGGCAGGAATGAAAACATATTTAAAATATTTCGGATTCATTAAAAAATTGACATTACTGAAGACATAACTCATTCAATTTGAAAGATAAGCTAGGATAAATTTTCTGAATGCATTACAGAATGATAATGAAAGAAAAATATCAGTGCAGATAAAAATACAAAACATTTTCTTTTTGAATTTAACCCAAAATCAGTAGTTACCTCAAGGTTTTCATTCATCGCCTTTTATCGCTGCCTAGAATCTACCCTTAGATGTTTACACTGATGAGTGACCTTTTCTAAGTTTTGATATTGCAGACTGCCCATTCCTAGACAGGATTTCCACATGATGGTACTGAATACTGTAATCCTCAAACAATCACATTACCCTTAGTTTTTTATAATGCCAATTCTGAGAGCTAAGGAAAACAAATTACAAAAACCAAAGTACTATGTATTTAAAAATCCTTTCCTTTAGTCCTTGGTAGTAGAGTTCTACCATTTAAAATGTTGCTGGCCTGTGGTTGAATTAGGGAAAAGCTGGGAAGAAGCTGAGGAGGAAGGCAGTCCTGTAGGAGTAAAAAACAGTCTCTCAATTAACCTGGACCCTGAGATCTCTCAGACACTGGACCACCAAACAGGCAGCATAGACCAGATGCAATGAGTCTCAAACACATATACAGCAGAGGACTACTGGGTCTGAGTTCAGTCAGAGAAGTTGCACCTAATTCTTAAGAGACTGGGAGGCCCCCAGGAGTGGGGGAGGTCTGTAGTGCATAATGGTGGGGGGGGGGAAGATACAGGATGTAAGTAGTCAAAAGTAGACCAGGGAAGGATAAAGTCTGGAATGTAAAATAATAATTAATTAAAAAAATAAAAAAGAAAGTAAAACAGAAAGAAAGAAAGAAACAAAGAAACAAACAAAGAAAGAAACAAAGAAACAAAGAAAGAAAGAAAGGAAGGAAGGAAGGAAGGAAGGAAGGAAGGAAGGAAGGAAGAAAGAAGAAAAGAGATAGGGGGCCTCTCCCAGTCACCATGTGCTTTGGCAGAGAATATCACTGGCATGTAAATATTAGGAAATAATTATAATGACAAAAACTTTTTGTTTCCAGTATGTGTTTCACTAATTTATAGGGCACCAAGAGGCAACTGTGAGAGTTGCAGCAACTATGGTGCAAGAGGGTTTTGTAAACTCTGGATTTGATATGATACGATGATGCACTTTTTTTCCACATACAGACATTATCTTAATAAAATTTACATTTAGATATGATCTACCTATCAGAAAATGTTAGCCTAAAAGTGTCTTATTTACACACAAAGAACTATGCCTTTGTCTTTTCAGGGAGATGTTTTTACCACTAAAAAGGAAATTCTGTACCTGTCAACAGAAATTTTTATGAAATTTTCTCAGCCCCAACAAACATAATTTCTATCTTAAAGGTTTTCCCTAATACAGTTTCAGACCTTTGTATTTTATAGATATTTTCTTATCTAAATTATTTAATAAAATTTTTTGGAGGCTGACTTTAATCTTTTTTTTTTGCTTCTGGTGATAAAAACCCAGTGTTCCCACACATGCTATCTAATCAACTGTATTTCTGTGATTTTTTCTGCTTTTGATAATGTCATTTGTCTCCACTTATGTCCTATCAAAGGTTCATGGAGATTGTTTTACATCTGTTTCTCTTATTTTAAGTGTATTTATTGTTTCTATACTCTTTACTCATCAGTTGTACATTTGTTTTAATTAATCTTAGATTTTCAAAAGACATGTATTTTATTTTCAGTATCCCTTTTCTAGGCTCCTAACCATGCTTAGAAAGTTTTATTGTTTTGATAGTAATGATTAAATTTATATTTTGCTTCATAGGGCATGTGACATTTGCTGTTGTTATAAAACACCTTGGTAAATGCAAGTTCAGGGAGTAAATATTACAACTTTATGGACAGGATCTGCAACACATGATGAAATTGGCTAGTCTCTCTATAAGGGTTAGCTATCTCCATACTTCTAGCTTTGCTGATAGCAATGCCACGTTCTCTCTTAGGTTGGGTGTACTCCATTCCAATAGCTTATTTTTGGCAGATGTCCCATGATCCTGGCATCCAAAGCAATCCTCCAAGGTCTCCATTACAATTTAGCTTCGCCATCCTTCATCACACAACAGCCTCTTGGGACCTCCTCCTTGAAGGAATTTATTCTAGCCATAATTTCCTGGCAATAGTTCTGCTTTGTAACAACAGAAAGGACCTTGGTCCTCATAGTTTTGTATTATCCATTCTTTCTGTAAAAATCAATACCATATGGATGACAAATGCCAAGTTCTGCTAACAACTGTTGATGATCTTGGATAAAATATTTTCTAGGCAGTAGCTGTCAAAGAGCAAAAGGATTACTTCAGTTTGTCAATTTTGGTATACATGTCATGCTTTTCCTTAAACCACAGACATTTGGGCAATATATTTACTATATATACTGAAGGTGTATACATATAATTTATATATGAATATATACTTATATATTTATTATATAATATATAATACATTTATATATAATATATATGTATATTTTTTGAGATATATATATTGATATATATATATAATATAATTTAATTAGAACATTTCTTTATTCCTTTCCTCCCTTTAAACCATCCAAACTTTCCTATCACAATTTTCTTCCAATTCTCAGCCTTCCTTTACCTCTGTATAATTCTATCTGTATGAATGCTTTGGGGAATGGTGATTTGCACTGGACAACCAGTTATATACTCTTCCCTGGGAAAGGCTATATTCCCATTGCCAGATTTATAAATTTAGCTGTAGTTCTTTGTATAGTGTTGAGGCCTTGTGGGGTTTTTTTTTCCTTCCAGTTTGGTATGGTCATTGTTGCCATTTCTCACTTGGACAGTAATGTTGCTGACATTTTCTAGAGACACAATTGCACAGCAAACTCCCCTGATCTTTCTTGCAATGTATCCACTCTATGTTCTGCAATGCACATTGTTCCTTCTGGTAATGTGTATGGCAGTGGAGAATATTTTTCACTGGGACTGAGCTTCAGCTCTTACATTTGATTTGTTTTGGTTTTCTGTTGTGATCTTTGCACAGAAGAGAGGTTTCCTGATGAAGGATGAAAACTACACTTGTAAGGATAAAATACTAATATTGTAGTTAGGGATTATGCTGGTTTAGTAAGTTGGTGGTTCTAAATTCTCTTCCAAGATCCATGACTGCACTCCTCTCCCTGGGTACTTGACTAGGTTTCCAGTACTAGGTATAATTTCCCTTTTGTTTGTGTGTCTTAAATCAACTAGAGAACTGTATAGGTAAGCTGAGGTATGTGTGCTACTAAGCCACTCAGAGTTATCTTGCAATTATTATTATGGTTCATAGACATGTCGTTTTGTTTGCAGATATTTTTATTTATTTAGCTTTTCTGAGTCTATGTTGGTTAGGAGCATTGGTCTATAGTTTTCTTTTCTATTGTGTCTTTTCTTGGTTTTGGCATTGGAGTAATATATTCATATACTTTTAATAGTTTAAGAAGATTAGCTATATCTTTTTTGAAATCTAGTAGAATTATACTGTGTCTCCATCTATTTCTGAACTTTTTCAATTACTATTTTATTTTTCTCATTTGCTGTTGGTAAGCTTGTTTTAAATTCTTGATTTAAGTTTAGTGCTTAGATAACTATAGAAAATCTTTTAGATTTTCCTAATGAAGTACAGGTTTTATAAATATTCCATTATAATACTCTAACTTTCTTTGATGTCTGTTAAATATTTGCCTGTTTATTTCTGATCCTGTTAATTTAGGTCCTCTCTTTTGCTTCTTTTAGTTAGTGGATCCAAAGCTGTGTTAATCTTGTTTACCTTTATTAAAGAACTGACTCTTAGAATCTCTGATTTTCTGTATTTTTGTTTCTTTATTTGGATTTCATTGTTGATTTTTGTTCTGGTGTTTATTGTTTCTTTTGTCATCCTGGTTCAGATTAGGTTTGGTCTTACTTTTTCCAATGTTTTTTGAGTTGCATCATTAAGTTATTCATTTTAAAATTTTTTGAATTTTAGTGCAACTGCTTAGAGCTGTAAATTTCCTCAGAGGTTTCTTTTTCAATGTATTTATTTACATTTTGTTGTGATAGGTTTTCATTTTTCATTTTAGTTCCAGCATTTGTTAAAAATAACTTTACTGATTTCCTTTTTGACCCATTCATCATTCAGTAATAAGGTGTTTAATTTTGATGAGTTTGAAAATTTACTAGTGATTTCTTGGCTGTCAATTATAAGTTTGATCGCATTGTAGTCAAATAAGATAAAGGAAGTTGCTTCCTGGTAAGGCCACACGGAGAGCCCGTGGAGGCAGAACCTCATGCGAAATAACTCCGAGCCTCGGGGCCACAGGTAAGACTAACTTATCTGCTGCAAGTGACTTGCCGGGTGGAATCGGGACAACAGAGGCAGAATCCCTCTAGGACCAGGCACGCCCCTGTGTTTACCGGAGTCCCACACCCATGATCCTGCCCGCAGCAGCTCTCTGCTCCCAGAACCCCGGGGAGATACCTACTGCCTGGTGGGTGGGCACTCCTGAGGCTGCAGAGCGGAAGAGACCACCAACACTGCCCACCCCTGCCCACATCCCTGGCCTAAGAGGAAACAGTACAAGGCCTCTGGGTTCCTGTGGGGAGGGCCCAGGAGCAGCAGGGCCCTGCCTGAGACACCGCCGGATCCTGGAAGGAAACAGACCCGGGATAAACAGTTCTCTGCACCCAAATCCCGTGGGAGGGGAGAGCTAAACCTTCAGAGAGGCAGAGCCTGAGAAACCAGAAGAGACTGCTCTCTGCACACATTACTGATTCCAGAGGAAACACCGAGGCCATCTGGAACCCTGGAAAAACGGAGGCTCCCGGAAGAGGCTGCGCAGATCTTCCTGGTCGCTGCCACTGCGGAGAGCCCTGGGCAGAACCCATGAAAGCGAACTTGAGCCTCGGGGCCACAGGTAAGACCAACTTTTCTGCTGCAAGTGACCTGCCTGGGAACTCAAGGCACAGGTCCACAGGAACAGCTGAAGACCTGTAGAAAGGAAAACTACACGCCTGAAAGCAGAACACTCTGTCCCCATAACTGACTGGAAAGAGACAGGAAAACAGGTCTACAGCACTCCTGACACACAGGCCTATAGGACAGTTTAGCCACTGTCAGAAATAGCAGAACAAAGTAACACTAGAGATAATTTGATGGCGAGAGGCAAGCGCAGGAACCCAAGCAACAGAAACCAAGACTACATGGCACCATCGGAGCCCAATTCTCCCATCAAAACAAACATGGAATATCCAAACACACCAGAAAAGCAAGATCTAGATTCAAAATCATATTTGATCATGATGCTGGAGAACTTCAAGAAAGACATGATGAACTCCCTTAGAGAACAAGTAGAAGCCTACAGAGAGGAATCGCAAAAATACATGAAAGAATTCCAGGAAAACATAAATAAACAAGTAGAAGCCCATACAGAGGAGACACAAAAATCCCTGAAAGAATTAAAGGAAAACACAATCAAACAGTGGAAGGAATTAAAAATGGAAATAGAAGCAATCAAGAAAGAACACATGGAAACAACCCTGGATATAGAAAACCAAAAGAAGAGACAAGGAGCTGTAGATACAAGCTTTACCAACAGAATACAAGAGATGGAAGAGAGAATCTCAGGAGCAGAAGATTCCATAGAAATCATTGACTCAGCTGTCAAAGATAATGTAAAGCGGAAAAAGCTACTGGTCCAAAACATACAGGAAATCCAGGACTCAATGAGACGATCAAACCTAAGGATAATAGGTATAGAAGAGAGTGAAGACTCCCAGCTCAAAGGACCAGTACATATCTTCAACAAAATCATAGAAGAAAACTTCCCTAACCTAAAAAAAGAGATACCCATAGGCATACAAGAAGCCTACAGAACTCCAAATAGATTGGACCAGAAAAGAAACACCTCCCGTCACATAATAGTCAAAACACCAAACGCACAAAATAAGGAAAGAATATTAAAAGCAGTAAGGGAAAAAGGTCAAGTAACATATAAAGGCAGACCTATCAGAATCACACCAGACTTTTCGCCAGAAACTATGAAGGCCAGAAGATCCTGGACTGATGTCATACAGACCCTAAGAGAAAACAAATGCCAGCCCAGGTTACTGTATCCTGCAAAACTCTCAATTAACATAGATGGAGAAACCAAGATATTCCATGACATAACCAAATTACACAATATCTTTCTACAAATCCAGCACTACAAAGGATAATAAATGGTAAAGCCCAACATAAGGAGGCAAGCTATACCCAAGAAGAGGCAAGAAACTAATCGTTTTGGCAACAAAACAAAGAGAAGAAAAGCACACAAACATAACACATCCACGTATGAATATAACAGGAAGCAATAATCACTATTCCTTAATATCTCTCAACATCAAAGGCCTCAACTCCCCAATAAAAAGACATAGATTAACAAACTGGATACGCAACGAGGACCCTGCATTCTGCTGCCTACAGGAAACACACCTCAGAGACAAAGACAGAAACTACCTCAGAGTAAAAGGCTGGAAAACCACTTTCCAAACAAATGGTCTTGAAGAAGCAAGCTGGAGTAGCCATTCGAATATCGAATAAAATGGATTTTCAACCAAAAGTCTTCAAAAAGATAAGGAAGGACACTTTATATTTATCAAAGGAAAAATCCACCAAGATGAACTCTCAATCCTAAATATCTATGCCCCAAATACAAGGGCACCTACATACGTAAAAAAGAAACCTTACTAAAGCTCAAAACACACATTGCACCTCACACAATAATAGTAGGAGATTTCAACACTTACTCTCATCAATGGACAGATCATGGAAACAGAAATTAAACAGAGACGTAGACAGACTAAGAGAAGTCATGAGCCAAATGGACTTAACGGATATTTATAGAACGTTTTTCTACCCTAATGCAAAAGGATATACCTTCTTCTCAGCTCCTCACGGTACTTTCTCCAAAATTGACCATATAATTGGTCAAAAAACGGGCCTCTTCAGGTACAGAAAGATAGAAATAATCCCATGCGTGCTATCGGACCACCACGGCCTAAAACTGGTCTTCAATAACAATAAGGGAAGAATGCCCACATATACGGGGAAATTGAACAATGCTCCTACTCAATGATAACCTGGTCAAGGAAGAAATAAAGAAAGAAATTAAAAAACTTTTTAGAATTTAATGAAAATGAAGGTACAACATACCCAAACTTATGGGACACAATGAAAGCTGTGCTAAGAGGAAAAACTCATAGCAGCTGAGTGCCTGCAGAAAGAAACAGGAAAGAGCATATGTCAGCAGCTTGACAGCACACCTAAAAAGCTCTAGAACAAAAAAGAAGCAAATACACCCAGGAGGAGTAGAAGGCAGGAAATAATCAAATCAGAGCCGAAATCAACCAAGTAGAAACAAAAAGGACCATAGAAAGAATCAACAGAACCAAAAGTTGGTTCTTTGAGAAAATCAACAAGATAGATAAACCCTAGCCAGACTAACGAGAGGACACAGAGAGTGTGTCCAAATTAACAAAATCAGAAATGAAAAGGAGACATAACTACAGATTCAGAGGAAATTAAAAAATCATCAGATCTTTACTATAAAAGCCTATACTCAACAAAACTTGAAAATCTGCAGGAAATGGACAATTTCCTAGACAGACACCAGGTAAATCAAGTTAAATCAGGAACAGATAAAACCAGTTAAACAACCCCATAACTCCTAAGGAAATAGAAGCAGTCATTAAAGGTCTCCCAACCAAAAGAGCCCAGGTCCAGACGGGTTTAGTGCAGAATTTATCAGACCTTCATAGAAGACCTCATACCAATATTATCCAAACTATTCACAAAATTGAAACAGATGGAGCACTACCCAAACTCTTCTATGAAGCCACAATTACTCTTATACCTAAACCACACAAAGACCCAACAAAGAAAGAGAACTTCAGACCAATTTCCCTTATGAACATCGACGTTAAAATACTTCAACAAAATTCTGGCAAACCGAATCCAAGAGCACATCAAAGCAATCATCCATCATGATCAAGTAGGTTTCATTGCAGGCATGCAGGGATGGTTTAATATACGGAAAACCATCAACGTGATCCATTATATAAACAAACTGAAAGAACAAAACCACATGATCATTTCATTAGATGCTGAGAAAGCATTTGACAAAATTCAACACCCCTTCATGATAAAAGTCCTGGAAAGAATAGGAATCCAAGGCCCATACCTAAAACATAGTAAAAGCCATATACAGCAAAACCAGTGGCTAACATTAAACTAAATGGAGAGAAACTTGAAGCAATCCCACTAAAATCAGGGGACTAGACAAGGCTGCCCCTCTCCCCTACTTATTCAATATAGTTCTTGGAAGTTCTAGCCAGAGCAATCAGACAACAAAAGGAGGTCAAGGGGATACAGATCGAAAAGAAGAAGTCAAAATATCACTATTTGCAGATGATATGATAGTATATTTAAGGGATCCCAAAAGTTCCACCAGAGAACTACTAAAGCTGATAAACAACTTCAGCAAAGTGGCTGGGTATAAAATTAACTCAAATAAATCAGTAGCCTTCCTCTACACAAAAGAGAAACAGTTTAGAAAGAAATTAGGGAAACGACACCTTCATAGACCCAAATAATATAAAGTACCTCGGTGTGACTTTAACCAAGCAAGTAAAAGATTTGTATAACAAGAACTTCAAGACTCTGAAGAAAGAAATTGAAGAAGACCTCAGAAGATGGAAAGATCTCCCATGCTCATGGATTGGCAGGATTAATATAGTAAAAATGGCCATTCTGCCAAAAGCGATCTACAGATTCAATGCAATCCCCATCAAAATACCAATCCAATTCTTCAAAGAGTTAGACAGAACAATTTGCAAATTCATCTGGAATAACAAAAAACCCAGGATAGCTAAAACTATGCTCAACAATAAAAGGACTTCTGGGGGAATCGCTATCCCTGAACTCAAGCAGTATTACAGAGCAATTGTGATAAAAACTGCATGGTATTGGTACAGAGACAGACAGATAGACCAATGGAATAGAATTGAAGACCCAGAAATGAACCCACACACCTATGGTCACTTGATTTTTGACAAAGGAGCCAAGTCCATCCAATGGAAAAAAGATAGCATTTTCAGCAAATGGTGCTGGTTCAACTGGAGGTCAACATGTAGAAGAATGCAGATCGATCCATGCTTATCACCCTGTACAAAGCTTAAGTCCAAGTGGATCAAGGACCTCCACATCAAACCAGACACACTCAAACTAATAGAAGAAAAACTAGGAAAGCATCTGGAACACATGGGCACTGGAAAAAATTTCCAAGAAAAAACACCAATGGCTTATGTTTAAGATCAAGAATCACAAATGGGATCTCATAAAACTACAAAGCTTCTGCAAAGGCAAAGGACACTGTGGTCAGGACAAACGGCAACCAACAGATTGGGAAAAGATCTTTACCAATCCTACAACAGATAGAGGCCTTATATCCAAAATATACAAAGAACTCAAAAAAGTTAGACAGGGAGACAAATAACCCTATTAAAAAATGGGGTTCAGAGCTAAACAAAGAATTCACAGCTGAGAATGCTGAATGGTTGAGAAACACCAAAGAAATGTTCAACATCTTTAGTCATCAGGGAAATGCAAATCAAAACAACCCTGAGATTTCACCTCACACCAGTGAGAATGGCTAAGATCAAAAACTCAGGTGACAGCAAATGCTGGCGAGGATGCGGAGAAAGAGGAACACTCCTCCATTGTTGGTGGGGTAGACTGGTACAACCATTCTGGAAATCAGTCTGAGGTTTCTCAGAAAATTGGACATTGAACTGCCTGAGGATCCAGCTAAATTCTCTTGGGCATATACCCAAAAGATGCCCCAACATATAAAAGACACGTGCTCCACTATGTTCTATTGCAGCCTTATTTATAATAGCCAGAAGCTGAAAGAACCTAGATGCCCTTCAACAGAGGAATGGATACAGAAAATGTGGTACATCTACACAATGGAATATTACTCAGTTATCAAAAAAACAACGACTTTATGAAATTGTAGCAAAATGGTTGGAACTGAAAATATCATTCTGAGTGAGCTAACCCAATCACAGAAAGACATACATGGTATGCACTCACTGATAAGTGGCTATTAGCCCAAATGCTTGAATTACCCTAGTGGCCTAGAACAAATGAAACTCAAGACGGATGATCAAAATGTGAATGCTTCACTCCTTCTTTAAAAGGGGAACAAGAATACCCTTGGCAGGGAAGAGAGAGGCAAAGATTAAAACAGAGACTGAAGGAACACCCATTCAGAGCCTGCCCCACATGTGGCCCATACATATAGAGCCACCCAATTGGACAAGATGGATGAAGCAAAGAAGTGCAGACCGACAGGAGCCGGATGTAGATCGAACCTGAGAGAGACAGCCAGAATACAGCAAATACAGAGGCGAATGCCAGCAGCAAACCACTGAACTGAGAACGGGACCCCCGTTGAAGGAATCAGAGAATGAACTGGAAGAGCTTGAAGGGGCTTGAGACTCCATATGTACAACAATGCCAAGCAACCAGAGCTTCCAGGGACTAAGCCACTACCTAAAGACTATACATGGACTGACCCTGGACTCTGACCTCATAGGTAGCAATGAATATCCTAGTAAGAACACCAGTGGAAGGAGAAGCCCTGGGTCCTGCTAAGACTGAACCCCCAGTGAACTAGAAAGGGGGGGGGGGGGGGGCAAGGGGGGGAGGGTGGGGAGGGGAACACCCATAAGGAAGGGGGGGAGGGAAGGGATGTTTGCCAAATGTACATAAGAAAAACATTGGAAATGTAATTAAGAAATAAAATAAGTAAAAAAAAAAAAAAAAAAAAAAAAAAAAAGATAAAGGAAGTTATTTCACCTTTTTAAATTTGTAATGGTTTGGTTTTATTTGTCGCAGAATGTGATTTTTTTTACACAGCTTTGATATACTACAGAATAGAATATGCATTAATTGGTGTTTGAGTGGAATATTTTGATGACATATTTTACATCAATATGATATATTATGTCAGTTAATTCTGGTGTTTTCTTGTTTACTTTTCATCCAGATGAACCATCTACTGAAGAAAGTGGAGAATTCTACTCAACTGTCATTGTTGTATTGATGTTACAATGTCTTCAAATCCTATAGCACAATTTGCTGTTTGTTTTTGTTTTACGAAATTGAGTGCACTAGGGTTTAGTTGGCATAAAAGTTCAGGATACTAATATTTTCTTCATTAACTTTTCCTTTCATTATAAGGAAGTGTGACACTTTATATCTTCGATTTGTTTCGATTTGAAGTATATTTTATCAGCTCTTAAGAAAATGATGCTTGCTTGCTTCTTGGTCCCATTTGATTGAAGCATTTTTTGTTCATTCTCTTCTTATAAAGTGGTACCTATCTTTAAATGAAGATATGTTTTTTATAGGAAGATGATAGATTTTATTAGTTAACTATTCAACCAATTTTTATCTTTTGGCTGGAAAATTGATTCCATTAATATTTAAAGTTAGTATTGAAATTTTGTGCCTTAATTTTGATTATCATGTTATTGGTCTTTGGTGTTCTTGTTTATGTTCTCAGTATGTTTTGTATTGAAATAATTATGGTCTTGTATTTCTTTCCATTGTTTATCTTCAGTTCATTTCTCTCTTCAGTTTTAAATATTGCTTCCTTTATTTTCTTTAAATTTACGTTGATGGTTAAATCTTTTGAGGCTGTTTATATTGTGGAAAAAGTTCTCATTTGGTTATGGCTGATATTTTTCTGGGCTTATTAGTTTAGTATTGCATTCATAGACTTTTAAGAATTTGAATCATTTACTCCAGGCTTTTCTGGCTTTCAAAGTTTCCATTGAGAAATCACCTGTTATTCTGATGGGTCTCCTTTATATGTGACTTGAATTTTCTCACTTGCAGAATTAAATATATTTTCTTAGTTATATATCCTTAGTGTTTGTCTTAGATAGGGTTTTACTGCTGTGAACAGACACCATGACCAAGGCAAGTCTTATAAAATAAATTTAGTTGGGGTTGGCTTGCAGGTTCAGAGGTTCAGTCCAGTATCACCAAGGCAGGAACATGGAAGCATCCAGGCAGGCATGGTGCAGGAGGAGCTGAGAGTTCTACATCTTTATCTGAATGAAGGCTGCTAGTGAAAGACTGAATTCCAGACATCTAATGTCTTAAACCCACACCCACAATGCCACACGTACTCCATCAAGGCCACACTTCCTAATAGTGCCACTCCCTGGGTCAAACGTATATAAACCATCACAGTGGCAACCCCATCCATCATTTGATGCCCTGTCTTTCTACTGGAGGTGGGCTCTACAAGTTCCCTCTCTCCACTGTAGGGCATTTCATTTAAGGTCCCTTCCTTTGAGTTCTGAGAGTCTCTCTCACCTCCCAGGTCTCTGGTACATTCTAGAATGTCCCTGCACCTCCTGCCTCCTGAGGTTGCCTATTTCCATTCTTTTTCCTGGCCGTGGGGGCTTCAGTCCTGTTCCCTCTACCCAATACCTAATCATATTCTCCTCTTCTCCTCCCTGTCACTTTTCTCACCCATGTCCCTTCTTCCCTCCACTGCCATGTAATTGCTTTCTTCTCTCTCCCAAGCGGGATTTAGACATCCTTATTTGGGTCTTTCAGCTTATTAACATTTTTGAGTTCTGGGGATTGTATCCTGGGTATTCTGTACTTTTGTGGCTAATATACACTTATTAATGAGTACATACCATGTCCTTTTAGGTCTGAGTTTCCCCACTCAGGATGATACTTTCTAGTTCCATCCATTTGTCTGCAAAACTCAGAATGTCCCTGTTCTTAATAGCTGAGTAGTATTGCATTGTGTAAATTAACCACATTTCCTGTATCCCTTCTTCTGTTGTGGGACATCTGGGTTGTTTCTAGCTTCTGGCTATCACAAATAAGGCCACTATAAACATAGTGGATCATGTTCATCTTTCATGTTAAAAGTATTGGAGTGATCAGGAATTCAAGACCCATACCTAAATATAACAAAAGCAATTTACTGCAAACTAACAGCCAATATCAAGTTAAATGGAGGAAACTTGAAGTAATCCCACCAAAATCAAGGACAGACAAAGATTTCTACTCTCCCCATATATATTCAATATACTACTTGAAGTTTTAACTAGAGAAATAAGATAACAAAAAGAGATCAAGTGGGTACAAATTGGCAAAGAAGAAGTAAAAGTACAACTTTTCAAGTTCTTAATAGTCTCTTTTCTGTTTAATTTGTCCTATGTGTAAAACTTCTTTTGAGTTTTATAGTTGAGTTAATGAGCTTTTCAGTCTCATCTTAATTTTAGCTTGAACCCTTGCTAATTTCTATCTCCTTATTGAAATACGTCCTCAAGTTCTGGACTGTCTTTGTCAATTCCATCAGATTTATATTTTAACATTGTTGGGCATCAGGTAGTTTTGTGCTTAAGCTCTTACTCCTTAATTTCACTGAGCTATAGGGAAACATCATTTACTGTTGGTGGAACTGTAAGCAAGTACAGCCATTCTAGAAAACAGTAAAAAATAATTCTCAAAATATTAAAATGAATCTACCACATACCCTCCATATAACACTTACTGATTTACATTCACAGGACTCAACATCTTACCCTACAGATCTATCCTCAGATATGTTCATTGTTGTTTTATTCAAAATAGCCATGAAATCAAAATGACCTAAATGTTCTTCAATGAATGAATGTATAGTGAAAATGAAGTTTGTGCACAAAACAGAATATTATCCAGCTGTATGGGAAATTCAAATTTGAAAGTAAATGAATGGAACACTAGAATATATTATATTGAGTAAGGTAACCTAGATCCAGAATGAAAGATGTTACATGGTCCCTTTTTGTGTTTCTTAGATATTAAAAATCTTGAATATATAATATATGTAAACCAGGAGACTAAAATGAGGCCAAGGATAAAACTAATTCTAGCATGAGGAACAAAATAATATGTACTATAAAGAGGGAAGTGGGAAAATGGAATGGGCTTTAAATGGGGAGCGAGGAAAAAGTGGAAGGCAGAAGGTAAGAAGGGGGTAAATGTTAGTTTACACTAAGGCTGCTTATAAAACACAAGAAAGTCATTATTTTATATTTTCCTAAAGTTGCATATTATGTATATAAGAAAAAACACATAAACCATATATATGCATGTATACATATATATGCATGTATACATACATAAACTTAAAGAAGTTATGCCACTTAAGGTGGTGTTTCTCCTCTTAAGAGCAATGGGCTATGTAACACAGCCCCAAGTATCATGTATGAGAAGCCCCTGTTGTGTTGTTAGTCACAGAAATCCAAAAGATAAAATAATATATGTTATTGCTATCACCCTTGGTTGCCTACCAGGAATTGAAGGTAAGATTCTATTGCTAAAGAAACTGAGATGGAACTGACCTGAAAGCCCCCCTGGAGACTAGCTCCAAAAGGATCCAAAGTTGTTCTGCAAACTGCCAAGGGAGAAAAGCATTAGGTGTCCCAACTGCATGTAAAACCTGTGAACAACAACAATGACTTGACCAGCAACATTCCCATAATGGTAAAATAGTTACATTGTACTTTTCTTTTGGGGTTTATAATAGCTATCTAATTGTATTTAAGTCCTACTCAACAGGAGATAAATTATTTCTGCAACTGTGCAAGATGCTATCAACCTAGGCAGCTACCCACAGCCAAAGAGGTCATAAAATTGAAAGGAGATCCTGAAACCAGTATAATTTCCTAACCTAACTGCAAACTAAATATTATCCTTGTATCCACAGGTAAGAGTAGATTTCACCCTTCAGTCCTTCATTGAAAACTCTTTTATTTTTTTCTTGAGGCATATGTAGACCATTAAAGAATACCAGAACTAGTCAAAATTCAGAGAACATTTGACCATTGGATGCCTAGCCCTAGTTGATACAGCTACAATACAACTCCTGAATCTACTAAAATAGGAAAAAAACACATTCACATGTATCTAGTAATAGAAGATAAAGTAAATTTAAATTAAAACATTGCAACTTTGTAAGGTAAATAACTATTACTAATGACAAAAATATCAACTCACAAAGGAGATATAACACTTGTAAACACACTCACCAAACAGCAGAACTGCAGAATATATTAAAATACAGGCATGAGCATGGAGAAAGAATATTGTTCAATAGTTGGTGAATACACAACAATTTTTGTTTCCAGTTTTCTTGAAGTCTGATTAGCAAAGATAAATGTATGAGTATACTTAATAATACAATGTGTCATTTTCATATAAGCATACCTGAATAATGACTAAGAATTCACAGAGCTGCCTCATTTTGTATAATGAGTGTATCAATAGCTATTCTCAATCCAATGCACAATTAATTGTAGTTATTATGCTAGACTTTAGTTCTTTAGAATATGTTCATACTAGAGCTAAATATTTATGTCATTTGAGAAATGCCTTTTCATTCTGCCACCTGGACCGTCTTCTAGACAGCATTCTACTTTTTAGGCTATTATGTTTAGATACACCATTTGTCATATAGAATGTAAGTTAGATTACTCAGTATTGATCTTTTGTCTCTGGCTCACTTCACATTAAATAGCATCTTCTTGGAATATCCTTATTTTCACAAGCGTAAGCTCTCCTTTTTAACTGAGATTAGTATTACAATGAATGAATGATCATTGACTAGTATGTGGCATATTTATTATTCATAGTCTATCAGTGGATACTTATGTTACACCCATATTTTTATTATTGTTGAAATCGAAAAAATATAAGTGTTTGAATATCCCTTCAAATATTGTTTTAATTTTCTTTGGATATAAACCAAAGGTCAACTGTGCACTTCAATATTAGAATTTTGGGACTAAAAATAAATATTGAAGTGCAGGAAACAAATATGGACTACAAAAATATTAATAAATTTGAAAAGTTTGAAGTATAAAAGTTTCTGCTTTTAATAAAATGACATGAAAGCATAACTCAACAAAAGTAGTAAAATAGAAATCCTGTAAATACAGAAAATAAAAATGACATTACAAATAGAAGAGATAAAAGATATAAAACATATTCATACATAAATCTCACCATAGAGCTGACAGAGTTTAACAAATAGCAAAATTAGAACAGATAAACACTCAAAAATCAGAAGCTCTTGTAAGTACTAACATTGAACACTACAAACAGAGAGTCCAAAGTTGATTATATTTTAATGGTATCAAAAATAAAATATTTATAATAAACCAAGAAGCAAAGCTATATAGTTTGAAATATACTTGAAAATGTTAAGTTATTATAGACCCAGAAAGTCAAAAAATACATTGTTCAACTGATTAAAAGAACTATTAAGAGGTCAATATCACCATGATCTTCAGACTCAATGTAATAGTAATGGTGTATTCATGAAGTAAACTACAGCTTCATTCTAGAATTTAAATGGACTGTCAAGAGAAACTGACATACCAACTCTGAAATAGAACAACAAAGCACAAAGACATTTTCTGCTGATTTCAAAGTTTACAAAAGCTTCATTAATATTTTATTAAACATATTATATCCTTTCTAGAGGTAGTATAAGCTAAAGAATAAAAGACATTAAAATTGGCAAATAAAGCTATATTGTCAGTGTTTGGAGGAGACATACTCTTGAACACATAAAACCCCAGAGACTCTTAAAATATTGGAAACAGGACCAGCAGGATGACTCAATGGGCAAAAAGTACTTGCCACTTATGCCTGATGACCCAACTTCAACACACTGATCTATAGCAGAAGATAACCAACTCCCAATGATTTTCCTCTACCTTCTGTATATACCATGTCACTCATTTATCTCAGAGGTACCAAAGAATCCAAGTTCACTACAGTATTATATCAAACACATAACAATATCAAAAAAAGTAAATGTAGTACATATTAAAAGTTAAGTCTCTCCTATATAATAGTATATAAAACATGTGACGTATGTCCATAAGGTATGTATTACGAATTAAGAAGTATAATTTTCCTAAATATTAAGTATATCCTCTCAACACATTGGGTTATAATCTTTTAATATTAGAAGATCTTGTTTTAATGGTGGTTGTTAACTAATCAAAGTCATGGTTACTGAAATTTGAGACAGATATGAAACTTAAAAAAAAAGTCTGACATGTATTAATTCATTTAGTGAAAGATTTTCAGTGTATGTGGTGATGCTTGATGGCATTTAATACAGAAGAACTTTCAGAGTTGGACTCAATTCTTTCAAAACTCTCCAGTGATCAACAAAATTTATGTACTACTCAACTTTTTCAACAGTATGAAACTACTGGAATTTTACCAACAGTAGCTCCTACCTCAAGATACTATTCTCTTTCCTCATTGATAAGGAACAGTTCTTCAATTTAAATTTTATCATGAGGCACAAGTAATCCATTCACATGTACTTTTGCCAAATCATTCAGAGTGGTAAATATCTATGTTAGGTATTAAACAATAAATTGTTTAAAATTTCTTAAAAGTTGAAATTATTATTATTTATTCATGAGTCTTTTGAAAAATGCTTAATCAGAAAACATGACTAATCTCATCATACCTTTCCATCAGAACTTCTGATTATCAGTAGACTGTATGACTGACAAAAAAATATATGGTAAACCATTTTTAAAGCAGAGGGATGATTATCTATACTTTGTTGTGCCATTAGGAGAACAAATGACCCTAACGGAAAAGTGGATATTAGCTCAAAAGTATGAATTATCCAAGATGCAATCCACAGACCACATGAAGCTCAAGAAGAAGAACAACCAAAATGCGGATGCGTCAGTCCTTCTTAAAAGGAGGAACAAAAATATCCCTAGGAGGGAATATGGAGGCCAAGTTTAGAGCAGAGACTGAAGGAATGGCCATTCAGAGCCTGCCTCACATGTGGCCCATATATATACAGCCACCAAAATTAGATAAAGATTGACGAAGCTAAAAAGTGCATACTGACAGGAACCGAAGACCGATCTTTCCTGACACAACCAGAGCATGTCAAATACAGAGGCAAAGGCTAGCAGCAAACCACTGAAATGTGCAACCCCCCGTTGGAGGAATTAGAGAAAGGATCAAAGAGCTGAAGGGACTTGCATTCGCATAAGAACAACAATGCCAACCAACCAGAGCTTCCAGGGACTAAACCACTACCGAAAGACTGCATGGACTGACCCATGACTCTAGCTGCATATGTAGCAGAGGGTAGTCTTGTTGAGTACCAGTGAAAGGGGAAGCCCTTGGTCCTACCAAGGTTGGATGCCCAGTGCAGGGGAATGTCAAGGGTGGGGTTGTAAGAGGGAATGGGGGGCACCCTTATAGAGGGAATAGGGGGCTTTTGAACAGGAAACTGGGAAAGGGAATAACATTTGAAATGTAAATAAAGAAATATATCCAATTAAAAAATTCAAAAAGGGGGATGGCAAATGAGAAGAGATTTTGCACAATTATGGCTAGTAATTTCAGAATAGAATATTGTCATTGTTTTAACCCAAAGTCAACAACAGAGTTAGTTCAGGACATAACTGACTTTAATCAAAGCACCGGTTTCTCTACAGTTCATCTCCTTCTAATATACAGTTTTCACACATTTTTATCTTTCTTTCAGCATATTTATATTCTATTAGATGCTTAAGTCTCAGGTTAGAAATTTCTCTCACAGGAAATTCTTTTCTGAATCTCTATATGATCACCTTCTTGTCACATTTTCCAAATAGCCATCTTTGTTTCTGCTTATGTAACACTTGCAAAATGTATCCATGGCTTTCCTAGAACCTGAAAGTATTTGCTACATATAAAAGTATTTTTTTTCAGATGTTATAAACTAATGAAAGTTGAAGTTATCTGAGCTGTTCTGGTGGGTACATCCTAATCAATAGTCATTAAATAAAAAAATAATTTCCCTGCTGAAGACATCGACAGGATGGAAGAGGAATGAATAAAGTCAATGAGAGAGAGAGAGAGAGAGAGAGACAGAGAGAGAGAGAGAGAGAGAGAGAGAGAGAGAGAGAGAGAGAGAACCTATATTTTCCATCTCTGTTAGATAAAGGGTATGACGTGAAAGATAATGTCTAGAATGGAGAAAATAGCCTCAATTGGCAATCACAAGATAATTAATATCAGTAACTTACTGAGAGTAAACATATTTATTACATCCTCTTGAAGGGAGTAGAATATTATAATTATTTTGATTTTACTGTTTTCTGATCATAAGTTGAAGGAATAGTTGAGCCACGTTCTGCAAAATCTTCTTTTGACCTATAGACTGTGGCATAATAAACTTGTAGTGTTCTCAAATGCTAATTTGGGAATTAAATATGAAAACCAGTAAAGATGAAGATGAGAAACTTTAGTGTGTTATGACTACCATTACTTTCCACAGTAAATGCAATTTGAAATTTAGAACCTGTCAAGCTTAGTTATTTACCTTACATTTTTAGCTCAAAAAAAAAAAAAAAGCAAGACAAGAAGGATTCCAAGTCTTATTAGGAACAAGCAAGCATCAAAAAGAAGGGAAACATAAATGCTAGAAAACACACACATCCATCACTGTGATTTTATTCAGGATATTTGTCATAGACTAGCACAGGTATATAGGTTTATCTAGGAGACATAATTTTCATGCTGTCCAAATCTGTGATATTAACAAATACTTGGTTGGTTGTATAGCATCAATCCATTAAGAACTCTGTTAAGTTTCGACAATGCAATTCAAATGTTTATACTGCCTATTTCTGAAATTCCATGATCTCTTTAAAATAATTGTTTTACCTTCATTTTAGTTATATGTACGGAGATAACAGGTACTGATTGAAACACCCTGAAAGTCCGTTAAAATATCAGCTTCAATGGCTTTGTAGACCATGTAATCATCTAAATAAGATTCCAAAGCCTATTCAGCTTACTCAAAAAAAAAAAAAAAGTGTTCGAAATCTATTCAATGATCCCGTATTCAAATAGTTAATTTGCAGTATGTTCTGTTCAAGAAAAAGAAAACTGTCACCCTGTCATTTTAGAGTCTGACGCTAAGCTTGTCAAAAGAGACAGCTGTTAAACTGAATTACTGTTGACATGCGGAGAAACGGCCCTTGCCAGATGTAAAAGACATCTGTGGCAATGAAGTGGTACAGAGTGGCTTTTCAAATGTGGTCACACTGGTATTTGAATAGCATGTCTATGGCATGAAAACATGGCCTTGACTCAGTCTGTTTAAGGCAGTGAGCTGAAACCAATGAGACACACAAAGAAATCCCCCTTTCTGTTATATCCATAACTTATGCCTGGGAATGAAAATAGTACAGTAGCAAATCTTCACATAGGGTTGTGAAATATAGCAGGAAAAAACTTGGCTTTTTGGATGTTTGAATAGGTAAGGTGTAAATTAACTAAGTGTATCACACAGGGAATGATCAAAAAATAATAATCTTTGTCTTGTAACTATAAAGAGTTTTGTGGACATGAGGTTGGTGACTATGTAGCTGCTTAAGCTGCTCTAACTCTCCAAGAGTCCCATGAATGGAAAAATTTGGACAAAAATTCAGAAAATTTGTAATGAGAAAAATTTATAATCCAACGGAGACACATTACAAACATGTACTAACATAGCCTAATATGTAGCTGATACTATTATCATTTTAGGTATTATCTAGGGTATGTGAAATGCCCCATAGACATTTCTCCCTTAAGGAACTCCTGATCTAGCAGGCAAACAGAAATGTCTGCTCTGACAAAAATTATGCCAAGAGCTGCAACGGAGGCACGAAAACATTTTATTTTAGTGTGAACTAGGTAGAATGTTTGCAAAGTTAAAGGTGTATGTAAAAAAAGAGAATAATGAAAATAAGTATGTATTATAAAATGCCATTCAGTAGAAAAGGAGATACAATTTCTAAAAGTTGTTTGAAAAATTATCTATACTTTAAGGTATTAAAAATTAGCAATATACTATAACATTTTAAAATATATTTGTATTACTATTTTAATTAATAATTAAAAACATGTGATGTATACATTGCACAATTATATCAAGGAAGTTGACATATGTATCATCTTATTTTTATACTGAAGTCTTTAAATTTACCAAGTTATTTGGAAATAAATAGTTTATTATTACTAAATACTGTCCTTCATGAGGTATGTTTAAGCTTCATAAGTTATTCTTGCCTAAAATTTTGGACAGTATATTCTATTAATAGTGATTGTCTTAACTTTGTCTCCAAAGCATTATCAGCACATCCACTATCACTTTCAAACTACACATTAGAAAATATTGATTATTCATCTCCTAGATGATCAACCAAATAAGTAATCTGAAGCCAGTTCTGAGCCTTCTTTTCCTTACTGGCCAGGACAAAGCCCACTGACTGATTTTACCTAAGAACAAAATGTTTTATTGAACTGGTTATACCATAGCTCATTTAATAGTGACTTCTGTGCTATCAGAAAGCATTTACTATTAATATATATCTGATAAGGAATCTGAAACTTTAAGAGATGAAATGGGTTTGCACTATAATATGGCTTGGAAAGTTTTAGATTTCTTTAAATTTTCGATCTAAATCCCTTTTTCTTTTGACTAAAAAGGTGATATTTACTGTCCTTAATTGGGCTAACTATGATGCTCTTCAGTTGTATCCACTCTCAGTCAGAAGACAGAATTTTATTCTTCTTTGTAGTTAAATAACACTTCCTTGTACATATATGCAAAGTATTTCCTTTCTCCATACCTTGGACATTACAAATACTGCAGTAAATACTATGGATCTACAGTGCTCTCCTTTATATCTTGACTTAGACTCTATCATTAGAGGTGCACTATACAGTAAATTTGTTTAGCTTTTGAGTAAATGTCCATAGTTACAGCTGTAAAGCTAAAATGTTAATATTCTACCAATAGTATATAAGGGCTTTAGTCTATTTGCTTCTTCTTTAGCATTTGGTGTTGTTATTTTCCTTGATGATAGACTACTGAATGGTGTGAGAGGAGAATGTTAATTCTGTTTTCATTTGCACTTATACGATAGCTAATGTGGTGGTTGGAAGAAGAATGCCACCCATAGGCTCATATATTTGAATGCTTAGTCATCAAGGAGTGATACTATTTGCCAAGGATTAGGAGGTATGACTTTGTTGAAGGAGGTGTATCAAGGGGATGGGCTTTGAGGTTTCAAAAGCTCAAAACAGTTCTGGTGGCTCTCTCTTACAGGTGTCTGTGGATCCAGATATAGAATTCTCAGTTGCTTCTCCAGCATCATGTCTGTCTGCATACCAGCATGCTTCCTGCCATGTTGATAATGGACTAAAGACCTGAAAATATAAACAAATCCCAAATAAAGTCCTTCTTTTATAAGAGTTGATATGGTCATGGCATCACTTCTTAGCAATAGAGCAGTGACGAAAACAAGCCAATAACATTGAATTTTTTTCATATGCTTGTGGGTCATTTATAATGAATTCATTTTGTAAGCACTATTCGCCTTCTTACCATGTTGATTGATTGGAATGTTGAGTTGAAAGGTGTATGATATTTAGCATTCTAGTTCCTTATGTAGTCTAGATACTGATCCTCTTACTGATGCGCAGCTATCAAAGACGTCCTTCCATTTTGTGGGCTATTTCTTCACACATCTAATTATTTCCCTTGCTATATGAGGGTCATCTTCAAATTTTACGGTACTCTGTCAATTATAGGGATTATTTCCTGTACTTTTCATTATTTTTTAAAAATTATTGCCTATATGTAGAGGTGAATCTTATAGGTATTCATTTCCAAGATTCAGCATTTAAGATTTTAATTCATTATGAATTAATTTTTATACAAGATAAAAATATGGATTTAATACAATTCTTCTATATATGGGTAAGGAGTTTTCACAAAATAACTTTCTAAATAGATTGTCTTTTGTACATCTCTTAACATCTTTGTCCTTTATCTTCCATTGGTCCACACATGGTTTTGTGCCACAACTATGCTTACTTTGCTGTCATCACTTTGTGGTCTAATTTGAATTCAGGTGCTGTCATAACTGTATCATTTTTCCTTTGCTAAGATTGAATTTGGCTATTTAGATCTTTTCTATTTCCATGTGAATTTAGGTGTTTTTCTCTGGAAAAAAATGTTTTAGGAAATTGGATGGAGATTGCAATTACTCTATAGGCTTTTTTGATAACATAACTATTTTTGCTGTAATACTTTCTATTTTAGCAAGTTGAATGTTTTTTTGAGTGCCTAAAATTGTAGATGGCCTTCTCCTCCTTCATAAGGTCCTTTTCTAGTTATCTTAATTAAATAGAAGTTGTTGTCAATAGAACTTTCTTTTACTAATATCATAGCAAAGTCATTGTTGATCTTTTAGTACAGGTTACATATTTAGATAAATGGAAGAATATGTAAAAGAAAATACAAGAGTCTTGCAGTATTAATTACATGAGTAAAATTTTCTCTTATTGTCGGATTTAAATTTGGAAATGAATAATCTGGAAACAATATCCATTGAGAAAATTTCCATATTGTGTGACAGATAGAAAATCATGACCTAAAGCTTTTACTCTACAACAAAATTTTATTACTGTTTTAAGTTAATATAATTGAGTCCAAGTGTCATTTTAATATATTGAAAGATCATGCTTCCGTACTTCCCTTACAAATGAAGATTGGCCATCTGTGACCAGTTAGACAATTTCTTATTATGGATGTTAGAAAATTATGAATTTCCTGAAATAAGGGTTGCCTTTGTGGAATTAGTTATAACAAGATGAAAAAGTATTATTACAAGGGAGCAAATGGACACAACCTGGAAAATTTCCTCATCCCATAGAATTCAGTGTAACAACTATCGTTTTAAACTCAAATAAAAGTACCCTACTTATATGTACTATTTTGCACGTCTTTGTTCATTCATTTTGTATGTAATGAGCAAGCAATTATGACATAGGATATATGTAGAGGTAATGTGAAAACATAGATAACAAAATTGGCAAAGCCTGTTACCCCTTGAAACTTTCAATGTCTTCAAATAATGAAAAAGTACACATATTGTAAGAACTACCTAAGACATATATAATACCACAATATACATGAAGTGAAAAATAAAAAGACAGAACTATTTAGTTAGACAAAGAGAAATTATATTTAAATAAACCATAAAAGGCAAGATTGGAACATATAAAATTGGAAATGGAGGAAATTCCTGCAGAAAGTTTCTCAGCCAAGTTTGAACTTTTGGGGATAAACCCTTACAGAATTACTTTCACAAGTGAAATTTACTATATTGAAATTCTATGTACATGGATGCAGTCTAATGGCAACTGTGAATTGTATAGTATCTGGGTATCAAGCTCATGATATTGAAATCATTAATTTATCACTTCTTATGTATTTCAACATTAGTTTTAAGATTCTTCCTGGGCAAATAAGTATTACTTCTAAAACCAAATACATGATAATCAATTGATAATTCTTAGTTGTAATTTTATTTTATGTTTTAATATTACACCATGAAAGCTCTTTGGCTTTACTAATGTTTTATATATTATATTACAAGATCATTTCAAAATGCTAATACTATTTTCCTGAAGCAGACACAGGTGAAAGAATGTTTTGATATAGCAAACATGTGAAAGGACCTGTGATGAAGGAGTATAAATATGTCTCCACTGACAATGGGAAATAAGCAATGAGCAATGGTTTGCTCTACCCTGCTTTGATATTCTTTGCTAAAGACATGCATATATTGGATCAGCTTACATAGCATTGCTGAACTCTACTAGTAATGACATCAGAGAGAAACTCTCCAAAGAACTGCTCCTGAGGTTCTTGCTGCAGCTGCTGCAGCTTCTGTGTCCTCATCTCAGTCTGGTTGGTGAACATTGAGATTCCTTCATGATAGAATTACAGCTGCTGGTTCATGCCTGGCGTCTTCCTGCCTTAAGGTCTGGTCTACAGCTGCTAAATTGTATTTGGTGTTTTCTATAGGACTGAATTGCTGAGAAAGAAGATTGAGCTTGCCCCTCAAAGAATTATTGTGCAACAGGTCCATTTCCTCCATATCCTAATACATTTTTGTCTTCCACTACCTCTGCTAGGTGGTCGGCTAGAGAGGTTGAACTCTTATTAAACATAGCTTGCAAAAATAATTATGCCTACATAAAAGTATAGGTATTAATGATGTTTTACATTGAATCCCTACAATTAAGTTTATCTATGGATGCACAAACTATGTAACAGTTAAGGTTATTTATGAAAAATTACCAGGAAATATCCATTTTAGAATCAACTACAAATCAGTGAAAAAGACTGTTTTCATTAGAACGCCATCATCACCAAACCTCCATTGATAGTTAGATAGGCCTGACATCTATACCTCTCTTGGGCATATACCCAAAAGATGCTCCAACATACAACAAAGATACATGTTGAACTATGTTCATAGCAGCCTTATTTATAATAGCTAGAAGCTGGAAAAGAACTGAGATGCACTTCAATGGAGGAATGGATACAGAAACGGGGTACTACTCAGATATCAAAAAACAATTGCAACATTAAATTCATAGGCAAATGGATAGAACTAGAAAATATCCTGAGTGAGGTAACCCAATCACAAAAAAAAAAAAAATTACACATGGTATGCACACACTGATAAGTGGATATTAGCCCAAAAGCTCAAATTATCCAAGATGCAATCCACAGACCATGAAGCTCAAGAAGAAGGATGACTCAAAATGTAGATGTTCCCTTTTTTTTTTTTCTATTCTTTTTTTATATTACTGTTTTAACTTTATTGATTCTTTGTAAAATTCCTTATCATGCACCCTAGTCCCAACTCCATCTCCCCCATCCCTCATGTTCACTCCTTCACCCTTTAAAACCTCCCCACAAAATAGAACACAAACAACAAAAAACAAAGCATAGAAAACATCTCATCATGAAAGCTGTAGTATGCCATACTGTGTCCCACAGTGTATCCCTCTGTCCACACATCTTCACTTGTAAATGTTCATGTAATGACTCATTGGTCTGGTTTGAGGTCTCAACTGTGACACCATCAATTGTCAGAATTCTCAGTAAAATCACTCCTGGTTATTCTAACACCAGTTGTCATGGAGATCTGCAGCTTTGAACAGCAGTGCTGGCCCTTTCACAAACCCCAATCATTTGCAAATGATGTAGATTTGGGGTTGGGCCATCTTAGAGCCCCGGATCTGGGTCTGTTTGGAAGCTGAGCTGGTCATCCTGCAAGCTCTCCCTTATCCTGTACTGAAAGAACGAACCCCAAAACGGGGGACGTGTCTCTCGCTCCGATCGCGGGATGGGGTGCCCCCAGGAATCACAAGTAGCCGTCTTGATGTAACTGCAAGAGGTAGCTTTTATTAACGAGATCCCGGGTCGACTCAGGGATCCCGGGTCGACTCGTATCTCACACAGGAGACAGAGGAATCGACCCCGAGCCCCAAACTCGGGGTTTACCCTTAGGGAGGTTGGGGGTTTGGCGAGGTTACAATGGCTTTAATTTCTGGCGCGCTTAGGTGATTGGCTCATTTAAACATGGCAGTGAGATTACAACAGCAGGAGAGTAATGCGGTGACTGAGCATTATAGGATTTTTGGGAGCTAGTGATCAGGGTTTGAAGGACATCTGGTTAAGGTGTGACTCTGAGTAAGCTGGGGAGGTGCCTTTCTGCCAGATTATTTGGGTCAGTCCCGATAACCTTCGGCTGGTTCCTATCCTTTTCTTTATCTTTATGGTCTGTTAGTCCCAGCAGCAGGGCGGGTCAGTTCTGGACTTGCTTTTCACAGTGTTTAGTCCTGAATCTGAATTTTCTTTTTAACTTCAT
>NC_046172.1:33766105-33793430 GCF_011064425.1 Rattus rattus
TGATGTACTTCGTTCAGTTACGTATTGCTACAAACAGATAGAGGCTTATATCCAAAATACAAAAACTGAAGAAGTTAGACAGCAAGAGACAAATAACCCTATTAAAAATGGGGGTTTCAGGCTAAACAATTCACAGCTAAGGGAATGCCGAATGGCTGAGAAACACCTAAAAAGAAATGTTCAACATCTTTAGTCATAAGGAAATGCAAATCAAACACCCTGAGATTTACGCCTCACACCAGTGAGAATGGCTAAGATCAAAAACTCAGGTGACAGCAGATGCTGGCGAGGATGTGGAGAAAAGGACACTCCTCCATTGTTGGTGCAGGATTACCAGGACTGGTTCAACCATTCTGGAAATCAGTCTGGAGGTTCCTCAGAAAATTGGACATTGAACTGCCTGAGGATCCAGCTATACCTCTCTTGGGCATATACTGAAAAGATGCCCCAACATATAAAAAAGACACGTGCTCCACTATGTTCACAGAAGAACTTATTTAAAATAGCTAGAAGCTGGAAAGAACCCAGATGCCCTTCAACAGAGAAATGGGAAACAGAAAATCTGGGACATTCTACCCAATGGCATAGTACTACAGGTGTCAAAAAAAATGAGTTCATAGAAGTCATAGGCAAATGGATTGAACTAGAAAAATCATCCTGAGTGAGAGTAACCCAATCACAGAAAACACACATGGTATGCACTCACTGATAAGTGGATATTAGCCCAAAAGCTCGAATTGCCCAAGATACAATCCACAGACCATATGAAACTCAAGAAGAAGGAGATCAAAGTGTGGATGCTTCAGTCCTTCTTAAAAGGGGGAAACAAAATGTTCATAGGAGGAGATATGAAGACAAAGTTTGGAGCAGAGACTAAAGGAATGGCCATCCAGAGCCCACCCCACCCCTGGGGATCAGCCATATACATAACAGTTACAAACACAGACAATATTTGCTGATGTCCAAGTGCAAGCTGACAGGAGCTGATATGGCTGTGTCCATGTCAGAGCATGAAACACATACAGAGGTGATTACTAGCAGCCAACCATTGAACTGAGAGCAGGTTCTCCGTTGCAGGAATTAGAAAGTTGGAAGGGAGCTGAAGGGCACAGCCCCCATAAGAACAACAATGCCAACAACAAGAGCTCCCAGGGACTAAACCCCTACCAAAGGAACACACATGGGAGGGACCAAGGCTCCAGCTGCATATGTAGCAGAGGATGGCCTTGTTTAGGCACCAATGGGAGGAAAGCCCTTGGTCTGTCGCCAGTGTCTGCCCCAGTGTGGGGAATGTCATGGAGGGAGGTAGGAAGAGTGGGTGGGTGGGTGAGAAGTACCCTTAGAAGAAGCAGGGGTAGGTGGGATGGGATAGCAGGTTTCTGGAGGGGAAACTGGGAAAGAGGATAACATTTAAAATGTAAATAAAAAATAAAAAAAATTCGTCGCTGTTATCCTTGTTTTTGTCAACTTTAACTGAGAGGAGAGAGGAGCCACTATGGTCACAATTACTCATGCATCACTCAACCTGTAGTGCCTGGCCAACACTGAATGACATATATATATATACATATATACATATATATACATACATACACACACGCACACACTCTCATAAAAATGATGCCCTGGTGGAAAGCCAACCTTGAGATACCCTGTTGAGATTGAGAACCCATCTTTCCTTTGTGCTTTCCCTCCCTCCACAGTCCTCCTTCAGAACATTATATGCCACTAAAACCCTGTCACTGGTTTTTCTTCTAGGATGCCAAATCTGAGATACTTCTATTACACCAGTGACAGCTTTCCTGTATCAACAAGACCTGCTTTCAAGGTAATTCATTACAGATGAGGAAGCTGAGTGAAAGGATACAATAAGAAAGGTATATTGTAAAGAAGTAACTAAAGGAAATGAAAATGTGAAAAAGGTCGGAGTCCTTGGGAAGGACTGGCAAAGAGATTGAGCTTCACTGCAACCTAAATGAACATACCTCACATCCATAGACTGAACTTCTTCAGTTGACTCATCCAGACTGTTTGACTTCCCATCTAGGGCATCCGGATGAACAGGTCCCCCAACTGGTTTAAGACCATTAGAGAAAATGTCTTGGGGGAAGGTTTCTGGAGCAGCGCGCTCTGAGACATCTACTTTCTGGCAGGTGTTCAACACACTGATTTCTGATCAAGAAAACAAAGTCTTCAGATGAATCATAATGTTCAAATTTAATAAGGCAACAAAAAACATAATAAGGCAATTATTCTCATCTTTTCTTTCACCAGTAATACAGTAGTTAGTTAGTTATTTGTTTGTTTGTTTGTTTGTTTAATTTTTGTAAGTCCATGTAGTGAGCTTCACATAGGAGAAGAGAGTATGATCGTACTCTCAGTGACTGCAGGGCCTCAGTTTAAGAGACAATCCGGGTCTTAGTAATATCTGATGTCAAGGTCCCTGGAAAGCATCCTGGGCCAACCATCAGTTAGAGCAGCTAAAGAAGGCAGTGGGTTTCCAAATGGAGCCTTTGTGCTGAAAAGATGTCTCAGGAAGAAAAACTGCCAGCAGCCGCTGCCTTGGGCCCAGCTGAACGACCCTGACCTTCAGCAGGAAGGTTCACTGTCCTCATTAACTGAAGGATCCAAACAGCACACCTCACACTCACCTATTTTGTTGGGGACAACTGGTTTTATCTTATTTTCGACATCTGGAAGAGGCTGAATCTCCACTTTGGGGTCTTCCTTCTGGAAACAAACACAAGGTGGATGACTTGGAAAGAAGGGGGAGGGAGAAAGAGGAAAAGTATCTAATAAAGAAATAAGTATAAAAAAGAAATTTTTTAAAAAATGAAGTTATTGGCAATGACTGAGGAAGAAATCAAAAGGTGACATAAGGATGAAAGACTGACATAAAGAAAAAACAAATACTTTTTTGAAAGCACCAGGGAGTATTTAGAACCCTTGTGGGCCATAGCAGGAAGTGGTTCTTTGAAGGTCTGTGTATCTCTTAATTATTATGTCACCTTTTCCTTCAACTACTCTGTCTTTCCTTGCACTACCACCCCACTGCTCTGAGGGAATCTTTTACCTCTGAAACTCCTCTTTCCTTTAAGGTCTCAGTTCCTTCCTGAGTCCCACCTTGACCAGAACAGGAAAAGTCTGTTTTCTATTAATTTGTCTCCAACCTTCAACCTCACTAAATGTATTCTGCTGTCCTTCGCTCATGACATAATGGCCATCTGAATTCCTACCTTCACTTCTAGAGACGCATCACTCTTCCTTGTTCTCTTCATGATTTCATCTATTCTCTGGGGGGAAAAGTAAGAGGCCTCTAAGAATAAAATTATATAAAAAAGAAATTGGCTCCATATGCACTTTCATATCTCTCAGAAAAGTTGTAAAAAATGTCAGCAGACGAAAAGTAGCAGAGAAATGTTTCCCATTGGTGCTGCGGAGGACTTACTGCCACTGCTACAAACAAAGAAGAGCACTAATACAGATAGATCTACAATTAACATCCGATTTGTACACCAGCTTTCTTTCTTCTCCTTAAATTAACAAATTACCGTCTGCCATTCAAGAGGACGATGCAATAGAAAGCTAAGGTGACCAGTAGCTCAGAAAGGGCCCCATATCTCTTAGCTCCTACACCTAGAGCCATACAAAGCCCACACTGGGCCACAACACAAAATGGGTCTGCATTATCAGTCTCCTTAAACCCAACCTGATACATAAGTGTGTTAAATTTAAAAGAAATAACATTTTCAATAGAAAGACAAACACTGCTTAATTAGATTCAGATTGCAAGTCCTGACTAAACTATATGTTTACATAGGACACTCATAAATAAATCCTGTCTCAAAACACAGAAAAAGAACTAAGAAAGGAATCTCATGATAAAATTGTCAATTCAAAAAGAAAATGTAACTATATTTTTTAATAATAGGGCTTCAACATTCTTATTCTCTCCCTCTCTCTGTATGTGTGTGTTTATATGTGTGTGTGTGTATGTGTAACAAAACTGACAGAAATGAAAGGCAAAATGGAAAAATTCAAAATCACAAAAAGACCTCTATTGTTTTGAGAGCTGAGGGTTAATCAAATGACCACATCAACAAGCACTCACACTACTGCGCTACATCCCCAGCCCACTAATGAAGCTTTCTTTTTTTTTATTTTTTTATTTTTTATTAACGAGTATTTCTTATATACATTTCGATTGTTATTCCCTTTCCCACTTTCCAGGTAAACATCCCCCTAATCCCTCTCCCGCCCCTTCTTTATGGGTGTTCCCCTCTCCCATTGCCGCCTCCCCCAACAGTCTAGTTCACTGGGGTTCAGTCTTATGGGACCTAGGGCTTCACCCTCCACTGGTGCTCTTACTAGGATATTCATTGCTACCTATGAGGTCAGAGTCAGGGTCAGTCCATGTATGATCTTTAGGTAAAGTATTAGTCCTGGAAGCTCTGTTTGCTTGCATTGTTGTTCATAAGGATTCCCGGGCCCCTTCTGCTCTTCAGTTCTTTCTGATTCTTCCAAGCAGGGGTCTATTCTCCAGTTCAGTGGTTTTGCTGCTGGCATTCTGTATTTCTGTATTCTGGCTGCCCTCAGGAGTGATTCATCCCACTCCTGGTCGGTCTGCACTTTTTGCTTCATCCATCTTGTCTAATTGGGTATGTATATGTATGGGCCACATGTGGGGCAGGCTCTGAAAATGAGTGTTCCTTCTGTGTCTGTTTTAATCTTTGCCTCTCTATTCCCTGCCAAGGGTATTCTTGTTCCCCCTTTTAAAGAAGGAGTGAAGCATTCACATTTTGATCTAATGGAGCTTTCTAACTACTCCTTTTTCAATAACCAATAAAATATGATGACAGAAAAAAACATAATAAAGATATAGACTGATCACTTCCTGTTTCTGTCCTCACCTTAAGTCCTCCTGATACTCCACTCTTACCTTCTTCCTCTCCAGTCGTTCCTGCTCAATCTGCAGCATGATCTGTTCTCTTTCTAAACGCATCTGTTTAGCAGCATCCTGCGCCTTTGCTTCTGCTGCTTCTTTCTGAAAGAAATAAAGCAAGACACAGGCTTTAGTAAGGTAAGAACCAGTGGAGTAGTTCCCTGGACTCTGCACATGTGCCTTCCTCCCATCATCTTCCTCAAAGTCAACATTTCAATATTTAATGTACACTTAGGCAACATACTTCTGACACCGCAGGTAAGGCTGGACAAGGTGCATATACTCTCACCCCACCATAAAAACCACCTGTAGATAGTTTTCACAGATGGTGAAGGGCTCTGTGTTTGTGGGCAGAATTGTGCATACAGGCAGACACTTCCAGAAGTTATTTCCTCAAAAAGCAGTATTCTACAATGTGGTGTTTTGAATAGGTTTTGCTCCACACCTGGTTATGGGATCTCTTCACAGACACCATAAAACTCCAACTAAGACACAGTAGTGTTAGTAAATTGCCCAGTTTCCTTACTCCTCAGGGAGAAAATTCTAAGTCGTTACCATTAGTCTCAGGGGTTCCAATGGCACTAAGCTCCAGTTATCCACAATAACTTATTCATTGGTTTACTGACTTTCCTTATTCTCACAACAGATTCAAGAAATTTTTCTACAAATAAACCATTTGGAACCCAGTTCTTATTCCAATGGTCTGCCTCTAGTGAGAAATCCAAACTGACATGGACCCATGACATTCTACTTTACAGGAGTTACATTTACCTAGCCAGTACCGGGTTTGAAAATCCTTTAATTATTATGAGGTATTCAAATTGAACAGATTTTTACCTAATATTAATGCCACTGAATAACAAGAAAAACCTGAGACCTCAGCTTGTATCTGCTTTTCAATCATGGCTTTTTCCTTCTTTTCTTTTTCTTGTTTTTCCTTTTCTTGCTTCTCTTTTGACAACAGCTCCTCCTCAGCCTTCTCTTTTGCCTTCTCTTCTGCCTTTCTTTCTTCTTCCTCCTGCTGCTTCTTTCTTTTCTTGTTTTCTATCATGCACCTTTTCCTCTTCTGCTTTTCTTTCAACTCCTCTTTCCAGCCTTTTGGAAAAAAAAACATAAGATGACGATATGACTCCAAAGGCAAACCGCAAGCGGACCAATTAAGTCAGGGCAGGTAGAGAGCTCACATAGTTATACACACAACCTCATTCTCTCTCAGATTAAAAGAAAGTAAGTGAGTGAGTGAGCAAGGGAGTGAGCGCAAGAGAGTGAGAACGAGAGCTGGATAGAGCTGAGAGGTAGAGTGTGCGAGAGAGATTGAGACTGTTATAGTAGTATCCCTATGGTCCTACATCCTCTTTAAACCTCATTATCCTCAGTGAAGTCCCACATACCGCCCAGCCTCTGCTTATTTCTTTTCCTTGCGTATATTCAGGGAAATTTATCCTCAACTTCTTACTGAAAAGATTTCCTTTACTGCCCTTAAAAAGTATTTTAAAGCTAGCTAATAAAAAAAAGAAAAAAAAAGGCCTAGTTTTCCATGGAAAAATAGGAAATCACTTATTTTCTCCAAGTGTAGAACTTCTTACCTTTAAGAGCCCTTTATCTTCTCTTCATTGGCTCCATACCATAGGCCACCCTTAACCCGCTGCAATTGTCATTATCTACTTAACCACTATATTGCTCTAGTTTCTCTCTTCTAGACTTGAAAAAAACCTTTGAACAGTTGTCATTCTCTTGATTTTTGTTACCATACTCATCCTAGCCCAGTTTTGCTTCTCTACCAAGTAGAAAGTGTCATCATTCAGCAGTTAATGGATATGCCTTGCCTTGGTCATGGGGTACTAGCAAGAGTCTTCATGCAGTGGACTCTATCTCAATCCCAGCACTTCACATTTTATGACCTTTTATCATAGTTGGCTCCACTATTGGTGCAAGGGACAGGCCTTGAATTGTTTTAGTCTTGTAGATGAGGTGTGTGGGCTTTGCCTATTTCATTATTCCTGTAGTTTCAGTTTTCATTTTAAAAAGCTTCACCTTCACCATCAATCTTTGATTTGATTTTAGCCCATCCTTCTGCCTCTTTGGTGACATTCCCTGCTGAGCACTGTACAAACAACTTCCATCCTTTCCCTTCCATCAGGATCTCCCCAGGCTTCTGGTTCCCTGCGACCATGAGAGACTGCTCTTGCTCCCAATTCCCACCATCGGGTCCTCAGGATCCTCATGCCTTCCTGATTTCCTAGACTGGCTAGAAAGCTCAAACAAAGCTGATTGGTCTTGTAACCTTTAGTCCTATCTCTTGGACTATGTGGACAACCCACCTTTTGTCAACCTTCTCATTCATTCTAGTTGACAGTATTACCACTACTTTTCAGAGAAAATTGGGACTACTTCATCCTGCTTCTGTACTTCACTCATTCATTCACTCTATTAGTACTGAGAATGTTTCCTGTCTGTTCTGCCTAATGTGTAAATGACTATAAATTCTACCAGTAACTCGTGCAATTCATGGCATACCTTCCCATTGCTCTGACATCTTCTGCTAGATTCCATTCCTTCCAATGCCAGTTTTGCCATTCAATATTTAACGTTCCATTAGCTTCAAAAAGACTCAAGTCTTAGGCATCCCACTCCACCTTCCTAAATTCTCTCCCACCTGCCTTTCTTCTGCTCTATGACAACACTCTTACCTCTTTCAGGCTGCTTCTTGTCTTTGTACCTTCTCAATAATTTAACTCCAAAAAAATCTGTTCATTGCCTAATCCCAAGACCATTCTCAGCCTCAATATGTCTTGCAATAGCCTGATAATACTGACTTTCCTTCCCGTGAGGGCCTCTTACACAGCCCCTGGCCACCTGAGGTTGTGGTATCATTTCTCTCCTGCCTGTAACCTACCTTGCTGCTACCCATTGGAAGGCTAGTGCCTGCCCTAGTTTACACCCAAAACACCTGTCACCTAGAGACTTAGCTAGTGAGAAGCCAGGTATGAACAGAACTGTGAAACTCTGCCTGCAATTTCAGGTCTGTGTTCTCATTTGGACAATGACTCCAGGGTGGATATGTGGCCTGGTCATAAGAAGCTTTATTTCAATATGGGCCCCTAGCAGCCATTTCAGCTTCTAGATGTAATTTATTTTATAATCCCATGAAGTTCTTATCTTCACTAGACTGGACTTAGGGTATAAGGATGCTTGCCCTAACTCCAAGAATCCAACTGTATATCTTAGCCCATCCCCAAGCCCAGAGGCTGGGACTGCTTTGTGGATTTCTAAGAGCACTGGTGTCACAGCCATCTGTAACTGGATCATGTTTTTGCTCTCTTAGGGCCTTGTTGCCAGATTAATCTAGTAAGCCTTTTCTTTAAAGAAAGTCTCCCAGATTCATGACTTGGACAAATATTTGCCTCAACAGCTAGTGACAATAACTGGGCTTTCCAGAGTTTAGCACAAGTATCTTTATTTTTTATTTATTTTTTGCTACATTTTCTCAAGTTGCAGTCCCATTTCTGTGACTTTAGTTATTGACACTAAACAAAACAGATGCGAAGGTGGTCCTATTCCAAGAGATGTCCGCTATGTTTCAGCCTCAGGCTGTTTGGTACGTTCCTTTCTCACCTTTTGGGTGGTACTATCAATGCTTCACATTATGGCAAGAGACAGGAAAACTGATTTGGAGTTAAGTGTATTCATCTCAATTTCATCTTGGCTTCAGGCTTCTATTTGACTTCCAACTACCTGTATGTTCTACAGGCACCTATGTTTATCTAAAACCAGATAGTTTTTAGCTTTTCAGACCTTTTTTTTTTGGCCTTTCCATGGTCTATTACTTCCTAAATACTGCAAATCAAACCTTAGCATCTCCTCTGAAATTTCCCCTTCTTTTTACTTGTCTCAGTATGTATACATCATTTTCTTCTGCCTTGACCACAAAATCTTAGCCTTTGAGTCCACTTAGCCCACTGCTGTTACTGACAGCCTTTTAGTTGAGCTTCTTCCTCTTCACTGAGCAGCAAGCAACAGTAATCAAAGACTGTACTCTGGCCTTTTCAAATGTTAGCTAGAAAAGGGAGACAACCTATAGACAAATGAGGCTACGTTAGTCATATGAAAGCTTAGCTCAAAGGGGAAAGAGGAATAGATCAGTTCCCTCTCCAATCCAGGTCCAGAAATGCTGCAGGAGATAGTCAACCTGCATGTTGAGAAAGAAAGAGTCATCACATGGAAGGAGCATGAGTTCATGTGGAGGCACAACAAAAGAAAGGTTTTTGTGGTTGTGGACCTGCATACTGAAACATAGGAGGAGGTTTACAGACTGGTCTAGACAGAGAAGGTAGAGGGCAAGGAGTAGCCGGTCCATGGTAGACTTGGTAGGATTTGATAAACCCTGTAGTCAAAAGAATCACTAACAAGGACAATCACATTTATTTAAGAAAAGTAACTCTGGAAACAGCATGGACAGCAGCTCTGGGAGATCTGGTGCTGGAGGAGCATGAATGCTAACATGAGAGCCAATGAAGACTTAACTGATAACTGATGTGATATGAAGGATGACAGAAACGTTGAAAGTAGCTCTGAGATGTCAGGAATGGGGTAGACAGAGTATGGAGTGCATGAAATGAAGAAGAAGTCTGGGTGACATACTCTAATTTTGCCTTTGAAATGCTGAATTTGAGGTAAATATGAGACAGTAAAATATACTTGAAAATATAGGATTTGCCTTAAAGACAAATGCTAGCTAACAGCTATCTGAGATAAGGAAATGAGTTATAAAACGATGTTATATGACAATAAACAATGATATGTGGCTAATAAGGCCATCAATTCACATATATCTAGATGTTATGGTATAATGCAATGCAGCTCTAGAGTAAATTCAGGACATAGGCGCAGATTCAGGAGTCTTCAGTGTACTGCAGCAAAGTATGGAAGGTTTACAAAACAAAGTTACAGTTACCTTCAGATATGGGTGATGAACAAAGGTAAAGGGGAAATGGACTCAGAAGGAATGAGAACAAGTTCATGGCTAAGCGAAACTGCTGCATCAACTGTCAGCCATAAATATTTTGAAGTCAAAGGAAACTGGAAGGATGCCAGAGACAATAGCCAGCAACACTGTGTGCAAGTGAGACTTGTCAGGCAAAAAGCTAGTTAAGGACTAAGGGCTTGGAGTCCAGGCAACATTTAGGAGAGATGTAAGAAAGACAAAAAATAAGAATAAAAAACAAGAACAAGTTCCATCAAATTAAGAATTGGGTAATGAAATATTTGAGGGTATGTAGAAGTGTGAAGGGTTTGAGTTGGGAAAATAAAGACAGGAGCGAATGAATTCTTTCTGCAGCTGTGCTGTGAAGGAAATGTGAAGGAGAAGACAGTAGCTGGAAGGTAAACAATCAGTTCTTAAGTACACAACAACAATCAGGTCACTCACCTGCTTAGGGGGATGTTATCTCTGTGGCTACCTTTATCAATCTGTCATTTGAAATCCCATGATTTATGACCTGTCATTTCCCTTACTTAACCTCCAGCTCATCCAAACCAGCTTGAATACACCATCCAACAATAACAAAACATATTGATATTGATCAAAAGGTCGGAGTAAAAAAAAAATATGAGATGTTCAGAAGAAGAAGGGATCTATCACCCAACTGTTAAAAAATAGGTTGACAAACATTTAATCAGAAACCACCAAGATTTTTTTTATAAAGTTCTAAAGGATCAGGAATACATTATTATTTGTTATCTTAAATTCAGTGCTGGCTTTGTGCTATAGCATTGCTTGAATCCTGTCATGTTCCCATTGTCTAAATGGTACAGGATTGGGCTCTGATTATCCCAAGACCACTCTTTATCTTTGTAGTGATTAAATTGACTTTGTTCATTAACGATGCATTTCCTTTCCGAACACAAAGATAAAAAAAAGTAGGACTACCAGTATCACAGAAAAGTGTTCTAGTACTATTAGCACGGTGGCTTTCAAACACTGATGAACTGCTCCAGTAGAATGAGACTAGAGCAAGCACATTTCCACTATGTTCCCCAGACACTTCTGATAAGATCCTCTCCAACATTTAGAGAAGCACAGCAATAACATCTTCTGTCTCAGTCTAGGTGACGATCTCCACATAACTCATTCCCGTGAGTTGGCTCTTCTCTCTAGCCCCTTATCTCTGGGACTCTGATTGACTGACTCTCTTTCATTCCTGAATTTGAGCACAAGTTAGGATCATTTGGGAAGCAGAGTCATGATCTCTATATCCAGAATCTTCTGTCTTTCCAGGAAGACTCAATCTATCCTAAAAGTTCAAACTCTCCTTATAGTTCTACTAGAGTTGCTTCATTTCTCTATCTAAGAAGGGGAAAGAAGGTACCTGTAACATTTAGATCCTGAAAATGTGAGTTTCTAGGTCCTCAGAAAAGAACAACTCTTCATCAATAAGATGTAGAAGACAATGCAGTGTCCTAAACCCCTTCCCTGCAGTCCATACATCTAGATATGGATTCCCAATACTGCTGTTCAGGTTTTGGCAACATAAACATTGTAAAAAGAAAAGCAAGCTATTTTTTGAATCCCACCTTTACAACAGATCACGCAAGTCTAAGTGCCTGTATACCTGTCTTGTTCTTCCTTCTCCAGCCGTTCTTGCTCCTCCTGTTCCTTCTGTAGCCGAGCCTGACGTCTCTTTTCAGCTAGGATCTTTGCAGCCTCCCCTGCATCTGTGGTTGCCTGCTGTGGATTTTCCTGAGGCAGTCAGACAAATGGTAGATAGATAGATAGATAGATAGATAGATAGATAGATAGATAGATAGATAGATAGATAGAGCAGAGGAAAGGAACACAGTGAGTCTACTCACACAGAAATGGACACACCACTATTTAACTCAGCATGGTGATGGCAAACACTGCAAAAGAGTGCTAAGCAGCAGAAGCTGCAATGGGCTAGTTTGACCCTAGTATGTTCACTCCTCAGTAGGGGCAAGAAATAGTTGAGTACAGGGCTACGAGCAAGTTCTACAATTCTACCTGATTAATGAACTCACTGCAAGACCGAGACTTTAAGGACTAAAGCTAGTGCTTTGTCATGCGGAAGTGCACATATAGGCTGTATGCGGCTCATCTTAGCATTCCTAGGAAATCTTACAGCCACAAGAAGACTCGAGGTTTAGGTTTCCTCAGGAAGAAAAAGGATTCAAAACTTACGAGCAAGCCCAAGAAAGCAGTACAAGGGGATGGGTTGTCCTAGGGAAAACCCAAAACCATGAAAGCGTGCTATGTGGATCAGAACAGAGAGAGAACCATGAGGGGAAAGCTAAGTCAAACTAGCAACACTAATAGAGAAGGTTTACCTGCACTGTGCTCAGCCTTCCCTCCGGTGGCAGAATGTTTCTCAGTTGCATGCTTATCAGCTACATACTTCTCAGTGGCATCCTTGTCAGCCATGGGCTTCTCCAGGGTTTCTTCTCTGGGTAGAACAGTGGTCTGCCGACCAGTGGCACCTTCCTTTTCCTTATTACTCTTCTCTTTCTCTGCCTTCTTCTTGAGTGTTTCTTCACTTGGAGTGGGTGGAAAGTAATACTTCACAGGAGACCCTATGTATGGGGGCTTCACTGTCTTTGGAGACTGTGGATATGTTTTTGCAGTTATCCTGGAAAACCAAAATAAGGCATAACAGATACTGAACTTGATCACCGAATTTTTCATAAGAAAAATTGCTCCAGGAAACTATTTAACTTCATCCTTATATAGAATCAATTGTAGGGTTTAGAATATACTCCCCAAAGTCATCCAAATGAAATACACGGTACCTGTAAGATGTTCTTGGAAGAAAGAGAAATTGCTTAGATTGATTTATTTTATGTATATGAGTACACTGTAGCTGTCTTCAGACACACCAGAAGAGGGCATCAGATTCCATTACAGATGGTTGTGAGCCAACATGTGGTTGCTGGGAATAGAACTCAGGACCTCTGGAAGAGCAGACAGTGCTCTTAACTGAGGAGCCATCTCTCTAGCCCAAGAGAAATATTTTAAGAAATCTAGCTGGTAATACCCTGCCCTAAATTTATCTGTGTTTTGTGACAATGTTTAGGACAGGTTAGTAACATGGTTTGGATATGATTACTCAACAAAAGACCTCTGTGTGTGTGTGCATGTCCCCATGTGTCCATGCTGTGATGCAAATGTGAGGTCAGAGGAAAATTTTGTGGGGTCACATCTCTCCTTTCATCTTTATGTGGGCTCTTGGTTCAGGTTTCCAGATTTGGGTGGCAAATGCCCTTATACAATGAATGAATCACCCTACTGGCCCCAAGCCACACTATCTGGGATTGGATTATTTACTATAAGGATGTGTTAGAGTGTGAACCAGCTTTCCCCACCTCACATATACGTGACCTTTCATATGTGCCCACTTTTCTTCTTCTTTTTTCCTTATGAAGCAGCAACATGGGTACCTCACCAGAAGCCAAGGGAATGCTGGTACAATGCTCTTCAACTTCTACACCTTCGAAAACTGTGGTCCAAAAACAAACCTCTTTTCCTTATGAGACATCAACCCTCAAACATTTTGTTATAATGTGAAACAAGTTAAGACAGATTACTGAGCATTCCCTTTATTTTCTTTTTAGATGAACACTAGAGTTGGATTTGGTTTCAGCATATGGCAATAGACAAACTGGTTTTATTTTTTTTATTTCAAGCTTTATTATCGGAGGAAAAAAACCACACAGACTCATGTGTTTGAATGCTTGATCCACAGGAAGTGACACTATTAGGAGGTGTGACCTTGTTGGAAAAGGTGAGATCTTGATGTCTCATATAATATTCCCCTCTGTTGCCTTCAGATCAAGATTTATAACTTGTTTTTTACTGCCATACTTACCACCAAGACAAGAATAGACTAACAGTAAGACAGCCCTAATTAAATGTTTTCCTTTATAAGAGCTGCCTTGGTCATGGTGTTTCTTCACAGCAGTGAAACCCTAGCTAAGATAGGCATTTTAAAGATAATGCTGTCTCAAAAACTAACAATGATATGAACCAAAACCAGGATGATAAACTTGTGCTGCCTAGTTTTATGTCAACGTGACACAAGCTCCAATCAATTAGGAAGAGGGAATCTCAACTGAGAAAATGCCCCTACCAGATTGGCCTGAGGCAAGCCTGTGAGGCATTTTCTTATTTAATAATTGATGTGGGAGGACCAAGATTACTGTGGATGGCACCATCCACGTGTTTGTGGTCCTGTGTTCTATAAGAAAGCAGGCTGAGCAAACCATGCAAAACAAACCAGTAAACAGCATTCTTCCTTCCATGTCCTCTGCATCAGTTCCTGTCTCTAGATCCCTGCCCTGATTTCTCTCAGTAATGCACTATGAAATAAGCAAAATAAATCCTTTCCTACCAAAGCTGTTTTGGTCATTGTGTTTTATCATGGCCCAACTCAGACAAACGATAGTGGGAAGCCATGCTGTACTGTTCCTTCATGTTGCCAGTTTTCTACTGTGCAATGTTTTCCTACAAGTTGCAAAACTTAGGTTTTACTTCAAAGAATGTATATAAACACAACAGAAAGTCTTTTACTTGGCCACACCCCTTTTCCTGCACTGTCACTAAGTACTATAAGGACACTGTTAGATAGGCAGATCCTCAGTTGTCCCCATGTTGGAAAGCCTCTATTTGCCTTCTCATGGTGACAATGGCCTTCTGAGGTAGAGATCCACACTGCTCACAGCTATAAAGCACTACGTGTTTGTCATAACCCGTGAGGGTAACAGAGTGATTTGGTCTAATGTTCTGCCACAATCGGCACATATTACTCACTCCCTAGAACATTATACAGGTGCCATAGATACCCCCATCCAACAAAGGTAAAGGCAAGGATAGATGAGACCTGATGGGAGAAGTGATGGTAAAGAATAATACATTGTGGTGGATGGAGAGAAACATTCTCCCCGCCCATAGACATGTCTACCTTGACTCATTAAGGTGGCACTTTCAGTAACAGAAGCACTGGCGAAAACTATTGCTTTTCCTTGCACTTATTATACTCCCTGAGAAGTAAAGTTTGAGTTTTCTAATCAGTAAGTCTAAGGAGGGTGTTGGACACAAACAACCTGACCTTTGTAGTTCTTTTGTTGTAGGAAGTTCTCTTCACTTGCAGGGAGCCTTTCCTCTGAGTTTCTCTAAGTAGTGTGAAAAGAGATGGGCCGTTCCTCAGGGGTCTGCAGTATGCCTGCTATCTCCACCCATGAATGAGCGCATAGATGATGGTTCTGCAGACACCACTCTCACTAAGAAGAATCTCTACAACTGGACTGTGTACTTGGAAATGATTAATATTCACTGTCAATTTCATTAGATTTAGAATCACCACAGAAACATACCTTTGAATGTGATTATGAGGGTGTCTTGAAAAAGTTTTAACTGAAAAAAATCTATTCTTTTTGTACTTTTGCATCCATCCATCCATCTATCCATATTACAGCCTGACCTGCAGTTTTCTTTCTTTCTTCCCCTCTTTCTATCTTACACCCTGATCTGCAGTCTTCCTTCCTTCCACACATGCGTGTGTGTGTGTGTGTGTGTGTGTGTGTGTGTATGTATGTATGTATGTATGTATGTATATATTTTTACAGTCTGACAGTTTCCCCTCCCTCCTCTCTTGCCAACCTTTTCCCTCTCACCTCCCCTTCCCCCAATCCCATCTACTGTTTCTCTTCAGAAAAGGGCAGGCCTTCCATGGATATCACCCAGCCATGGCATCTCAAGTTACAATAAGTCTAGACACCTCCTCTTCTGTCTATTAAATCTAGACAAGACAACCCAGTAGGAGGAAAGGGTCCCAAAGGTACACGACAGATCAGAGACAGGCCCTGCTCCCACCGTTAGGCATCCCACAAGAAGACAAACTACACAGCTGTAATATATGTGCAGAGGGCCTAGGTCAGTCCCATGCAGGCTCCCTGGTTGGCACTTCCATCTCTGTGAGCCCCTATGGGTCTACATTAGTTGATTCTGGAAAACCCCAATCTTAATATGGGTGGCATCACTGATGAGGTAAGGTGCTGAACCACAAAGAGAAAGTGAGGAGCACAGCACTAACATTTGTCTCTCTCTGCTTCAAGCTCCTGGGCTTATGCTTTTTCCACCACGATAGACTTTACCTTCAAACTCTAAGCAGAACTCAACCTTCCTCACATTGTTTCTGTCAGGTATTTTGTCACAGTTATAAGAAAAGCAACTAATATAAAACCTGAATTGGTCACAGCCTAGCAGTCACAAAGCTATCACCTGAATGCCAACATGACATTCTTTTTTGCTTTAAAGGGCTCACTAATGCAAAATGAGGTCACGTTCTCTATCTGGCAGAAGCCTGCAGGTCTGTCAGACCCATAATGGTCATACGGAAGTTCATGTTGCACCACTGTGAGGTTCTATTATAAGTAAACTATTCATGACAACATATTAAAAACAAACAAACAAACAAACAAACAAACCCCTTCTACCTGTTAAGTGAGAATAGATTATTTGGGATAAAATTCTGTTTATGCTCCCCTATCCCAACCTCTCATTAATGAACAGAATATACTAACACATACACAAACACACAGCTAGAGAAATGTACAATACACAAGCAAAATCTAGAATACAGTCTTTGAAGTCTCAATTTTACATATGTATAGAGTTTCCAGGAAAGCTTGCCTCTGTATAGCTTATATGGATTTAGCACCCCGCTGGACATCATAGAAGAGGAAGAAATCTTGAACAAAACACAGTCATTCTGGCAGGTTCTATGGCTTTCCGGGCAACTGATTCACACTACTTTGAGCCAAGGGAAGCCTGACAAGGCTATTTTTCTAGTTCCCAGGAATAGGTGTTTTAGCTAAAGAAACAAATTAAACTTAAATTAATTGAGAGGAGCCATTGTGATTTTTCTCAAGCTTTATTTTGAAGTATCTTCATACCTATTTATTCAAGACCTACTTAATTGTCAGTGATGCAGGCAGGAAATTTCTACTAACCACAGTTTTTGTAAGAACACCAGACTTGACAGCATAATAAGTGACTTTTCCCAAAGAGATACAAAGAGTGAGGACAGGGCTGGCACCCAAGTTCTGATATTTATTTGCCTTGCTTTTTCAGTTTTTAGTTTTATTTTGCTACTTTAACTTTTACAGGTTGAAAATACTGTAATAGAGAATTCAAAAGGAATGCACAGAGCAGAATTATACAATCTGCATGATTAACAAAAAAAGAGTTAACAAACACCTACATAAGTACAGTGAATGGCAAGAATAACTCTCTGGAGACAGCTTTACACAACGGAACGTGAACAGACAACAAAGTGGAACTCCAAAGGAGTCCCTGCCCCCTATCCTGGAATCTGATTTTATTTTCTCCATTGCTATTTAATGCCAAGAATGGTGAATACAGTCTACACCCTGGCTATGAGAGAGTTATGTGATTGAGTCAGTATAATTCAGCCAGCAGTCTGAAATTTATTACTTTATATAGAAAAAAAAAGAAAACCTATATACACCACCTTATCCCCCAAACTGACACCATAATATGAAATGCTAACAAAGACTCAACATCCCTGCCACAGGGTTTCTGTCCAAATGCATAACCTGAATCTAACCTTAAATAAACATCAAAACAACCTAAGTCAAAGGCAAACCATCACATGAACTAGCTTCTATGTTAAGATCATGAAAAAAATGAGACTACAAAATCATTACAGGTTAAAAGAGACCAAAGAGTAAGGGACTCCACATATCTATAATTTTAGACTTTGGGAGGTGGAGGCAGGATAATCAGAAATTCAAAGCCATCCTTAATTACACAGTAAGTTCAAGACTGTCCTGGCTATATAAAAACCCTATCAAACATACACAAAACTAAACAAATAGTAAATAATGAGATAAAGAAGACTACGGTGATTAAATTATCAAATACAATGTGGAATTCTTTGCAGATTCAATCCTGGGCTATAATTGACCAAAGCTACATATAGTTTATAAATCAAAGTTAATTTTTCTAATTTTCATGTACTGTGGGTATATGTATTAGTTACTTTTGCTTCTCCTGCAACAAAATACCTGACAAAAGTAACTTAGAAAACATTATTTGGGGTTATGGTTTAAGGGACCACCATGATGTTTGGCAGCATCAGTGGGAGAGGGACAGTGAGTCACATTTCATTCAGTTGGGAATCAGAACAAGTTAAATATTGGTGCTCAATATTACTCCTTTTAATTTTTTTCTGTTTTTTAAAATTCAGTCTGAGACCACAGATTATGAAATGGTACCACAATCAGGGTGGGTCTCTTCTCAGTTAAACCTCTTTAGAGACTTCCTCAAAAACATACCCAGAGGTGTGTCTACTAGGTGATTCCAAATCAAAGTTGTCAATGAAGACCGACCATCACAGTAAATAAAGGAATGCCTTTGTTTTTGAGGGACACATTGTCAGCAACTTATTTTCAAAAGTTCCGGGAGATAATGGTATGTATCTACTGATAGAGGGGATGAGAATGATAAAACAAATGTGGATGAAAGAGTACTAATAATTCTTTAAAATTGAAACGATCTAAAGAGAAAGGCTTAAAAATTGGTCCAAATTCAAATGATCCTTTGGTAAGACTTAAACATATAGTATTATGGAATGGGTAAATACATATACCTGGAGGACCAGGTATCACTTGATATTTTTAATTATACTTTACAGGGAAAAGGTCGGATAAGAAACAAATGATGGTGACAAAACAGCAGCTGAACTGCCAATACAAGAAGCCCTAGTGCCCTATGGTTACTTATCTATGTGAGTGGATAACCATACCATGTATCTGCCAAAGAAGTCTATGGGTTTCTATGAGCATATGATTTAAAGCAATGAGATCCTTATTTTGACATATGCAAAATACCCTTTGTGCTAGTTAGTTTTCTTCTTGTGATAAAATATTTGACAAAAGTAAATTAAGGAAAGAAGACTTGTGCTTTTTGTTTGTTTTGCTGGTTGGTTAATAGTATGGCATGATGGTAAAAGGATTAGGCAGATAGTCACATTGTATCTGCAGTCAGGAAACAGCAATGACCACTGATGATCAGCTTGCCAACCCATGGAATGGTATCATTCACATTTAGGGCATCTCTTTCTACCTCAAATAACATAGTCTAGAAACTCTCCCATAAACATACCCAGAGATGGAGAGATGGCTCAGTGGTTAAGAGCACCAGCTGTTCTTAGAGAGGGCATAATTTCAATTCCTAGTGCCTACATGGTGGCATGTAACCTTATTTAACGCCAGTTCCACAGGAATCTGGGCTTCATGAGTAACAGACAGACATATTCTGGTGCACAGACATACATGTGTGCAAAGCACCCAAGCATATAAAATAATTTTTAAAATTGTAAAATGTCAATAATAAATGGAGTTTGCTTATGTGTGACACCATTTTTAATATCAAGTTTCTTTTTCTTGTCTTTCTTCAATATTGAAAATATAAAGTAGGGGTTGGGGATTTAGCTCAGTGGTAGAGCGCTTGCGTAGCAAGCGCAAGGCCCTGGGTTCAGTCCCCAGCTCCGAAAAAAACAAAAAAAGAAAAAAGAAAATTAAAAAAAATAAAGTAAAGGTTATAAAATATGTTAAGTTGTAAAGAATGAAACAATAAGTGTCCATACATCCACCATTTAATCCAGAAGAAAGGCACTATCATTATGATGAGAATTTTTGACTGATCTGAACTGATCCAACAGCTCCCTGCACCTAAATCCAATGGGGGGAGAGAACTGAACACCCAGAAGTGTGGACAATCCTGAGACCACAGGACAGTCCTGCCCACTTCTGCCCACCTCTCCTACTTCCCTGGCCTAAGAGGAAACTGCATAATGCCTCTGGATACAGGAATATAGGAGCAGTCAGTGGCAGACTGAACCGGTCACATGGCTCTCTGTACCCAAATCCTGTGGGGGAGAAAGCTGGACCCTCAGAAGTGCAGACACTCCTGAGAACTCAGAAGAAGACTATTTTCTGCCCCACATTTCCCAACCCAAAAAGGGAATCGCCCTAGTGCCATCTGTGCCCCCCTGGGTGCAGGGACCTAGGGCAGTCAGGGCAGGGTATCTGCCTGCACCAAGAGCTGAAAGCCAGTCACCAGGAGCGCCTACACAACTGAGGGCAGAGCTCTCTGCTCCCAGATCCAGCTGAAAGAAAACAGGTCTACAGGAGTGCTGACACACAGGCCTACAGGAGGGTCAGGCCACTGCCAGAGACAGCAAGACAAACTAATACCAGAGATGGCGAGAGGCAAGCACAGGAACCCAAGCAACAGAAACCAAGACTACTTGGCATCATCAAGCCCAGCTCTCCCAAACAAGCAAATACTGGATATGCAAACACACCAGAAAAGCAAGATTCAGATTTAAAATCACAATTTAAATGATGATGGAGGACTTTAAGAAGGACATAAATAATTCCCTTAAAGAAATACAGGAAAATACAAGTAAACAAATAGAAGCCCTTAAAGAAGAAACACAAAAATCCCTTAAAGAATGATAGGAAAGCACAACCAAATGGGTGAAGGAATTGAACAAAACCATCTAGGATTTAAAACTGGAAATAGAAACAAAAAGAAATCACAAAGGGAGACCCTGGAGATAGAAAACCTAGGGAAGAGATCAAGAGTCATAGACCAACAGAATACAAGAAGAGAAAGAAGAGAGAACCTCAGGGACAGAAGATACCATAGAAAACATTGACACAACTGTCAAAGATAATGTAAAATGAAAAAAGCTCCTAGCTCAAAACATCCAGGAAATTCAGAACACAATGAGAAGAACAAACCTAAGGATAATAGGTATAGAAGAGAGTGAAGACTCCCAGCTCAAAGGACCAGTAAATATCTTCAACAAAATCATAGAAGAAAACTTCCCTAACCTAAAAAAAGAGATACCCATAGGCATACAAGAAGCCTACAGAACTCCAAATAGATTGGACCAGAAAAGAAACTCCTCCTGGCACATAATAGTCCAAACACCAAATGCACAAAACAGAGAAAGAATATTAAAAGCAGTAAGGCAAAAAGGTCAAGTAACATATAAAGGCAGACCTATCAGAATCACACCAGACTTCTCACCAGAGACTCTGAAAGCCAGAAGATCCTGGAAGATGTCATACAGACCCTAAGAGAACACAAATGCCAGCCCAGGCTACTGTATCCTGCAAAACTCTCAATTAACACAGATGGAGAAACCAAGGTATTTCATGATAAAACCAAATTTACACAATATCTTTCTACAAATCCAGCCCTACGAAGGATAATACATGGAAAATTCCACTACAAGGAGGGAAACTACACCCTAGAAAAAGCAAGAAAGTACTCTCCTTGCAACAAAACTAAAAGAAGAGAGACACACAAACATAACTCTGCCTTTAACAATGAAAATAAAAGGAAGTAGTAATTACTATTTCTTAATAGCTCTTAACATCAATGGACTCAATTCCCCAATAAAAAGACATAGATTAACAAACTGGATATGCAATGAAGACCCTGCATTCTGCTGCCTACAGGAAACACACCTCAGAGACAAAGACAGACACTACCTCAGAGTGAAAGGCTGGAAAACAACTTTCCAAGCAAATGGTCCAAAGAAACAAGGTGGAGTAGTCATTCTAATATCGAATAAAATTTACTTTCAACCAAAAGTCACCAAAAAAAGATAAGGAAGGACACTTATATTCATCAAAGGAAAATCCACCAAGATGAACTCTCAATCTAAATATCTATGCCCCAAATACAAGGCACCTACATATAAAAAAAAGAAACCTTACTAAAAGCTCAAAACACATTGCACCTCACACAATAATAGTAGGAGATTTCAACACCCCCTCTCATCAATGGACAGATCATGGAAACAGAAATTAAACAGAGACGTGAACAGACTAAGAGAAGTCATGGCCAAATGGACTTAACGGATATTTATAGAACATTCTATCCAAAGCAAAAGAATATACCTTCTTCTCAGCTCCTCATGGTACTTTCAAAAAATTGACCATATAATTTGAAAAAGCAGGCCTCAACAGGTACAGAAAGATAGAAATAATCCCGTAAATTATATCAGACCACCCACGGCCTAAAAAACTGGTCTTCAATAATAGGCATTTTAAGGTATTCTTTGGTCATTCTATGCCCTCAGATCAAGATGTAGAACTCTCAAGTACCATGCCTCTTCCATGTTTCCTGCTATGATGATAATGGACTAAAACTCTGAAATTGTTAGCTAGCCCAATTAAATGTATTTCTTTATAAGAAAAAGAAAGATGGGCTGGAGAGATGGCTCAGCAGTTAAGAACACTGACTGCTCTTCCAGTGATCCTGAGTTCAATTCCCAGCAACCAATGGTAATGGGATCTGATGCCCTCTAATGCTGTGTTTGAAGACAGTGACATTGTACTCACATATATGAAATAAATAAATAAATCTTTAAAAAACAAGAAAAATAATAAAAGACAATCTCCAACCTCAAAGTAGTTTTGAAGAAGCCCACCAATTGAACATAAAATGCTGACACAATAAGAACAAGCTTCAGATGAACAAGGCTCCAACTGAGGCCTGACCCTCACTTCATATAGGTAGGTCTCCACTCAAATGTTACATTGAGGGATATATGCTGCTCAAAGGACATTATATACTTGCATGAAGATGATCTATATAACTGCATAGAAAAACTTCTGAGTACCATTATACCTCTGCACTCCTGGATTAAGTTGTTACTAAATCACTTATTTATTATTACTATGTGTATGTACATGAAGAGTGTTGTGTGCAATGGGACAAGTGTAGTGGTTAGGGGACAACTCCTTCCACTTATAGATGAATTCCAAGGATCAAACTCAGGTAGCCAGACTTTTATGGTAAGCACCTTTAGCAAGTCATCTTATTGACCCTTCAACTGAATCAGTGTTGTCAATTACTGTTGGTACAATTTTTTAGTAACTTGGGACAATGATTTTAAATCTGTTTTTTATTTATATTGTCTTTGTTGAGTACAGGACAATGATCATAAATTGTTTTTTTTACTTATACTGTTCTTGTTTAGTTTATCTATCTACAATAAAAATGAAGTGTTTTATTTGAAAATGTTGTGTTGTGTGGGAACATTTAACTATTATCTCAGCACTGTAGAAGCAGAGGGAGAAAGATCAGTTCAAGGCCATGAGAACTTTGTTTTGGAGACAGTCTGCAAATTGTTAAGCTCCAATAATGAGAGACAGTGAGCAGATGCCCACACACAAAGAAATCACTTCAATCTAGAGCTAGATATGGTTCACCAAAAGAAAAAGGATTATTCCAGAGGGAATAAAGAAGAGAAAAATAGAATTGAAGAATTTAAAGAGAAAATGATGAACATATAATTTTGGTAAATATGAATCCTATATATGTTACCAAGCAATGAACTTATAAATGGTCCTTCATTTATCCAGAAGATATATAAGCATGTAGCACATACCTCAAAGGTAGGTATTTGTCTTGCTCACCCCGTTTTGTTGGTCATGCTTTTGTGAGAGCAGAAGCCACAATTTTGGACAGAACCAAACTAAGTTTGACTGTTAACCATCAGAGTTCTGACAAGGGAAATATTGCTTACTTGGATTTCACAGGAGATGACCTCTTGGAAATGTCTTCAGGAGGCTCGCATCTTCTCAGTGGGGACCCAAGACCCCCAGAAGAAACAGAAGTTGCCCCTCGTCCCTTCTTCACTTTCTCCATCTGCAAGAGACAAAGAATATGATAGCCACAGCTCACGACTGGTACTTCTTCTATAATTTGAAAAACTACCCCAGGTCAGAGCGACACAGTTTTCTTACAGAGGTATCAATACAAAGGCCTAATGCTCCATGTAATATGAATGAGATTTATGATACCATGAAATCATATTTAGGTCATCAAGTTGGAACAACAATTTGTGCTTCAACATGGAGATCCTCTGCCCCTCATTTTGTTATCTTACCAAGAGGTAACAAACAGCATAACCACATACTGGCCCTAAACATATAGGAACTGGAAAGAATACAAAAACATACACTTGTAGCTCAGTTAGTCTTTGGGTCCTGTGTCTAAAGTGCATGGTATTTTCAGCAATAGGGACTAACCTGACACCTCTGAGGGCAACTAAGGCAAAGAGCAGTAGTCTATGTTTTGGGTGTCTTTTGGACAACCCTGAGTAACAACTCAAAAGAGGGCTTCCCATACTTGGTTATGTACTTAAGAATTACTAGTATATATTCATATATGAATATATATGATGTATATTCATATGTATATACACATATATATAAAAAACAATAATTATTGTAAAAAAGAAATCATGAATTTGAACGAGAGTGAGAAGTATATGGGAAGGCTTGGAGGGAGGAAAGACAAGATGGAAACGATGCAATTATAATTTTAAAAATTAAAACATGGGGCTGGAGAGATGGCTCAGTGGTTAAGAGCACTGACTGCTCTTCCACAGGTCCTGAGTTCAATCCCAGCAACCACATGGTGGCTCACAACCATCTGTAATAAGATCTGATGCCCCCTTCTGGTGTGTCTGAAGACAGCTACAGTGTACTCATATAAAATAAATAAATAAATCTTTAAAAAATTAAAACATTAAATTCATACAAACAAAAATATACGCTTACTACAAAAGCTTTACGAGAAGAAGGTGACTTTAATATCTAAGATGCTGAGTCGTAAACTCTGAGGCTTACATGGTATAATGTAGAGTGCAACAGACACATCTTTCTATTTCCCCCTTACCTCTCTTGGCAGAAAGGAATGGGCATCCCTGACTGGCCTGCAGAAATAGCCTCACCCTCTTTCTTTACTACACTTTTCTGTAACAAGGCCTCATTTGGTCACCAGAAATGGCAACTTTCTTCCACAAATAGCCTACCTTACAGAAAAATCTAAGAATCAGAAATACTAGTTCCTATTAGGGGCAAACATGAATTTGATAAAAATAAATTTTTTGTTTTTACAAAGTATCTAACAGTGCTAAGGATGGAAGATAGTGGTAGACTACTCATGTTACATGTAAGTTCCTGGATTTGCTCTCCAAGACTACAAATAATAAAAATAATAAATAATGAATAAGGCTAAAAGGTTCGATAGTATTGTAATAGTTTTAACATAAATTTTATGTATTAATAATTGATACATAATCAACACAATTGATTACATACACTGATTCCGTCAACTGAGGTGTCGCTCAGCTCCCTTTGTATTGAATAACAGATCTGGGTGACTTGCTTTTAATGACCTGCATGAGGCTTAACTCAGAAGTTGGGGATTAAAAGCATTATAGCTTTGTACATATAACCTGTCCCTTGGATTGTTTGCTCTGAGAGAAGTCAGCCATTTTGTTCTCACAAGTAGGTTTGTGGAAGCTTGTGGAATGAGGAACTGAGGCGGTCCCTTCTTCAGTAGCCCTGGAATGAAATTCTCACAAGAAATTCTCACAGTCAGGCCTTCAGATGACATAGCCCTGGCCAGCATTCTGACAAAATTCTCTAGAAATCCTGTACCAAAACTACCAAGCTTTTAATTGCTACCTTCAATTCAAACCCAAGGAACTTAGGAATGAAGACATATTTTTTAACTTAATCTTCCAAGGGTTAGGGCACTTTACTGTGTAGCAAATGATAACACAGATAATATGGTGTACAAATTTCTTAATAAATACATAAAATTGAGGTACCTGCTTAAGAGTCATGTCACTAACTGTCCATATGACATAAAAACATTCATAGGCTATTGTGAATGAAGTTTAAGCTAGAACCTCAGTTTTGGTTGTATAAGAGGCAAAAGTCCTAAAACCAGATAGCTGGAGGAAGCGCAATGGTTCCGTGCAACACTCCTTTTGACTCTTGTCCCCTGGAAGCAAGGCTGTGTTATCACAACAATCTCATTAAGAATCTGCTACAAGGCATTAAGGTTTAGGGAAATACAAAAGCACTTGGTAATTTTCCAAAGTTTGGTAAAAACTTAAAGCAAATGCATCTTTTGAACAGCCCTTGGAGAGAGATGGACAAAAGAGAGACCCCCAGGTCGATGGTAGAAACAATCACACTGTCAGGCAAAGTAGAGAGTGAGGGAGAACATTTAAACTTACCTGAGAAGGCTCTCCTCCAGTCATGGCTCCCTTCCCAGCATCTCCCACACCAGATAAAAGTGTATTCTTCTTTTTCTCAGTGGTCCGGGTTGGAGAGGACTTGTATGACGATTTGAGAGGGCTCCCGAGAGCTACACAAGGACAGGCATGGAATACTAGAGAGTTACAGTACAATAACCAGGAAATAAGGGAAGCCCAGATGGAAAAGGTAGGAGAATCATGAGTTGAAAAGAACTTACTCCTTTAAAAATGTAAGGTGTAATCCACACCTAAAAATATTATGATTTTCCTACTGTATATAGATTAGATCTAAGTGTGTGAAGTTCGGATATTTGCTTGCTAGAGAATAACTACATGACTAGTTCCTGTTAAAAACCCCAGGCACTAAATCTTTAGGGTGCTTTCTCGGTTGGCAACACTATGCTGTCATATGAAGCATATCCTGCATGACTCTTCTAGGAGATCCTTGGAAATGTAGACCCACTTTCCTCTGTATTTTTCATGCACTCTTCCCTTTGCTAACTTGGTTGGGTATCTCGTAACTATAATGAATCATAGCCAGGAGCTATGAGTCCTCTGAGTTCTACTGGTGAATCACCAAACCCTGGTGTTTTTGGGGGCCCTAGAAAAATTGACTTCAGAGGTGGGGATTGCTACAATGACCATAAAAATAAATAAAAATCGGGGTTGGGGATTTAGCTCAGTGGTAGAGCGCTTGCCTAGGAAGCGCAGGCCCTGGGTTCGGTCCCCAGCTCCGAAAAAAAGAACCGATAAATAAATAAATAAATAAATAAATAAATAAATAAATAAATGAATAAATAATAAATCAATGTTTGGGGAAACGGGGAAGGAGTGAACCAAAGTGTTGTTAGTCACGGTATGAAACAGCCAAGATATTCTGTTGTGAGAGGTGAAAAGTTGTCTACAGAATTTGAAGATAACTACTCCAACTCCAAGAGTGTTGCCTCAGGGGATTCCTTGACTACTTTTGGCTACTGTACCTAAACAGAGGTTAAAAAAAATCAGTCAGGACTTTTATCATGAAGGGGTGTTGAATTTTGTCAAATGCTTTCTCAGCATCTAATGAAATGATCATGTGGTTTTGTTCTTTCAGTTTGTTTATATAATGGATCACGTTGATGGTTTTCCGTATATTAAACCATCCCTGCATGCCTGGGATGAAGCCTACTTGATCATGGTGGATGATTGTTTTGATGTGCTCTTG
>NC_046172.1:33793530-34047174 GCF_011064425.1 Rattus rattus
AATGGCTGAGATCAAAAACTCAGGTGAGAGCAGATGCTGGTGAGGATGTGGAGAAAGAGGAACACTCCTCCATTGTTGGTGGGATTGCAGACTGGTACAACCATGTGGAAATCAGTCTGCGAGTTCCTCAGAAAATTGGACATTGAACTGCCTGAGGATCCAGCTATATCTCTCTTGGGCATATACCCAAAAGATGCCCCAACATATAAAAAAGACACGTGCTCCACTATGTTCATCGCAGCCTTATTTATAATAGCCAGAAGCTGGAAAGAACCGAGATGCCCTTCAACAGAGGAATGGATACAGAAAATGTGGTACATCTACACAATGGAATATTACTCAGCTATCAAAAACAATGACTTTATGAAATTCATAGGCAAATGGTCGGAACTGGAAAATATCATCCTGAGTGAGGTAACCCAATCACAGAAAAACACACATGGTATGCACTCATTGATAAGTGGCTATTAGCCCAAATGCTTGAATTACCCTAGATGTCTAGAACAAATGAAACTCAAGACGGATGATCAAAATGTGAATGCTTCACTCCTTCTTTAAAAGGGGAACAAGAATACCCTTGGCAGGGAATAGAGAGGCAAAGATTAAAACAGACACAGAAGGAACACCCATTCAGAGCCTGCCCCACATGTGGCCCATGCATATACAGCCATCCAATTAGACAAGATGGATGAAGCAAAGAAGTGCAGGCTGACAGGAGCCGGATGTAGATCTCTCCTGAGAGACACAGCCAGAATACAGCAAATACAGAGGCGAATGCCAGCAGCAAAGCACTGAACTGAGAATAGGACCCCCGTTGAAGGAATCAGAGAAAGAACTGGAAGAGCTTGAAGGGGCTCGAGACCCCATATGTACAACAATGCCAAGCAACCAGAGCTTCCAGGGACTAAGCCACTACCTAAAGACTATACATGGACTGACCCTGGACTCTGACCTCATAGGTAGCAATGAATATCCTAGTAAGAGCACCAGTGGAAGGGGAAGCCCTAGGTCCCGCTAAGACTGAACCCCCAGTGAACTAGATTGTTGTGGGAGGCGGCAATTGGGGAGGAACACCCATAAAGAAAGGAGGGAAAGGATTGGGGGATGTTTGCCCGGAAACGGGGGAAGGAATCTTACTCGAAATGTATATAAGAAATACTCAAGTTAATTAAAAAAAAATTAAATTAAAAAAAATCAGTCAGGGAGTGGTTTTAGTTTTCTCCTTCAGGGAAATGTGGGGGGAAACCAACCTTTTCTTGTTTTTGTCATCAGTGGGTGGGTTGGAACTAAGTCCTGAAACTAGAACAAGTTTCAAACTAATGTTTTGTTTTGTTTTTTAACACCATAATTTTCATTTAAAAATTGAGACTGAAAAGACCTAAAAAGAAGAGATTTCCAGAAGAGATATACACTGGAATTTTAAAATTCAAACAGAGACTGTTGCAAATACATCCCTTTTTCTCCCTAGCCTGTGAAACATCCTGAATACTGCTGAAACACCTGGATTATGTACAAATGTCCGCAGGACAGGTCTCCAATGCTGCTCTTCAATGCTGTAATTCTGATGCAGAGCCTATGGATATTCTTTGCAAAAGGCTGTCAAAGTGCACCATTACTGCCTTCTGTGTGATTTTTAAAAGCAGCTGTGGTTTATAACAATGGGCTATGGCCTGACTCTACTTACTTTACCTTTTCCTAGTACATGTATCTAAGATACATTCTTTGAAAATTTAGAATTTGATTCTGAATAATCTCTCAACATGATATATCTTTCTGATTGATATGATTTACATTTTTCTATATTTTCTTCTCCTCTTCCACTTGCACCCCTAAAGATACTCTGTTTAAAAAGAGGCTTGTGCAAGTGTAGTGAATAATTGAGAAATCAAGTTTTGGATGCTGAATAGAATACAAGAAAAACAAAAGTCTGCTTATAGTGGCATGGGGGGGCAGTGTCACAAAGAAATTTGTAATCTTTATTTTTCAGAATTACTCTAAGAAGTTCTCTTCTACAGAAAACTTCCCACAATGCCTTTGCAAGCTATGGTACACACAGATTTCTAGGTCTCGACTGTACATAACAGTGTTACTGAGCTAACTGTGATGGCCATTTTTTGGTATACTGCCATTACAGCACACTGATATACTATCCACATTCACCAGGTAGATAGGCCAGTGTCACCAACAGAAGGGGACTTTGGGAATGATAGCCTCAGGCAGTCTTTCTGGAATCACAGACCGAAATGAATTACTACCACTGTTCTAAGCACCCTGGGGCAACTACGGTGCTGGAAAACTACAGTAGGAGTTCATATGGGGGAGTGAGTCTCATGATCAATGAAATCCCCTGCTCCAAGTGCCCTGAAGTCCTCACCTTCTCATTTTCCATAGGAAGCCATGAACCCTCAAGAATGATATTTGTACATGTTTTTTTTTTTTTTTTTTTTTTTTTTTGGACTGGGGGACCCGAACCCAGGGGCCCTACGCTTCCCCCAGGCAAGCGCTCTACCACTGAGCTAAATCCCCAACCCTGTACATGTTTTTTAACATTATATCATTGCCTGAGACCTGAATTGAAGGTGGTCAGGAAAGCTTCAACTTACTGGTCAGAGCTGGGCTGGGTCAGGTGAAAAAAGATTCAGAAGGAACAAGGAAGCAACATGGCTGCCTAAGACAGACCTTTAAGATTAGTGGTATTCAATTCTACTTTTAAGCTCACGTTACCTAAAGGTTACATTTAAGATCAATGCCACAGGCTGGCCTTAGCCTTATCTTGTTGTGTGGTGTCCCACTGGTTTAAGACATGGCCATGGGTTAAGAGTATACACTATTCAGAAGAAAGTGTTCAGATGTGTTCAGAAAGTGTTCAAATATCTAATAAACACCCCTTGTCTTAACTCATTTCAGTAAACACATCCTGGGTAATTACTAGAGACTGGAAGCTTGTGCCTTGTCTTTCCTAGACTTTGTCATTCATTTTCCCCCTTGGTGGATATTGTTGTATATTCTCTCATCATAATGAATAAAAGAGGTGAGTATATCTGTATACTGAACTTTCTGAGCAAATCTGAGGAATCCATGAAACATTTCTCCTTCTAAGAATGAGGATACTTCCTACTGGCTATGAATTTAGGGTTATTGTTGAGGTAAAATCAGCATATCATTTAATCTCCCCCTTTAAATGTCCAGCTCATTGATTTTAGTATATTCATAATCATAACCGAGTTATGAATAATTTTAAGGCTCTCAAATGAAACCTTTTATCCGTGAAGCAGTCACTAACCTTCTTTCCCTTCCCTCCATGTTAAACATTAATCTACCTTCTGTTTCTAGTATTTACCTATTTCAGATATTTTATATAAGCAAAATCGTATAATTCGTGATGTTTGTAACTTCCCTTTTTTACTTGGAATAGTTTCAAACTTCATCTGTTAGGTATCATCTACCAGCAACCAGCATGACTTTCCTAATTAAGCTGAACAATACATTATAGATATGCTTCATTTTGTTTGTCCATTCGAGCTGTTTCCACTTGTGGTGACTGTGAATAATGCTGCTGCTAAGAACATTTACCTTTGAAGTGCTTTTAATTTTTCTAGCTCTATATCTAGGAGTAGAAGTGCTAAATCACATCATAACCACTTAAGAGGTTTTATAGCCAGACAGAGTGACACGTACTGGCAATCTCAATACTTGGGAGATAGAGGTGGAAAGATCAGGAGTTCAAAGTCAGCTTCAGCTACATTAGTGAAGTAGAAACCAGTCTGGACAACATGAGATCTTGTCCTCCTCAGCCAAACAAAACAAAACAAAATAAAAACAAAAAAGAAAACACAAAAAAAACCCCAGATCCTATGTATGTAACTTGATGTAACTGTCAATGAATACACTGTATCTTGGAATGTGGCCTTATATACACACTGTGCTGTTCATCTGCAAATGAATAAAATGCTTACCCTCTTAAATCTTGACATCATGTTCTAATCTTATTCAATAAAGGAAGGCCACTGATAGTCTGGTCCAGTGTTTGTCAGACTTTAATATGCAGGTTAGGGAGGGCCTCAGAGCTGGTCTTTCTACAAAGTTTCCATCACTGGTCCATGGATCACGTTTTTGAGTATGGCTCTAGACATTTGTTTAGCTTTTTATACTGTGCCAACTACTGTGTTTTACCTTATTTATACTATGATCTCCTTTAATCCTCATAATTTTTAAAAAAGATTTATTTATTTTATGTGTGTGAGTACACTGTAGCTGTCTTCAGACACACCAGAAGAGGACATTGGATCCCATTACAGATGGTTGTGAGCCACCATATGGTTGCTGTGATTTGAACTCAGGACGTCTGGAAGAACAGTCAGTGCTCTTACCCACTGAGCCATCTCTCCAGCCCCTCATAATTTAATATTACATTTTTGAGACATAGTCATGCTATTTTGCACAGACTGGTCTCAAACTCATGATCTTCCAACTTTTGGCCTACTAAGTAGCCAACATTATAAGCATTTACCACAATATGTGGCTTTCATTACAATAAATACTTTCACTTTATATATGAGCAAACATGAGTAGTAGCTGTGGAATTCCAAGGGGAAAGATATATGTGCTAGTTCTAAAATAAAAAATCTCCTAAAAAAATTCTACTAACCTCCACAGTCTATCAAGTTGATTTTCCACTTGATTCACATGTCACCAGTCATAAAATAATTTACTCACCTATATATTATTCAGCTTTAAAACAAAAGCAACAGCAAAATACTGTCAGGCAGAAAATGCTATTAGCCATTGAAAGCATTTCATAAAGGCAGCAAAGGAGAAGCAAAATGCAAAAATTCAGGAATGAATCCAAGGCTGATGAAAAGTGTTTCAGGGATTTTCTTTGATTTTGCAGCTTGGACTCTTTTACCTTAGCCTGCTCAGAGAGCATGTATGTATTTCTGCTGCTGCTAAAGAAGGCTGTGTAGGTGTCAGCAGTCTTGGAAACAAGAAAGGTTTCTATGGAACTAAGGTGCATGCAATGAGCTGAGGGATGGAATTAAACTGAGTTTTTAAAAAGAATTAAAATAAAAGAGAATAATGTTTAAATAAGATAGTAAACGATGGCATTTAACGTTTTGTTGGCAGAACAACCGTGGAAATAAAAATAACTCTAACAAAGGATGGTTTTGGAGTCTGTCCCAGTAAAATCGAACAAATAAAATCACTCAAGATTGTAGACGAGTTCATTCATTCTCTTGTGGCATCAGAATTAATTCAACACACTAATTTACCTGAGCTACACAGGTGAGCTATAGGTGTGTAATGGTGCACAACTATAATCACAGCATCTGAGGACTGAAGTAGGAGAATCCTGTGTTTGATGCTAGCCTGGACTACACAGTAAGAACCTATCTCAAAATCAAAATAAAGCAAAACAAACAAAAAATAAGCACAGTGACCTGTATTAGATGAAGAGAATTAACCCCACTTCCAAAATATTTTTGGACTCAGTTACTAAATACATATAGCACTGGAAAAACAAAGTTCATGCCCAATTTACTAATTTTACACTCATTTTCTTAGAATCCTGCTCTTTTCCAAAGAGGAAATAGAGGGGGAGTGGATCTAGGGAAGAGGAGAGGTAGAGAGGTGCTGAGAGAAACAGAAGGAGGGGTAACTATGGTTGAACTGTATTGTGTGAGAGAAGAATGTATTTTCAATAAAAAATTGAAAAGTTTTAATATGCTTTTAATTTAAGTAAGGGCAAAATTACACCAATGGAACAAAAATAACAGCCAACCAATTATTGGCTTTAATGGACGACAGCAGGTAGGATTCATGATACAAAATTCATTGACCCCTGGATGTTATGATTTACACCTAGCACATGGGAGTGGAAGTAGTAATATTAGGAGTTCAAGGCCAGCCTGGCCATAGAATGAGGTGCTGTCTCAAAAAGAAAATCAGAATTAACAACAAAATCTCAAAAAAAAAGAAAAAAAGAAAAAAAAAAAAAAAGGAAAAAAAAATCCAATAACTAAAATGTTTTGGTTTAGGGATCTAATATATGACAATGAATATTGTTTAGATGGCTACTTAGTAAAAGTTATGGAGATTAAAAAATTTCAATTTAGCATACACATACAAGCAGATAATTCAGTTGTCAATCATGAAATGTCATGTTTATGTTTATGTTCATCAATACAAAAAAAGAATTTAAGATCAACCTATAACCATGTGATCTAATGAATATGTGGAATATGTTCCCTGAACGAATAGCCATAGAGTTCAAAGTGTTAAGTATTTTCTCTTCAAACCCTTCCTTCTATGTTTGAGTAGCTACCCAGAAATTGGCATCAGAAGTAAGCAGCATGACGACACTTCTGGGAACTCTATTACATGCATCATGCCTCTGGGATGTAAGGATAAAGTCAACGCCAGTGAGTAAAAACCAGCAAGGTCCAGCAGTCTCTTCCAAGTCACAAGCCTCTTCTTTGCTCACCCCTTGGTGATGACCTGACAGCCTCAACAGTCTTCTAGTACCTGACTTCCCTTTATCTGTGCTTTAGGATAGTCTTGTTACACAAGGAGAGACCTCTCTTAACCTACGTATAGTAAAAGGCAAAAATTCAGGCCTCCAGTGATTCTTCCAAGCCTTCATTAGAACACATAGGTTCTAAAAGTAGTGGATGTCCCTCTATATATACTGTCTCCCAAAATATTGCATTAAAAGTTTGTTCATGTTTTTTTTTTTTTCTTTTTGGAGCTGAGACCGAACCCAGGGCCTTCGTTTTGCTGGGCAAAGTGCTCTACCCACTGAGCTAAATACCCAACCCCCAAAAAGTTTGTTCATGTTTTACCTTTAAAAAAAAGATCCGGGGTTGGGATTTGGCTCAGTGGTAGAGCGCTACTAAAGCAAACCTGGTCGTCCCAACTCGAAAAAAAAAAAAAGATCCCTACTTCTGTATTTTGTTTTCATTTATAAAATAGGCAGGCCTATAAACCATGAATGAATTTACAGTCCTATTTTTTCTGTTATCAAGTCCTCCAGATAACTCTGACTAATCAATTTTCTAGCTAATCAATTATATTATATCACTGACCTAGCAGGTGCTTTAAAAAAGAAAACTCCTCTATGCCTTGTGGAATAGGTTCTTGCAAATTAGAAGACTATCAATTCCTATCAGTTAATAATGACCTTTCTTTATGGAACAACACCAAAGTCCTGTAAACCAAACCATAGTGGTTAGGACAGTGGTAAGATTTATAGGAGATTTTCCAAAAAGGCAATGTTAAGATGCTCAACCAGAAAGAAGCAAACTGGAGAGACAAGGTCTACTCATTCACTTGCCTCGGTCTGGGGAATAAGATATTGCCACGGTGGATGAAGACAGGTGTTTACTCATAGGAGGTTCCGTCTGCTTTGGCAAATTCATGGTTGATGTTGAAAGTTTGTCACATGCTGTAGAGAAATGCATTAAAGACATTGATTTTCTACCACTGTCGTCTGTGAAGTCCTATCTCAAAGTGTCCTTCCTGTTCTCATCCACATATATTCAGTGGTATTCTACTGCAGCCCAGTGTACTGCCTCCATTAGCTGAATCTGGACATGTCCAGGCTGCAGTGGCCACTGGTTTGCAATGTCTTCACGGTGCTCTTCTCTTTAATTTAAATGTTCAAACTCATTCAAATACCCAGCTAAAAACATGTTAATCCCATCTAGTATTTTCTTGTGTCCAGAGACATTTAAACATATCTACATCAAACAAAAACAAAAGTAACCTAGACCCAGGGACAACAGTTCTTAGAAATACCTAATATCTTGACTAAAACTATGTGTGCTGAAACAGAATATTTCCTGAAGTTTATCTGAGGCTCAGGTTGGGAAAAGAATGTAATTTGTAATGCAAGGAGTTAGTTTGTGTTGAAAGTAGCACTAACTTTAGCAGTTGTAGATTTTCTTCCTATTTTTAAGAGAAAGCATCAAAACGCCTCCTCTGCAAATGCTTTAACAGTATACAGTAAGAATTTAAACATCCAATCCTAGATTTGGTGTTTTTATGTTTCAGTCATTGTTTTCGATTGGCTTCTAAATTAACTCATTACAACCAAAAAAAGAAGTGCCGACAGTGCCCCATGAAGCTACGCTAGAACCTGAGGCACAAGTCACACTACACATACATTGCCATCAAGGAAGCTGACTCCTAATACTTTCAAAATTTAACTCATGTTTTCAAATGAGAAGATTCCTCATATCTGACAATTCTGCTGACCGAGTAGCAATATTAAATAATTTAAATTAAGGTAAAATCAAGGTATAACATTTTAATTGAGACTATATAAAATTCTTACTTAAAATGATGTATTAAATTTTAACACTCCTACTCTTTAATTTTAACAATACTTTAATTTTCTAGAAAAATAAGCAATAAATTAAGTACACAGATCTCCCTTTTCGCCTCAACTCTGACTGGCTTGGCACAGCACTGTGTGTAGAAAGTCAATGTCTGACTTGGAGATGTCCCTTAATCCAGTGCTTGCAACGCCAAGAGTTCTCTGGGGAAGCAGGGGAGAGGAGGGGAGGGTAAGTAGAAGGCAATTCATTATTTTGTTTAACATGGATCATTCTGTGGTTTGATTTTTACAAACTCAGCATTAAAATATTATCTCATCTTGCTATTTTTGACATTCATACAGGTTGTATGTCTGAGTCACTCACCTCACCTTGTTACTAGCTTTACTATGGGGAAGGCCAAGTCTCAACCTCTATAGTAAAATCTGTGCTGCTTAGCACTACCAATAAGGATATTCTGTGTCAAAGGAATATGAGAAATCAAAGATATTTATTCCTATTATTAAAATGCCTCTCTATATTATTCATAAATACTGCATCCCTTCTATATCTCATTTTCAGTTTACCAGTCAAATAAATTCTAAAGTCATTATTTCTAAAGTCATTATTAAATGAAAACAAAGTTTTGCTGGCTCTGGTCTCAATGTAGACCATAGAAAAATTTCATGTTTATATTTCCCATGTACTGTACTTTTAGACAGAGATAGAGTCTGGCACAAAGCCAAACTGTCTGATTACATAGAATCTCCATGTTAGTACTGATAAGTTCCCTACCACGGCCTCTCAAACAGTTCTCCAGAAATTCATTACATTAACCAAGCCCAAGTATTCTATTCAGAATCTGTGATTTCTGTGTGATTTGTTTTTTCACCAGAAGTAAAAAAAAGTACTTTGCTACTTGAAAAGTAAAACAAGATGACTAATGAGACTGCTAAATGTCTAAATGCACAAAAGTCAAATACTGATGAGATTTTTAAAGGCAGAAGTTAGCAAGCTGAGGATGAAATGTGTCCAGGACACTAAGATATAAAGCATGCAGCTCTGTGATGACAAAGGAACGAAAACATATGGGCATGTCATCCACAGCTTTAGGGGGAAAAGTCATGACAAGCCAGACCAAGAAATCAATTGTGAAAGTGATTTCACTTGTGAGTGACTTCACACTTGAGACAGACATAGTGATGGAGGAGGGTGATCAGAACAGATCTCACAGAACACTATGGCATGATGATGCTCGTGTATACCGTTGGTGGACTCGGCAGCAGCTGTAGCGGTCCCTGTGTCCGAAGGGGGGATGCTGGCTGCTAAAGTTAGAGGAAGGGGTGGGCTATTTTCTGATTCACCTACACAGAAAAAAAATCAGAGCAAAGACAGGTAAAAGAAAAAGTTCCAATTTGTTGGTGCATTTTAGTTTTTAATAAAGAAATTAGAAAAGTAACAAACGAATTATTGCCTTTTGAAAAGAAAAAAAGTGTATTCATGTCAAATGGTTAAAATCACAAGATGGTAAGGTCAAGAGACAGTAATTTACACATGTGCTCTCAGAAAGAGGGAGTATACAACTCCTGAACAGAGTACTGCTAGCTCGGAAACAAACCATGACACTGAAAAGCAGGAAGTCAGCCTGATAGTGTAATAACCCGTCAGTTGGGCCTTTGACATTTTAAAGATGATTATGAATTAGATAATGAAATAAAGAAGCTGCTTTAAAATAAAACCAGGGCAACAAATGGGAAAAAAGGAAACCACCCAGCCCTTCTTAGAAGCAACTGCTGCTTTTCCAGGCACTTCTAGAGCTGGGGCTGTGCCTTCTGCCATTTCCCTTTCCTAAAATGAGACTGTTTTTGGACTTGTGTGCTCAGTTCGGCTACTAGGCTCTGTGTTTATTTTCTTTGCTTTTCTCTCGCTCTTCCCTAAAGTCCAGTATTCATGCTTCACGTATAGGACAGCAAAAGGAATGACAGCTCCCCTTTATGAGAAATGCATACACATTCAGGAAGCATAGCAGTTTAAGCATTCAGTAATACCAACCAACCAGAGCTCCCAGGGACTAAACCACCATCCAAAGAGAACACACGGACAGACCCATGGCTCCAGCTGCATATGTAGCAGAGGATGGCCTTGTTGGGCACCAATGGGTGGAGAAGCCCTTTGTCATTGTAGGGGTGGGGTGGGGAGGGGAACACCCTCATAGAAGGAGAAGGGGGAGGGGATAGGGGGTTTATGGACGGGAAACTGGGAAAGGGAATAACATTTGAAATGTAAATAAAGAAATATCCAATAAAAAAAAGTGGAAAAAGGCGTCTTTAAAAGCTATGCACAGGGGTTGGGGATTTAGCTCAGTGGTAGGCGCAAGGCCCTGGGTTCGGTCCCCAACTCAAAGAGAGAGAGAGAGAAGAGAAAAGAAAAAAAAAAAAAAAAGCTGCGCACAGATCTTCCAATCTTGCAGACATCCAGTCACGCCCGTGATCCCCACAGGGCCCTGCAATGCAGAGATAGCATTAGACTCACCATCACGTCCTCCAGGCCCTGAAGCTGCTGATCCTGCCCATGAGCACTTCTTCTTCAGCTCTAGCTGCTGTGTACGCTCCAGGGAGCGGCGCATCATTGCTTCCAGACGCTCCTGCCCAATTTTAAAAAGGCACAGAACTTTAACAGAAACAGTATAAATCATTCAGCCACATTGCACTGCTGCTGCCTTAGTGCTCCAAAAGAGTCACCAAATGGGGCTCTCTGTGCTCAGCATCCCAAAACTCAGGCACATGTGCTCTCTTCACTTCACCAATGCTTTTAGCTGGGGTGGAGAGTAAACAATACAGCTAGGCTACCGACGGTTCTCCAACCACAGACTGTGAACACTGCATCCTGTCCTGTCTGTCCCCTCCCCTCTCCTCCCTGGGGAGAAACTGTTGCTATGCCAGCTCCACTTGCTTATGAATAATGCTCAATAAGCATTAACTCTTTCAAGTCTGGATAAGAACTGAAATTTGATCCTGGTACGAAATACAGCCTTTCTTTATTTTTCTTTTCTTTTCTTTTTTTTTAGTATAAATTTTTTTCTTTTTTTTTCATCTTTATTAACTTGAGTATTTCTTATTTACATTTCAATTGTTATTCCCCTCCCCGGTTTCCAGGCCAACATCACCCTAACCCCTCCACCTCCCCTTCTCTATGGGTGTTCCCCTCCCCATCCTCCCCCCATTACCGCCCTCCTCCCAACAATCACATTCACTGGGGGTTCAGCCTTGGCAGGACCAAGGGCTTCCCCTTCCACTGGTGCTCTTACTAGGCTATTCATTGCTACCTATGAGGTCAGAGTCCAGGGTCAGTCCATGTATAGTCTTTGGGTAGTGGCTTAATCCCTGGAAGCTGGTTGGTTGGCATTGTTGTTCATATGGGGTCTCGAGCCCCTTCAAGCTCTTCAGTCCTTTCTCTGATTCCTTCAACAGGGGTCCCTTTCTCAGTTCAGTGGTTTGCTGCTGGCATTCGCCTATATATTTGCTATATTCTGGCTGTGTCTCTCAGGAGAGATCTACATCCAGTTCCTGTCGGCCTGTACTTCTTTGCTTCATCCATCTTATCAAGTTTGGTGGCTGGAAATAGAGCCTTTCTAATTGAAAGCATAACCTATTTCCGATTTGAGAGAATTTAAATTAAAGTATAATTTGAAAGTTTTCAGCCTTGTGTAACTTTTAAGGAAAGCATATGATTTTGAAACCTACTTTGTAAAGCCCCATTTTCATCTTTGGACTGTTTCAACATTTTCTGCCCATGTTACTCTTAAAAGAAAAAAACACTGTAGGGTTGGGATTTAGCTCAGTGGTAGGAGCTTGCCTAGGAAGCGCAAGGCCCTGGTTGGGTCCCCAGCTCCAAAAAAGAACCAAAAAAAAAAAAAAAAAAAAAACACTGTATACTTCCAAGATTTAACAAAGGTACAGAAAATAAAACACCTAAGCCTTGCTACAGTTAGGTATATGTGTGTAGGTGGGGGTGGGTGGGTGGCAGGGACTAAGTAATTTTTAATTAGAAAATAAAAACCGTTACCAGGCTTCTCTCTTAAAAGAGGATTTATCAAATTATCCATATTAACCAACGTGTTACTTTCATAAAGCTGTCCTTGACAGTGAATTGAAGGTGTTCTAATTCTGCATCTTCACTACCTCAATGACAATGCAAATCCTAGTTCCCCCCTTGCCTCTACTAGAGAAGCCTAAGGTAAGGGTGGTCATTACATTGCAGTGCTCTGGGAGTAGATTAACCTTATTGGACTCCAAAATATGTAGCTAGAATTTTTGGTGACTTATAAAAGGGGCAAAAAATTGATTTAGGACAGAAAGAACTGAGTAATCATGACTTAAGCATTAGTGTTCTAGTTCAGAGTCAAGCACTCTCCAATCATGACTGTACATTTCGTGGATGTCCTATCCTGATAACCTTGAACCATTACATTCTGATGACTAGCAATAGTGGTCTTCCAGAAAATTGTTGGAACTAGGAGGGAATAGAACTTTACAACACTGGATGAGTGAAATATGGTCACTTGAGACTTAGACTAAATAGTATTTTATTAGATGAATTTAAACAAAATGTACTTAACTAGCAGCCTAATTTGTTTTAAGTACTGCACCCTAGAATAAATTCAATTCAGGGTGAGTTTTGGTAGATTTTCTACATGTCAAAAGGACCAGAAGGGCTAAGGGATAAAGAACAAAAACCACTGAAATCAGCCTTATAACTGAGCAGCTATAATTTTGAGAAGGCAGAATTATAAAGAACTGCTTGTTCTCCTAAAGCCAGACATACCCCTAGGAAACTTAGGAAGAAAAAAAAAACTTCAGAAAATCTATTCATGATAACCACCCTCAATTTCCCAAGTGGCTCCAGATTACAACACTGGGGGCTTGTTCCTTTGGACTCTGAGTAGATTTGTGATCCACTTTTTAGCCCTCTGACCAGTTTACATTTCTGTCCTTTAATTTACTCACCTATAAAATGAAGATACTATTATCTATGTCACCATGTCATATAAGGTTAATTACTAGATCTAGTACTTAAGGTAGTTAACTCTTTTACCAGTGCTGAAGGAATCTGAATTTGAAGGATGATTAAAAAAACAAAACAAAAACAGCTAAAACAGTGGCTTTCAAACTTTAGTGTGGATGTTATCAGAACCCGCCCCCAAATGATTTAGATTTTATTCCTAGGATTTCTCAGTAATCTGTGGTAGTTCATTCTTATATTTATTTCTGGCAGTACTTGGGATTAGAACTAAAGACCTTCCACAGGTTAAGCAAGAACTGAACTATAGGGGCTGGAGAGATTGCTCAGTGGTTATGAGTACTGACTGCAGCACTGATTGCTCTTCCAGAGGTCCTGAGTTCAAATCCCAGCAACGACATGGTGGCTCACAACCATCTGTAATGGGATCTGGTACCCTCTTCTGGCCTGTAGGCATACATGCAGGCAGAACACTGTATAATAATAAATAAAGCTGTTTTTTTTTTAACTCTATCTCACCATAGGAGGACTGACTATCATTAAGAATATAAATGACAATGAATGCTGGCAAATGAATGCTGGGGAAAGGACTCCACCAATTTCATAGTTACTGGAAATGAAAATGAGTGCAGCAGCTATGAAGTTAGAATGGAGATCCCTGAAAAAGATAAATCTACATTAACCATATGAATGACCAAGTTGTTTCACTGGTGCACAAATCCCTGAAGGACTACTCTATGTCACCACAACATAGAGATATTTGCATAGCCATGTTTACAGCTTCTGTACTTACAATGGCCAAGATAGAAACCACCCTACATTCCTATTAATAGATGAATAGGTCAAGAAAACGTGGCAATTGGGAGAAGGAAAGGACCTATAGCATAATCTATCTAAAGAGATGGCTCGGGGTTGGGGATTTAGCTCAGTGGTAGAGCGCTTGCCTAGCAAGCACAAGTCCCTGGGTTCGGTCCCCAGCTCCGAAAAAAAGAAAACAAAAAAGAGATGGCTCAATGTTTTAGAGTATACATTGCTCTTGCAGAAGAGCTAGGTCTGGTTCCCAGAACTCAGGTCAGGTGGTACACAAGTGCCTGTCACTCCAGCTCCAGGAGAATCTGAAGCCCTTTTCTGGCCTCCACATACACATAAATAAAAATCAAAATAAAATCTATTTGTAAAATTGCCATACTGGAACTCAATAATTTATATACCAATTTAAAAATTAAATAAATTAGGGGCTGGAGAGATGGCTCAGCGGTTAAGAGCACTGACTGCTCTTCCTGAGGTCCTGAGTTCAAATCCCAGCAACCACATGGTGGCTCACAACCATCTGTAATGAGATCTGATGCCCTCTCCTGGTGTGTCTGGAGACAGCTACAGTGTACTTACATATAATAAATAAATCTAAAAAAAATTAAATAAATTAGTTAAAAGGCAAATGATTTAAAATGTGTGGTTTCTATATACAATGGATTTTAAATTTTTTATTTTATTTTATGTGTATGAGTGTTTTTCCTGAAGGAATATAAGTGTATTATGTTTGTGCTTGGTGCCTATGGGGGCCAGAAGAGCAATCCAGAGATGGTTATGAAGCACCATATGGGTGCTAGGAATGTAATGAGTCCTCTGCAAGAGCAATAGGTTCTCTTAAACACAAAGCAATCTCTCCAGCCTGGCAATGGAGTTTTATTTAGCCATAATGAAGAATGAAATTATGTCACTTGCTAGAACTAAAGATCATGATGAGCAAAATAAGCCAGACTCAGATATGCACCATGTTCTTTCTCATACATGAAAAGTAGATATAAATATAAATTCATATGATTTTGTAAACATATGTGACATAAAAGTAAAGGAGGACTGATTGAAAGTATCACATCTTTCAGATAAGGAATTTGTATTAAACTATACATACATACATACATACATACATACATACATTCATACATACATAGATGTAACATGAAAATAGAAAACTGACTATTAGGGTTGGGGATTTAGCTCAGTGGTAGGGCGCTTGCCTGGGAAGCGCAAGGCCCTGGGTTCGGTCCCCAGCTCCAAAAAAAAAAAACCCAAAAAAAAAAAAAAAAAAGGAAACTGACTATTTGGGGGAAGGAGAAGTAGGAAAAGGTAGTAGGATAGTAAATATTGCCAAAACACCATAATATATATATGCAAATATGAAAACAAAATCCATTATGTTCTATGTTAACTGAAACTAGTATTAGTATAAACAAACAAACAAACAAATAAATAAATAAATAATAAATGTCAAGAAAAGTTCTGTAGTACAGAATGGTCTAGACACTGTTGTCTGGTGGTCAAAGGAGGCAGAGAGGGAGGGGGAAGGAGAGGGAGAGGAAAAGGGGATAGAGGAAGAGGAGGGAAGAGGGAAGAGGAGGGAGTGGGAGAGGGAGCAGGCAGAGAGAACAAGCTATATCTTCTCTACTGCTGCTTCTGTACGTGTTCGAGGATGGAACTCAAGCCCACAGTGGTCCACAAAAGAAAGGGCTCTTCACAAGAGGTCTCCTCTCTACAGATTTCTATATGTAGCCAGGTAGTTAACCAAGCCCTCTAAGAATAGACAGTCAAGTTTTTGTTTGGGTAAATTCAAAAATGTCTTGTTCTGCACCCAGTGTGAGTCTTATTAGCTACTGAGCAATGAGAGTATGAGAAGTTTAGATGGGTCAACCCAACTTAAAGAGGTGAAGCTACTCGAATCTTTTCTTAATTATGTGTTAGCACAAGAATCAAGAGTTGATCTTTTTCTAAATCCTACCTTCTGGGCAATTAGTCAAGTAGCTACACTGAATAAAGATTAGATGAGAATAATGCATTGTTCACCAAAACTTGAGGTAGCAAGCACTTGTTCTATCACTTAAATTCTGAAGGTACATGGCATATCAGATGCTATAGGAAGTCACTTGAAGGTGACTTCTACCAAGAATATTAGTTTGTTCAAGGACAGGGTCTCAATGGATACTGGACATGGGCTCCCTTCACTACTGCCACTGCTATAGTCCTGCCAATTGTTAAGACTTTTAAGAGTCAAGGTATTGGTTTTGCTTGATAGAAACAATGTTATTCCAGACATTCTGGTCTTGATGTAACTAAATCATTGGTGGTTTTGTTTCAGGATTTTTTTTATTTGGTTCTGGCCATTTCTAACCCCCTAAGGTGGTACTAAGGGATACTGAGACTACCCACTTCTGAGACTACCCACCTCCTAACATAAGGTTAGGAAGAACAACATTATGGACATCATGGAATATGAAGGGAATGGATAAAAGGGAAAAGAGGAGCTTACAAACCTCTAATGATCTTCAAAATGTCAGACCCAGAAAGGTAAGAATCCTCAACCCTTTCTAATATGCTAGAGAAGTAAAGTGGCCTATATCAGAAGAGTAATCTTTTCAATGAAGTGTTTTCTTGATTGGCAAGAGACAGAACATGACTAAAAGGTCTTAAACTTGGTACTGAGGAAAAAAAAAAACCTAAAAATGAGTCTATAGCCAGGTGTGGTTGAGCATTCAAACAGCCTTCATTGAGCTCTTCAAGAATAACAGAGATGATCACAGAAGGCTTCCTTTGGAGAACTTCCACAGTGTGGAGCAATCCCACGTCCATAAAGATCACTCACGAAAATATTTAAGTCTTTGCATTAGCAGTATACTAACCTGATGGGGCTAACTGGTTACCCTATGTGTAGAAAGTTCCTAAGCTACACCTTGGTCTCCTGGGACCCTGAGGGTGGGCATAAGTGACAAAGGCAAGCTTCTCCTCCCCTGGGTTGCTACATAACATTAGAAAACCCATCTCTCAGCATAGACCTGACCTACCAAAACTGTGCCATGTTGTTCCTAGGAAAAATAGAAAAGCATTTTCAGGTTATTCTCATGTTGGCCAGTGGTCAGAGCATATCGTCTATTATATTAAGGATAAAAGAAAGTACAGAATCAGAAAATATCCAGAGTTTAAACTACTACAGATTAGGCTGTATCAGAACTAACCATCTAACATAATATCCTTTAATTAACAAGGAGTATGAGACTGATTACATTAAGTACCTCTAACACTAATGTTCTATAAAGAAAAATTATGCACAGAAATTGCCTCCAAAGTGTACCCTTGTGACAGTGCAGGATGTGCTGAAGCATGAGAAGCATCTAATATGATACTGCATAGTGTTCTTTCCTGGGAGAAGTTGTTACAGGCTTTTTCCTGAATCAGCAGGATGTCAAGAATTAAAATGTGAACGTAAGGGAGAAAAGGGACAAACTCTAAGTCATCAAGGAATGGAGGATGGGAAGAAAATGGGCAAGTCCAGTGACTCATGAAAAACAAATAAGCTAAGAATGGATAAATCTATTTGAAATTACCCAAACACCTTCTCATGCATTGGCTTCCCCTTCCAATACTGAGGATTGTACCTAGGGACACAGATGTGTTAGAGAACTGCTCTATCATTGATATATACTCTCAGCATTTAACTATTTACTTTGAGATCTCACTAAATTGCTCAGGCTATCCTTGAACTTGTTCAATAGCCAAGATGTCTCCTGAACCTTTACTCTTCCTGTCGTAAACTCTTAAATAGCTAGGATTACAGACCTGTACACCAGACCTATGTGAATTTTGTTTTGTTTTCATTTTTGGATTTTTATTTGGAATTTTTATTGATACATGTACTAATATATCCTAGGTTAATCTCAAAATGTCTATAAAAGAAAGAATAAATGTGAACTTCTGAACCTTTAGCCTGTATTTTGATATGATTTATTTTTTTTAATAGTGCAAAGACTGTTCCGTATCTTCTGGTGCTCTATTTTGACTTTACCTCCACCAATGTCAACTAAAATAACTGGAGAGAGTCTCACATTTCTAACAAGTATTCTGTACTAGGTGACTGCTAGGCACATTTATAAGTAATCTTCTTCAGTCCCAGTACCTTTGGTTCTAAGGAAACAGAGTTGGAAGGGGGTTGCTCTAGCTACAAGTTGCTTAGTGATAGAAATCAGGTATATAAACTGAGAGTAGAAGCCACAGCAATCAGACTGAAGCTAGCAACAGTGAACCACAGATAATAGTTTTGCTTATATGTCTATCTGCTAACAAAAACAAATAAATCATCAAAGGTGGATCTCATAATGTGTGCTTCAATCCATGGTCAATGTGCATATGTCCTCTTTAAAATTAAAAAAGAGAAAGTGGACTCTGGCTGGGGAAAGCAGGTAGGCTGACTGGAATCGTCATAGCTCCCTCTGCTCCTCCAAATCCAATCCTCCAGCTTCATCCTCAGCTCTGCAGCAGAACACCTGCCACAAAGCCAGTCTCACCAGGTAAACAGGTAGGCTAACTGCAAATCTTCACCTTTCTCCATTCCGCCAAGTTTAGTCCTCCATTCTCCTCGCCAGCTCTGTGGCAGACCTTCTGTTGTGGATTCTCCTCTCTCTACCCTCATCCCCAATGAACTAAGCAGATTCTGATGGAACACACTGATTTTTCTCCCTCCTGTGAACCCTTTCAGGTCCCCCCTAAGCCCATGCCTATTCCTAGGTGTCACCTCCTAATATCCAGAAACACCTTTTACCTGAAATTCCCAGTGATCACACTGAACAGGATCCCAGAGAAATTTCCTATCAGGCACCACACAGACACCACTCTCTCCTAAAATTCAGAGAGGGCAACAGAAACCAAGGTACGAAATAACCACCCAGCAAAGACAAGACCAGATATCAGCACCTCCCCCCAATCCTAAATGTCTAGATATCAACATGAAAACACAGTCAGGATAGTAATCTCCACTAAAGCCCAGCAACCCACTCAGCAGGCCCTGAGTACTTCAACATTGCTGAAGTAAAAGACCTTAAAATAGCCTTTATGACTAGGATAGAGATTCTTACAGATGAAATAAATGAATCCCTTAAAGAAATGAAAACACAAACAGTATAAGGAAATAAATAAAACTGTTCAAGAAGACCCAAAAGTCAAAATAGAATCAATAAGGAAAACACAAACTGAGGGAAATCTGGAAAGAAAAAAAAATGTAAGAACCTAAAAAACAAAAAGCAAACACCCCCCCCAAAAAACAAAAACAAAAACAAAAAGCAAACAAAACAAAACAAAAACCCCAGGAACCTCAAAAGCAAGCCTCACCAACAGAATAGCAGAAATCAAAGCAAGCATCTCAGACACTGAAGACACAATAGAAGAAATAGATACCTCTGACAAAGAAAATGTTTTTAAAAAACAAAACCCAAAAAACTCCTGGCACAAAATATACAAGAAAGTGGGATAATATGAAAAGACCAAATATAAGAATAATAAGGATGGAAGGAGAAAAAAAAAAAAAAACAGGCCAAAGGCATAGAAAATATTTTCAACAAACTCATAGAAGAAAATTTCTCTAACCTAAAGAAGGAGGTACCTATCAGCATATAGAACACCAAATAGATTGGACCATAAAACAAAGTACCCTTGTCATGCCATATACTAACCAAAACATTAAATATACAGAAAAAAAAGAATACTGAAAGCTTTAAGAGAAAAAGAATAAATAACACATAAAGGCAGGTCTATTAGAATTACACCTAACTTCTCAATGAAGTCTCTAAAAGCCAGAAATGCATAGACAAATGTGCTACTGACTATAAGAGCTGACAGTAGCCATCACAGACTACTATACCCCCGAAAACTTTCAGTCATCATAGAGAAAATAAAAACATTTCAGGATAAAATCAAATTTAAGCAACATCTAGATACAAATTCAGTCTTAAAGAAGGCACTAGAAGGAAAATACCACCCTAATCAGGAAAATACAGGAAACAAATCATCCTAGACCACCTACCCATCCCACACACATCTTCAACAACACCATAACCAGTCAACTAACCACTATCAATCATCACCACCACCAAAACAATAGGAATCGACAAACACTGCTCTCAACATCAGTGATCTTAATTTCCCAATAAAGAGACACAGACTAACAGAACGAATGTGAAAACAGAATCCATCCTGATGCTGCTTCCATGAAACACCTTAAGAGCAAGAATAGAAATTATCTCATGATAAAAGGAAGGAAAAAGATATTTCTGGTTTAGCCATTTTAATATCTAGTAAAACAGACTTCAAAGCAAAACTAATCATCAGAAGAGATAGGGAAAGAAACTATGGTGGTTTGACTAGGTATGGCCCTACAGACTTAGGTGTTCAAATGGTTGGTCCATAGGGATAGTACTATTAGGATGTGTGGCCTTGTTGCAGTAGTCATGGCCTTGAGGGAGGAAGTGTGTCCCTGTAGAGGAGGGCTTTGAATTCTCCTATACTCAACCCACATCCAGTGTGGCACAGTGTCTCCTTTTGCCAAGGAGACACTTTTGTACAATTTTCAGTGCCATGTCTGCCTGCAAGCTACCATGCTCCCTGACAGCCATGACACTACTGGAGTAAATCCCTGAACCTGTAAGCCAGCCCCAGTTAAATGCTGTCCTTTATAAGAGTTGTAGTGCTCATGGTGTCTCTTCACAGCAGTAAAACCCAAAGACAGACATTACTCATCAAAGGAAAAATTCACCAAAAGGACCCTGTAATACTTAACATCTGTGAACACCCAAATTCATTAAAAAACCACTTATACAGCTTAAATCATATATTGATGCTAACACGTTGATAGTGGGTAAATTTAATACCCTGTTCTTACCAATAGACAGACCATCAAAACAAAAGAAATGCTGGAGGGGGCTAACTGATGTTATAAACCAAATGGACCTAACATATATTTATAGAACATTTCACCAAAACACAAAAGAATAACTCATCTTCTCTGCACCTCAAGGAACTTTCTAAAAAACTGAGCGTATGCTCAGACACAAAGCAAATCTCAACAGATATGTAACAAATCTGAAATAACTCCCTGCATCCTATCAGACCACCACAGACTAAAGCGAGACATCAACATCAGAAACAACATTCAACTATTGAATGAAAAATGGTTCAATACAGAAATAAAGATCTTAAAGACTATTTAAGAATTCAATAAAAATGAAAACAGCAAAATTAAGGGGCAGAATGAAAGTGGTTCTAAGTGGAAAGTTTACAGGCTAAGTGCCTACATTAAAAAAATTGGAGAGCTCTCCCTGCCCCACATGTGGCCCATACATATACAGCCACCAAACCAGATAGTATGGATGAAGCGAAGAGGTGCAGGCTGACAGGAACCAGATGTATATCTCTCTGAGAGACACAGCAGAATACAGCAAATACATGGAATGCCAGCAGCAAACCACTGAACTAGAGAACAGGACCCCCCGTTGAAGGAATCAGAGAAAGGACTGGAAGAGCTTGAAGGGGCTTGAGACCCCATGAACAACAATGCCAACCAACCAGAGCTTCCAGGGACTAAGCCACTACCCAAAGACTATACATGGACTGACCCTGGACTCCAACTTCATAGGTAGCAAAGAATAGCCTAGTAAGAGCACTAGGGGAAGGGGAAGCCCTTGGTCCTGCCAAGGCTGAACCGCAAGTGAGCGTGGTTGTTGGGGGAGGGGCGGTAATGGGGAGGATGGAGAGGAACACCCATAGAGGGGGGAGGGGGAGGTTAGGGGATGTTGCCGGGAAGCCGAGGAAAGGGAATAACAATCAAAATGTAAATAAAATACCCAATTTAATAAAGATGGTGAAAAAAGAAAAAAAAAAAAAAAAAAAAAAAGGAGAGCTCTCATATTAGTAACTTAATAGTACACATGCAAACTCTAGAACAAAAAAAAAAAAAAGGCTTACAACCAAAAGGAGTAGCCTGGAAGAAATAATCAAAATCAGGCTGAAATGAATAAAACCAAACCAACACACACACACACACACACACACACACACACACACACACACACACACACACACACACACACACACACACACACAACACACAACAAAGGATTGATACAATGAGAAGTGAAAAGTTAGTTTTTCTGAGAAAATCAGCAAGAGTGACAAACCCTTATCCAAATTAACTAAAAGGCAGAGGAATTTTAAAAAATCAAAATTCAAAATGAAACAGGAAACATAACTCCACGTAACAGGACTAAGCAAATCCAGAGCATCATTAAACCTGAATTCCACCAAACTGAAAAAACGTAAAAAAAAAAAAAAAAAAAAAGGCAATTTTCTCAATACATACCAGTTACCAACATTAAATTAAAACAGATAAGCAATTTAAATAGACTATAATCCATAGTGATGTAGAAGTACTCATCAAAAGTCTCCCAACACGTAAGTGCCCAGGGCCAGATGGTTTTAGCATAGAAACCTACCAGATTTTCAGAAAAAAAAAAAAAGAGTTAATACCAATACTCTTCAAATTATTTCACGGGGTTGGGGATTTAGCTCAGTGGTAGAGCGCTTGCCTAGCAAGCGCAAGGCCCTGGGTTCGGTCCCCAGCTCCGAAAAAAAAAAAAGAAAAGAAAAAAATTATTTCACAAAATAAAAACAAAAAGAATATTGCCCAATTTATTTTATGAGGCTATAGTTACCCTGATACCCAAATTACATAAGGACCCAAAAAAGAAAGAGAATTACAGACCAATTTCCTTTATTAACATAGATTCTATTTTTTTTTCAATCAAATACTTGCAAAATGAATCTAAGAACACATCCAGAAGATCATCTACCATGATCGAGTAGTCTTCATCCCAGAGATGCAGGGATGGTTCAATATACATAAATCTCTAAGTGTAATCACCATATAAACAAACTGAAACACAAAAACCACATACTCATCTCATTAGATGCAGAAAAGGCCTTGAACAGTGTTTAACTTCCCTTCATGATAAATGTTCTGTTCAAATTCCTGATACAAGGGACATACCTCAGCATAACAAAGACAGTTTACGAGTCCATGGCCAACATCAATTTAAATGGAGAGAAACTCAAAGAAATTTTCCTAAAATCGAGAATAATACAAGGTTGTCTACTTTCTCCATACCTATTAAATATACTATATAAAGTCTTAGCTAGAGCAATAAGACAATGGAAGGAGATTAGGGGGTTTAAGAATTAGAAAGGAAGAAGTCAAAGTATCTTTATTTGCATGTGATATAACAGTATACATTAATAAACCTAAAAATACCTCCAGGTAATTCTTACAGCTGATAAGAACTTTCAGCAAAGTAGCTGGATAAAAATCAACTCAAAAAGTAGCCCTCCTACATACAAATGAGAAACATAAATAAATCAGGGAAACACAATCTTTTGCAATAATAACAAATCATTAAAATATCTTGAGATAACTCTAAGCAAGAGAAAGACTTGTATAATAAAAATTTCAACTCACTAATAAAATGAAAGTAAAGAAGCTATCAAAGGATGGAAATATTTCCCATAGTACCACAGTATAATCAGGAGGATTATATAGTAAAAAATGTCCATCCTACGAAAATCAACTTAGTGATTCATTACAATTCCCATCAAAATTTAACACAATTCTTCACAGATCTTTTTTTTTTTTTTTTGGTTCTTTTTTTGGAGCCGGGGATCGAACCCAGGGCCTTGCGCTTGCTAGGCAAGCGCTCTACCACTGAGCTAAATCCCCAACCCCATTCTTCACAGATCTTGAAATGACAATTTTCAGCATCACATGGAAACACATAATACAATGCGCGCGCGCACACACACACACACCCCAGAATAGCTGAAACAATCCCTAATAATAAAATAACTGTGGGAGAAATCACCATCCCTGATTTCAAGTTGTACAACACAGCTATAGTAGTTTTAACAAAGCATAGTTTTGGCACAAAAACAGACAGGTTGACCAATGGAATTAAATTGAAGACCCAGACATAAATCCACACACCCCCAGACACCTAATTTTTGATAAAGAATTCACAAACACACACTTGTGCTGGTAAAATGAATGTCTGCATGTAAATAGATCCACACTTATCACCCTGTACAAAATTCAAGTCCAAGTGAATCCAACACCTCAACAACAACAACAACAACAACAACACACCTGCAGATACACCGAACCTGATAAAAGAGAAAGTGTCTTAACACATTAGCATGGGAGACAACTTTCTGAAGAGAACATTGATAGCTCAGGCACTAAGGTCAACAATTAAAATAAATAGGACCCCATGAAACTGAAGAGCTTCTGCACAGCAAAGGACATTGTCACTCAGACAAAGTGACAGCCTATACAATGCAAAAATAGTTTTCCCAATTACAGATCCAATAGAGGGCATATATCCGAAATATGGAAAGAACTCAAAAACTAGGTATCGAAAAACAACTAACCCAATTAAAACTGGGATGCAGATCTAAACAGAGAATTCCCAACAGAAGAATCTCAAATGGCTGAGAAATATTTAAAGAAATGTTCAACATCCTTAACGAGCAGGGAACTGAAAAATCAAAATTGCTTTGAGATTCTATCTTTTGCCTATCAGAATGGCTCAGATCAAAAACACAGATGACAGCTCATGCTGGTTAGGATGTAGAGCAAGGGGAACACTCCTCCACTGCCGGTAGATTATACAGACACTATAAAAATCAATATGGTGGCAGTTCTTCCGAAAGTTGGGAATTGATCTTTCTAAAGATCTGGTTATACCACTCTTGGGCATACCCCCAAAGAACACTTTATCCTATCGCAAAGACACTTGCTCAGCCATGCTCATTGCTGATCTCTTCATAATAACCAGAAACTAAAACAACTTAGATGTCTGTCTTAGGGTTTCCATTGCTGTAAAGAACACCATGACCAAGGCAACTCTTATAAAGAACAACATTTAATTGCAGCTGGCTTACAGGTTCAGAGGTTCAATCCTTCATTATCATCAAGGTAGGAGCATGGCAGCTTTCAAGCAGGCATGGCATAGGAGGAGGTGAGAGTTCTACATCTTGTTCTGAAGACAAACAGGAGAACACTGGCTCTCATGTGGTTAAGAGGGGGATCTCACTGCCCACTTCCAGTTACACACTTACTCCAACAAGGTCACACCTACTCCAACAAGGTCACACCTCCTAATAGTGCCACTCCCTAGGCCAAACATATTCAAACCACCACAATGTCCCTGAAGAAGGATGGATAAAGAAAATGTGATACATTTACTCAGTGGAGTATTACTTAACAGTCAAAAATTATGAAATTATGAAATTCACAGGTCAGTGGATAGAACTAGAAAGAAATCAACCATGGTGGTGTAGGAAGATGGCTCAATGGTTAAGAGCACTGACTGCTCTTCCAAAGGTCCTGAGTTCAATTCCCAGCAACCATATGGTGGCTCACAACCATCTGTAATGGGATCCCATGTCCTCTTCTGGTGTGTCTGAAGACAGCTACAGTGTACTCACATACATAAAATAAATAAATAAAAATTTAAAACAACAACAACAACAACAACAACAAAATCAACCTGAGTGAAGTATCCCAAAGTCAGAAAGACTATATTCACTTGTATGTGGATAACAGCTGTTAAGTCAATGATAACCAAGCTACAGTCTGTAGAAACACAGAGGTTAGGTACAGAGTATGTGACTATGGGGATAAAGATAGATCTCATTAGTAATGTGGAATAGAAGAGATAGTTATGGATAGATGATGGGTGGGCTGGAATTGGAAAATTAATTAGGGATAGAGGAAAGATGAAGGAGTGAAAATATGGGAGACAGCAAACTAATACAGTAGAAAAGCTTCATTCTCATATACATACATACACACACACACACACACACACACACACACACACACACACACACACACAGATGAATGAAGGCCTTTTAAATGAAGTAACTAAATAATGGATAAGACAGAGTCCCAACTGGCACCTCTTATCACTAAATAAAGCTTCCAGTTGAGGTCTCCTGGGAATTCTGAAACAACTCAAACTGTTTTCAAGACTATAGGTTGCTCTCTACAAACTGACAGCAAGGTCCACTGCTGAAGACAACACCTACACAAAACACTTAACGTGAATTAGTCAAGCTACTACCTAAATAGAGTTCCCCCACCCCAAGTTTTTGGTATAGAAAGCTACCCTGCATGCTACCAGAAGAGAAACATAAACACCAAGCCAGTCACAAACCTTTTGCTCCAAAAGGGTGGTGGCACAAAGCTTGTGGGACTAACCAACCAATATCTGACTTGAGTTAAGGACCACTCTTTGAGTTGGAACCTATACCTGACACTCCTTGGGTGACAAAGAACCTGAGACTAGATAGGCTAGGGATTTAGGAGAAAACCAAATAATACTGTTCAGAAGAACAAAACAAACAAATAGCAAAAACCATTACTCTTGCTGACACTCTGCTCTATTTATAGATCCGTTTCCCACTCATCAGAGATGCTTCCTATAGCTGACAGAAAGAAAAGAAATCCACAGCCAGACATTATTCCGAGAGTGAGAGACCTTGAAACAGCCCTAAATGCAATGCCTCTATCAAATCCTTCCCTTCTGAGGTTAGGGAAACCCATGGAAGAGAAAGTAGAAAGTGAGAGGCAGAGAAAGAAAACAGGGCCCTCTAAATCATCAACATGATCAAAACTCATATGAACTCAAAGACTGAAAGAGCATGCACAGACCCTACAAAGATCTAAACCAGGGTCCTCTGCACATATCATGTGGCTTCTAGTTTATTATTTTTATGGAATTATTGAGTGTATGAGTGAGTTGATCTGTTTTTTTAAAAAAACTTCTCTTGGGATCCTTTCCTTCTGTTTGCTTGTCTTGTCCAAATCTTATTGTTAATTTTTGTTTTATCTTATAATGTTATTTTATTATAAAACAAAAGGCAATATATAGTAATATGCTTTCAGAGACATTAAAAACACTAAATTTATACAAAAGTCTCTTTATTCTATAGAGTTGGAAATTGACAAACTGCTACATTGTTCATACTAAAAGATGAGTCATTATACCTTATGAATAAAAGATCATCACCTCATACAAGAGTACAATTACATCCTTAAAATATACTTGTTAAGAAAATCTATAATTCAAATATGCTTCCTAAATATACTTCCAGAGCTTAGTAATAATGGACTCCATGCAGATAATTGCATTTCTTTTTCAAAAGGTAACTGGAAAGGATGATTAAAGTAAGGAGCTACATTAAAATTTAAATACACTAGCATCTTTGTATTCAAACATAGAATTTCCAGCAGTAAATAACAGGACCATCTTATTATATGCTTTGGTGTTGGTCTGTTCCAGAAGCATGGACATTCTCCTGACATAATAGTACTTAATTTTCTATCACACGAAACCCAAGCCACAAGACCCTCCCCACCCGTGTCTCTTAATCTAGTCAGAAAAGGTTTTACTTGTAAGAAGCCTTGGAAATCACTGAATCCAACTGCTCACAGCAGACACAAGCAAGCCAGAGCCAAGAGAAGGAAATCACTTTGTCCTGGGTTGTACAACAAACGTGAATGAAATGGCAAAATTTCTCTGCTCCTGTGCAAGTGCTCCTTCCACTAACTCACTGTATTGCAGCGCTGAAAGAAGGCATACTGAAAGAAGGACGAGATTGGGGGTGGGTCTTGTTCACAGCTGATACTTGGGTACACCAGATGCCCTCAACACTTTGCCCTATGTGACTTACTGAGCTAGCTGGGGTGGAAGGCTCCCAAGACCTTACCTCTTCTTCCCGGAGCTTCTGCTTCCTCTTTTCTTCCACTGCTGCCCTCTTCTGATCCTCACGCTGGCGCTGCTCCTCAAGTTTTCTCCATCGCTCCTCAACTTGTTTCTCATACTGAAGCTTAGCTCTTTTCTGTTTCTCTAAGATCTGTTGTTCCCGAGCAGCTGAGAAATGGGAGCAGAGTGTCATTCCAAGTACTCCTTGTGCAGGTTGGATTAAGACCAAGAACACAGAAACAATAATGTGATCAAATCCCAGGATGCAGTGATTGAGATTGGGTGTTCTGTTAATCTCTGCCACTCGTTAGGTGCTGTGAGGAATGTTAACTATGTTACTCTCTGCTTGGTTTCCTTCTCAGTTATGCAACGGCAGTAACAATATGGTGAAGAAAATTATGCAATGCATGTAAAACATAAAAAGTACTTCCACCATAGGTGTTATGGCTATTATTATTATGATTAAGCCAAACTTGTACACAATAGCTAAACCATATAGTGGCTAGAATAATGATAGTTGAAGGGTACATTCAATCAAAATCATGTTAAATGAGCATGCACAGTGATCTGAGCAAAGCATTAAAATATACAAAGTCTTGTCTTTACATCAAGCTATTTACTAAGAAGACTCTACCTTTATTTAAAAAAAAAGGCTCTCTGGGGTGGTAGTGCCTGAACTTACCTGGGCCCAGAAAACCAACAAGAATCCAACAGCTTCTTCTTCATCTCAGTTCAATGAGGGAATTATCATGTACCTAACTCACAGAACTCTGTGGTGGTATCCACAGCTAACAAGAGATTAAAAAAGAAAAGCCTTTCTCAACTGAGCATGTTGTTGTAACGCAGAAAATAAGTGCCCATCATCATTTCTCTTGAGGATGGCCCTTCTATATCCTAAAAGAGAAGGTTAGTGCACATAGTGGATACCTAAGGGCATCAAATCTTCCTCAGATCAGAAGAAGCAATTGCTTGATTTATTTGTTTGGGTGTTTTGTCTGCATGTGTGTGTACATCATGTACGTGCAATGCCTAAGGACACCAGAAGAGGATACTGGATCCCCTGGGGATAGAGTCACAGACAGCTGTGAGCTGAGCTGTGCGCTCTGGAAATTGAATTGGTGTTCTCTAAAGGCAGTCAGTACTCTTAGCAATTGAACCATTTCTCCAGCCCCAGTGGCAGCAACTGTTGTTCATAGCTCCAAGAATACTGCCAAGAATACAGTGAAGGGTCAATATTTTGTGAGTGAATGAACTGTTCATTAATTCCAGCTTTTGTGATCATGCAAGTTACTGTGTGAGTTCACACTCAAGTCTCTAGACTTGTCTAGTTCTCTTTCCAGTCATTCACAGATTTCTAAGGACCTTTCAAAATGATATTACTTCATTTCTACTTTTCTACTTTTGTGAACTTCACAGTCAAAGTATACAACTTACCCAGACACTTTTCTCTTTCTTCTCGTCTCTCTTTGGCTAATCTTTGTCTCTCATCTGATTTTAAAAATCCATCCATTCCTATAAATAGAAAACATAATTTTCAATTTTTTATTCTTCTTATCTAGTGAGTGCTAGAGATGGTTGGATCCATAGGCCTGGGTCTGGACATAAACATACATTATCCACAGTTACCAATTCATTTCAAGGAGCTCACTTCCCATCCTACATCCTCAGCTAGTCCTAACAACTCACGGGCGGCAGTCATGGCTTCCACCTGTGCTTTCCAACATTGGGTGTAGTGGTGCTGACGACAGCCCTTTAGCTAATCTTTGTCCCAAGGCCTGACCTGGAGGGGTCAGAAATGCAATTAAGTGACACAGAAACCTAGCTTTGTGCAGAGACACTCATCAGTCTCATTGTAATCTGGCTTGTAGTTTCAGGGCAGAATAATTAAGAGGGAGGAAAAGCCAAAGATGAATATGATTTTGGATATCAATTATTATACAGTTGAAAAAGAGTTAATGTTCTGAAATAAGTCAATTGTGGCGAGTGCATATAAGCACTTTAGAACACTGTAAAATGTATCCCTCAAGGTTAATTTTAGTTCTGCCAAGTTTGCTTGTAATGTTAATCTTAGTATCTCAATTACAAAGAAAAAATATACTTCTGTGTATTTAACGTGCAAATGGCTGTAACAAATAAGATGAAATGAATACTAGCTAGCCCCAAAAAGTTCTAGGAAATATCCCTGCATCTCCTTATCCCTACCCCATTCCTTTCAAGGACTTTCGAAATTAAATAAATAAGGGCTATTTAAGTTTAGAATAATCTATTGAATTGTTATTATTGGTTGTTCATGAAAATTCGTCTATATGGCTTATGCACACCATTCTGGAGAAACAAGCTTTACTGCTTTAGTACTAATGCAACCACATTCCCCGTGCCTGGGCTCTTCCTCTCACACCAACTTCATAGTGTGTTTTGCTACCATAGAAATCTACACTTCTTCCAGGGACTATTTCACTTGCTGCCCAGGAAAGGGTCAGAGAAGCAAGGCCTGCAGTGTAGGCACTGAGGATAGAGATGAATGACATGACACATTGTCATGATTCCCAACATATGTTTGGTTCTGCACTATAAACTATGTATCAGGAATACTAAAGCTCAAGAGATAATTACAAGAATAATCCAGTCCTTGACTACATACAAATTGACATAATTCATGTTTAGTTTTAGTCAGTTCTTAATTATGATACTGCCAACAAAATAAATGTCATCATGGTTTTAAAGACCCAACTCCACCTCATTCCAAGGCCTTATCTAATTTGACCTCACCAATTCTCCCCTCCTCTCCTACTTTCTATTTTACACTGCCTGCCACTTGTTCTTCCACCACCAACACTGCCATCTGTTTAACCTCACGTCCTTCAAGACTCCAAGATCCATGATGCCCCATGTTCCCATACAAATTGTGAAGCCCTTACTTCATCCTTCTTTCCTGTACAGCAAACTAACTTCCCCTCCCTGACAATCTCTAAAGTGATATATAACTGGGACTGCCCTAGGTTTGCCTAGTTCCAACTACTACCCCTTACCCGGGGTTTACAAAACACACACATAGCGCTGAAATTAATGATAAGAGAAATAAGAAGAAAACATCAGATCTTTTCTTAATTTAGATTTTAGTCTCTATCTTAAGCTCCACTTAGATGAATTTATTCTGTCTGGAAAGCTTAAAAAGAAAAAGCCTAGGAGGCCTAGTCAAATGCAGCCCACACCAACGTGCCTACTCTCCACCCAAGCCTCCATTAGTACACCACAATCTTGACAATCTTGATGATAAGAAGTCTGCTTTACATATGAGGCAAGTCTGGAGGATGATCAAAATGCTCTTTAATTAGAGAAAGAAAAACTAGAAGAAAAAAAGTGGTCAAAAAGCTGCCCCAGAGGAGACTGTTCCATGGATATACAAGGTCTCAGGCTGCCCTCTTGTGGGCACATGTAAGACACAAGTTTCCCTTCCAGAAAAATCTTTTATGATCAGGATCATGGTCAGCAGCAGCAGCTTCATCATAATAGAGGTGACAAACAAGCAGTTACTATGGACCAACTGCAGCCACGCAGGGTGGTAGCATATGCCTTTAACCTCTGTCCTTGAGAAGTGGAGGCAAGAAGATCATTTTCAACTATAGGCAAGCCTGAGATCCATGCTACCTTTTACACACACACACGCACGCACGCACGCACGCACGCACGCACGCACGCACGCTTGCGCGCCCATGCACGCATGCATACCACTATGGACAAAGTACACTACATGAATTTATTGGGTGCAACCACCCTATGATGACATCTTACAAGTATAGAAACAGGAGTTCAAAATGGTTAATTAATTTGTTCCACACTGTTGAAAGTAGACAAACTGGATTCTATTTAACCTGGAAACTTGACTCTAACACTCAGACTTTCAGTCACCAGTTTTTCAAAGGAGATATCAGGATACCTTCTTTGGTGCTTCGGTTCAGCAAAGAGACAAATCATATCATGATCCCATGAGCCTGAAAATCTGGAAAAGAAGTGCACGTCTGATAGAGAAGTATGAAATAGGCAGTATTGAGAGCCAAGTATGGGCGCAGCTGTGCACAGATGTAGCAACCCCTTCAGCTCACTGTTTGTCTCTCAGACTGATGGTTTGGAAATATTTACTCAGTGCTATCTTAGAGACTGATGCTGAGTGGAGAATGGAGGAAAAGCTCTAAGATTCTGGGAACAACTTAGGTTCCTCCTGGCTTAAGCAAGCAATTCAGCTTTGCTGCACTGAGAAAAAACAAAACAAAGCAAAACCAACCAAAACAAACAAACAAACAAAACAAAACAGCCTAACATGGGTAACCTGGAATCTCTGTGCTATCCATTTGGCAGCCATGAAGTACAGCAAAACAAACAAGTATGAGTTCAGTTCCTAAGTCACATAGCACACATTAGGCACTCCACAGGCACACTGGGTTGCTATCCTACTGCATAGCAATAGTGGAGAAGCCTGAAAGCTCATTCCTGGGACTCTTTCCCCTCAAGTTTAATTCCTCTTGGTCAGATGAAGAAAAGCACTATGTGAGTTCAATCAGGATTGAAGTTTTACTCAGTATGGTGGTTTGAGTGACAAGTGAGGGGCCCCAATAGGCTCATATATTTGAATGTTTCGTTCAGGTTAGTGGAACTGTGGGAATAATTAGAAGATGTGGCCTTGTTGGAGGTGGTTTGCAACTGGAGGTGGGCTTTGACGTTTCAAAAGTGCCTCCCTTCCTTTCCACCCCTTGCCGCCTGTGAAGACAGGATGTAAAGCTCTCTGCTACTGCTCCAGTACCATGATTGACTGCTTGCCACCATGATGATCACGCATTAACCCTCTGAAACTGTAACCAAGTTTTCCAACTAAATGGTTTGTTTTGTAAGAGTTGCCTTAGTCATGATAACTCTTCACATTAATAGAACATTAACTATAACACTGGATAAGAAACCTAAGGTCCCAACCTCTCCCTCTTCCTCCTCCTTACAGCATATATGTCTCTCCTATTTAATGGTCCATATGTTTCGAGAACTTCTCATTGAAAGAAAAAACAAGCAACACATCTCAGTTCAGACTCCAGTTCTACCCTCTGACTCCAGTTCTACCCTCTGACTCCAGTTCTACCCTCTGACTCCAGTTCTACCCTCTGACTCCAGTTCTACCCTCTGACAAGAGACCTCTGGGCTCATCTCAATGTAAAAAGTTATAAAATCAATGAAACGTCCATGGACTTGGTAAGATACTACTCACAACAAAACAGCTACATGTAATACAGGAATCATGTGAGATTATCACTTGACCACCAATGCAGGAAATATTTTCTAAAGAATAATATACTCAAGATTTAACTCCAAAATAAAGTCTTTCTGTGTCACCTAAAATTCTAAAGTTGTTTTCCTATATAACCATACTTTATTCTATCGTACTTTACATGAGGACATTTATTTTTTCTTTTTCAAAAACCAGACACATAATCTTACCATATAAGCTAATAAGAATAGTTGGCTGCTTGGTCTGCTAAGACTGAACAGCCCAGTGAACGTGATTGTTGGGGAGTGACAATGGGGAGGATGGGAGGAACACCCATAAAGAAGGGGGGGGGAGGGATTAGGGGGATGTTTGCCTGGAAACTGAGAAAGGGAATAACACTCAAAATGTAAATAAGAAATACTCAAGTTAATAAAAAAAAAAAAAAAAAAAAATGGTTGGCTGATGGAACCGTACTTATCAGTGATTGTGGGGGAAGGGTTAATAGGAAGTAGAAAGGTATAATGGGAATCAGGAAAGGGATCCTTGTGGTGATAGAGTCTCCATTTTGACTACATTGGTATAAATACATTTGTTGTGGCATTGCCTTAAAATTTTGAGATCTCTCTGTACCATTTCCCATAACTTCATGTAAATCAACAACAACCTCAAAACAGAGATCTTTAACTATGAAGAAAACAAATCTGGCTCAAGTATGAAGCCCTGGGATAGACCCAAACAGAAAAGGGTGTTCTAGAAATATCCCTGTTCCCATTCTAGATGTAACAGCACTTGCCAAGACAACTACATTCAGATAGATGTATGCCCTTGAAATACAATTTATCAATACAAAAATTAAAAAAAATAATAGTGATACTGAGCAAGCAAGAAACAGCATAACCCCACACTTCACTGATTTACTGTTAGTGGGCATAAATAGCTTCCCGTTATCCTGGAACTTCAGCAATGCATTCTTAAAACCTCATTTTGAATTGAATTTTATTAGCCTGAAGCACTCTACTAGAATATTAATGAGTTAATATTAGTCAATTATTCATGAATACTGGTAAGAACTACTATTGAAATTTAAATTTTCTAAGGGAAGCCATATGTTTTAAAACTTAATTGAATGAGTGAATTTTATTTTATTATTTATTTTGGCTTTTTGGGAAAGGATCATTCTACAATGTAGCCCAGACTGGCCTCAGCCAAAATCACAGCATTCCTCCTACTTCAGCCTCCTAGGTTACAAGGATTACAGGCATGTATATGACCACATCTGGCTCTGAACAAGTGTATTTTAAAACAACCTCAATTACTCTAAGTGTAAATGTGATGAAACTTCAATGTCTGGAGGACAGGAATGAAGAGCTTATATAAGAAGTTCAATGACAGCCCCCACTTCCTGTGGGGGGTCTCCCATATCCCTTCATGAATACTCAATAAACTCTGGCTCAGTAGCTACACGGGCACTGACTTATCAGTGGTTCTAGTCTGTACTATGACTCTCTTTAGACACACTGAAAACAGATCACTACTTCCCAGTAGCTACATGGGCACTGACTTATCAGTGGTTCTAGTCTGTACTATGACTCTCTTTAGACACACTGAAAACAGATCACTACTTCCCAGCTTTAGCCACACAGTAGAGTTACCTAAGGAACTGCTGAATAGTTTTATGTCAACTTGACACAAGCTAGATAAGAAAATGCCTCCAGATCGAGCTGTAGGTAAGCCTATAGGGCATTTTCTTAATTGGTAGTTGATGGAGGAAGACCCAGCCCATTGTGGATGATGCTCTGTCAAGTTCCATGCCATCTTGGGATCCAACAAGCAATATTATTACTATGTGAGGCTTCTTGATTATTTGCCTCCATAAACATCAGCCAGACATTATTTTATTTAGAAAGTAGCCTGTACCTGGTGTTTCATTATAGTGGCAAAAATGTAAAATAATAATAATTAATAATAATTAATAATGATATTAATAAAAAAAACCCAAGCATGGTGACATACACCTTTAATCCCAGCACTTGGGAGGCAAAGGCAGGTGAATTTCTGTTAGTTAGAGGCTAGCCTGGTCTAGATAGTGAGATCCTGTCTCAAAATATTAGTAATAAGTATAATGAAGCAAGAGATTAAGGCTCCAAAGGATGCAGTTGGACTAGCTAGAGCCATAAACGAAGGAATGAAGGGGATGGGAAATATTGGGAAGAACAACTAAGAAGTTTCAGGTTTCTTTATCTTCCTTTCTTCCTTATGAAACAAAGTCTCGTGTAGCATAAACTGGCTTCGGACTCTGTACCGAAGGATAATCTTAACTTCTGATGATCACTGTGCCTCTACCTCTAGAGTGCTGGGATTACAGATATGATAAAAAAAAACATATAAAAACCAGAATGTAATGGTTTGCATCTCTAGGTCTAGCATTCCTATGGGAGTGCTAAATGCCAAATGGGAGGCAGAGAAAGGAGAGTTGCCCAGAAGTTCATGGGGCCAACTAACCTGGAGTACGAAGGCCACAATCAAAAACAAGACAGAAACAAGATGGGAGACTAGAACTAACATCTCAAAGTTGTCCTCTTAATGTTTACACATTTACTGTGCAATGTGTGTGAGCAATTGTATGCACACACACATACACATGAAATACATATTGAAAACAATTAGTTCAGTTTCTGTTTGTCAGTGTGGTGGTACATGCCTATAATCCCAGCACATAGGAAACCAAAGCAGGAGGATTATGAGTTCAAGTCCTGCCTGAATCTTATATCAAGAGGGATTAAGAGATTGCCAGCAATAATAAATTTGTCGTGATGATTACATGAAATGATACATATGAATAACTTTCTAACTAGTGCTTATTATTTTAAAGGAAGTTATAGTTCCAGAAAAAAAGAAATGACCCCCAAAATGGAAGCCAGCCAGTGTCATATATGAAGTGGGAGGAATCTAATTGTTACCTTCTAACACTTACTCCAGTATGATTTCTTCTAAGCTCTGATGTTCTCCTGGGAGCAGGGAAGGGAGATGAGATGGATTAGTGAAGAGCAGAAAGTGGACAGTTCAGTCTGGGTAATGGCATATGTGAAATGTGCTTCAAAAAAAATCCTGAAATCTCACTGAACTTCAATATTTAGTGAACTGAAAATAATATGACAGAACCTAGACATATTTTTAAAATGTTGACTTGGGTGAGGGTGTGGTGCTGGGAATTGAATCTAAGATCTCACATGTGCTAGCTATGCACCAGTAAGCTATATTCCTAACCCAGACATACTACTTGCATTCAGAAAATACCACATACTCCTAGCTCACAGTTTTAATTTAAAGGCTTCAAAGCAAAAGCCATTCTATAAGGTCGTTAAACTTTTCATTACAATTTGAGCACAGAGCTAAAGCTAAATTCCCTCTGTACTTTGGGATACCTGCTTTGGTGCAATGTATTGAGACACAAATCCACAGTAAAAGAAAACAGCCTTTGTCCCTAGCTAATCCCCATGTTTTTTAAAAAAATGAAATCTAAGTCCATCAAAGTTCCTTCCTTATTAAAATCAGAGCATAATCAGATACATGTATAATTCACACAAAAAATAAAATGCTAAGAAGTCAATTTAATATGTTCTTGGCTCTTAAAATTTTTCAGGGGTTGGGGATTTAGCTCAGTGGTAGAGTGCTTGCCTATCAAGCGCAAGGCCCTGGGTTTGGTCCTCAGGTCCGGGAAAAAAATTTTTCAAACCATGAAATTTCAGAGGGAAGGACTCTGTAAGAGCCCTGTTGAGTCAGACAAATGAGAGTGTTGCACTTGAAAAGAGTTCTGCGCTTACATTCTTGATTTCCTGCATACAGTCTGTCTAGACTGGAGTATGCAAGTTCTTGGATTTTGGTTACATAGATGCAGAGTTCAGGTAGAAAGATTTTTAGGACTTCAAAATGTGAGTCACCTTGGCTGATAGACTTTGGAAAGGGCAGATGCTGGTGAGCAGAGAATAAAGAGAGAAGGAAAGCGGTGGCTGGTAAGCAAAGGTCAAAAGCTTTCACCACCCCTTCTGGTTGCTGCCCTCACAGAAAGCTGAAAGCCAGTCCAGAGGAGCGACTTCAGGCCTGAGACCAGAGGTAAGACCAACTTTTTTGCTCCAAGTGACCTGCCTGGTGGACTCAGGACACACAAAGGCAAAAGTCCTCTGGGACCAGACACTTCCGGGTTCTAGCTGGCAGCGGAACCTCGCTGATTCTGGCCCACAGCTCCTTGTTCCCAAACCCCATGGGAAAGAGAGCTCATTGCCCAGACAGGTGGGCATTCCTGAGACTGCAAGGCAGGAGAGACTGCCAGTACTACCCACCTTTGCCCACAGCCCTGGCCCAAGAGGAGACTGTATGGGACCTCTGGGAACAGGAAGATAGGGGCACTCAAGCTGCAGAAGTCCTGCGGTCCAGACTGCGCCCAGATCTGAAGGGACCCGGTCAAAGAGCTCCCTGCACCCAAATCCCCTGGGAGGAAGAACTAGACATTCAGAGGGGCAGACATGCCTGGGAAGGCAGAAGAGACTAGTCTCTGCTCACATTTCTGACTCAAGAGGAAAACGAATAGTGCCATCTGGGCCCCCTGTACACAGGGAACTGGAAGAAGGAGGAGCAGGGCCTTCTGGTTACTGCCCTCAAGGAGAGCTGAAACCTAACCCTAAGGAGCGACTTCAGGCCCAATACAAGAGGTAAGACTAACTTTTCTGCTCCAAGTGACCTGCCTGGTGGACTCAGGACCCAGTCCCACAGGAACAGCTGAAGGCCAATAGAGAGGAAGAACTACACACCTGAAAACAGAACACTCTTTTCCCATAACTGGCTGAAAGAAAACAGGAAAACAGGTCTACAGCACTCCTGACACACAGGCCTATAGGACAGTCTAGCCACTGTCAGAAATAGCAGAACAAGGTAACACCAGAGACAACCAGATGTCAAGGCAAAGCGCAGGAAAAAGCAACAGAAACCAAGACTTACATGGCATCACGGGCCCAATTCTCCCACCAAAGCAAACACTGAATATCCAAACACACCAGAAAAAGCAAGATCTAGATTTAAAATCACATTTGATCTTGATAATGAGGAGGACTTCAAGAAAGACATAAAGAACTCCCTTAGAGAAAAGAAGGAAAACACAAATAAACAAGCAGAAGTCCTTAGAGAGGAAACACAAAATTCCCTGAAAGAATTACAGGAAAACACAATCAAACAGATGAAGGAACTGAAAATGGAAATAGAAACAATAAAGAAAGCACAAAGGGAGACAACGCTGGATATAGAAAACCAAAGGAAGAGACAAGGAGCCCTAGATACAAGCATCACCAACAGAATACAAGAGATAGAAGACAGAAACTTAGGAGCAGAAGATTCCATAGAAATCATCGACACAACTGTCAAAGATATTGTAAAACAGAAAAGGCTACTGGCCCAAAACATCCAGGAAATCCAGGACAGAATGAGAAGATCAAACCTAAGGATAATAGGTATAGAAGGGAGAGAAGACTCCCAACTCAAAGGACCAGTAAATATCTTCAACAAAATCGTAAAACAAAACTTCCCTAACCTAAAGAAAGAGATGCCCATAAACATACAAGAAGCCTACAGAACTCCAAATAGATTGGACCAGAAAAGAAAATCCTCCCATCACATAATAGTCAAAACACCAAATGCACAAAATAAAGAAAGAGTATTAAAAGCAGTAAGGGGAAAAGGTCAAGTAACATATAAAGGCAGACCTATCAGAATTACACCAGACTTCTCACCAGAGACTGAAAGCCAGAAGATCCGGGACAGATGTCATACAGACCCTAAGAAAACACAAATACCAGCCCAGGTTACTGTATCCAGCAAACCTCTCAATTAACATAGATGGAGAAACCAAGATATTCCATGACAAAACCAAATTTACACAATATCTTTCTACAAATCCAGCGCTACAAAGGATAATAAATGGTAAAGCCCAACATAAGGAGGCAAGCTACACCCTAGAAAAAGCAAGAAACTAATCACTTTGCAACAAAAGAAAGAGAAGAACAAGCACACAAACATAATCTCACCTCCAAATACAAAGATAACAGGAAGCAACAATCACTATTCCTTAATATCTCTCAATATCAATGGATTCAATTCCCCAATAAAAAGACACACATTAACAAATTGGATACGCAATGAGGACCCAGCATTTTCCTGCCTATAGGAAACACCTCAGAGACAAAGACAGACAGTACCTCAGAATGAAAGGCTGGAAAACAACTTTCCAAGCAAATGGTCTGAAGAAGCAATCTGGAGTAGCCATTCTAATATCAAATAAAATCGATTTTCAACCAAAAGTCATCAAAAAAGATAAGGAAGGACACTTCATATTCATCAAAGGAAAAATCTACCAAGATGAACTCTCTATCCTAAATATCTATGCTCCAAATACAAGTGCACCTACATTCATAACAGAAACCTTACTAAAGATCAAAGCACATATTGCACCTCACACAATAATAGTAGATTTCCACACCCCACTTTCATCAATGGACAGATCATGAAAACAGAATTTAAACATAGACAGACTAACAGAAGTCATGAACCAAATGGACTTAACAGATATTTAAAGATCATTCTATCCTAAACCAAAAGGATATACCTTCTTCTCACCATCTCATGGTACTTTGTCCAAAATTGACCATATAGTCAATCATAAAACAGGCCTCAACAGATACAGAAAGATAGAAATAATCCCATGTGTCCTATCAGACCACCACGGGCTAAAGCTGGTCTTGAATAAAAATAAAGGAAGAACGCATACATATACATGGAAGTTGAACAATGCTCTACTCAATGATAACCTGGTCAAGGAAGAAAAAAGAAAAGAAATTAAAGACTTCTTAGAATTTAATGAAAATGAAGGTACAACATACCCAAACTTATGGGATACAATGAAAGCTGTGCTAAGAGGAAAACTCATAGTTCTGAGTGCCTGCAGAAAGAAACAGGAGAGAGCATATATCAGCAGCTTGACAGCACACCTAAAAGCTCTAGAACAAAAAGAAGCAAACGGATCCAGGAGGAGTAGAAGGCAGGAAATAATCAAACTCAGAGATGAAATCAACCAAGTAGAAACAAAAAGGACCATACAAAGAATCAACAGAACCAAAAGCTGGTTCCTTGAGAAAATCAACAAGACAGATAAACCCTTAGCCAGACTAACGAGAGGACACAGAGAATGTGTCCAAATTAACAAAATCAGAAATGAAAAGGGAGACATAACTACAGATCCAGAGGAAATTCAAAAAATCATCAGATTCTAGTATAAAAGGCTATATTCAACAAACCTTGAAAATCTGGAGGAAATGGACAATTTCCTAGACAAATACCAGGTACCGAAGTTAAATCAGGAACAGATAAACCATTCAAACAACCCCATAACTCCTAAAGAAATAGAAGCAGTTATTAAAAGTTTCCCAACCAAAAAGAGCCCAGGTCCAGACGGGTTTAGTGCAGAATTCTAACAAACTTTCATAGAAGACCTCATACCAATATTATCCAAACTATTCCACAAAATTGAAACAGATGGAGCACTACCGAATTCCTTCTACGAAGCCACAATTACTCTTATACCTAAACTACACAAAGACCCAACAAAGAAAGAGAACTTCAGACCAATTTCCCTTATGAATATCGACGCAAAAATACTCAATAAAATTCTTGCAAACCAAATCCAAGAGCACATCAAAACAATCATCCATCATGATCAAGTAGGCTTCATCCCAGATATGCAGGGATGGTTTAATATACGGAAAACCATCAACATAATCCGCTATATAAACAAACTGAAAGATAAGAACCACATGATCATTTCATCAGATATGGAGAAAGCATTTGACAAAGTTCAACCCCTTCATGATAAAAGTCCTGGAAAGAATAGGAATTCAAGGCCCATACCTAAACAAAGTAAAAGCCATATACAGCAAATCAGTAGCTAATATTAAACTAAACGGAGAGAAACTTGAAGCAATCCCACTAAAATCAGGGACTAGACAAGGCTGCCCACTCTCTCCCTACCTATTCAATATAGTTCTTGAAGTTCTAGCCAGAGCAATCAGACAACAAAAGGAGATCAAGGAGTTACAGATTGGAAAGGAAGAAGTCAAAATATCACTATTTGCAGACGATATGATAATATATTTAAGTGATCCCAAAGGTTCCACCAGAGAACTACTAAACCTGATAAACACCTTCAGCAAAGTGGCTGGGTATAAAATTAACTCAAATAAATCAGTAGCCTTCCTCCACACAAAAGAGAAACAAGCTGAGAAAGAAATTAGGGAAATGACACCCTTCATAATAGTCCCAAATAATATAAAATACCTTGGTGAGACTTTAACCAAGCAAGTGAAAGATCTGTATGATAAGAACTTCAAGCCTCCGAAGAAAGAAACTGAAGAAGATCTAAGAAGATGGAAAGATCTCCCACGGGGCTGGAGAGATGGCTCAGTGGTTAAGAGCACCGGCTGGGGGTTGGGGATTTAGCTCAGTGGTAGGCGCTTGCCTAAAGCGCAAGGCCCTGGTTCGGTCCCCAACTCTGAAAGAAAGAAAAAAAAAAAAAAAAGAGCACCGGCTGCTCTTCCAGAGGTCCGGAGTTCAAATCCCAGAAACCACATGGTGGCTCACAACCATCTGTAATGGGATTTGATGCCCTCTTCTGGTGTCTAAAAATAGCTACAGTGTACTCATATAAATGAAAGATCTCCCATGCTCAGGGATTGGCAGAATTAATATAGTAAAAATGGCCATTTTACCAAAAGCAATCTACAGATTCAATGCAATCCCCATCAAAATACCAATCCAATTCTTCAGAGAGTTAGACAGAACAATTCGCAAATTCATCTGGAATAACAAAAAACCCAGGATAGCTAAAACTATCCTCAACAATAAAAAAACTTCAGGGGGAATCACTATTCCTGAACTCAAGCAGTATTACAGAGCAATAGTGATAAAAACTGCATGGTATTGGTACAGAGACAGACAGATAGACCAATGGAACAGAATTGAAGACCCAGAAATGAACCCACACACCTATGGGCACTTGATTTTTGACAAAGGAGCCAAAACCATCCAATGGAAAAAAGATAGCATTTTCAGCAAATGGTGCTGGTTCAACTGGAGGTCAGCATGTAGAAGATTGCAGATCGATCCATGCTTATCACCCTGTACAAAGCTTAAGTGCAAGTGGATCAAGGACCTCCACATCAAACCAGATATACTCAAACTAATGAAGAAAAAGTGGGGAAGGATCTCAAACACATGGGCACTGGAGAAAATTTCCTGAACAAAACACCAATGGCTTATGCTCTAAGATCAAGAATGGAACAAATGGGATCTCTCAAAAGCTACAAAGCTTCTGTAAGGCAAAGGGCGCTGTTGTTGGGACAAAGCGGCAACCAACAGATTGGGAAAAGATCTTTACCAATCCTACAACTGATAGAGGGCTTATATCCAAAATATACAAAAGAACTCAGAAGTTAGACAGCCTTGAGGGAGACAAATAACCCTATTAAAAAATGGGGTTCAGAGCTAAACAAAAAATTCACAGCTGAGGAATGCCGAATGGCTGAGAAACACCTAAAGAAATGTTCAACATCTTTAGTCATAAGGGAAATGCAAATCAAAACAACCCTGAGATTTCACCTCATACCAGTCAGAATGGTTAAGATAAAAAACTCAGGTGACAGCAAATGCTGGCAAGGATGTGGAGAAAGAGGAACACTCCTCTATTGTTTGTGGGATTGCAGACTGGTAAAATCATTCTGGAAATCAGTCTGGAGGTTCCTCAGAAAATTGGACATTGAACTCCCTGAGGATCCAGCTATACCTCTTCTGGGCATATACCCAAAAGATGCTCCAACAAATAAAAAAGACACGTGCGGGGTTGGGGATTTAGCTCAGTGGTAGAGCGCTTGCCTAGGAAGCGCAAGGCCCTGGGTTCGGTCCCCAGCTCCGAAAAAAAGAACCAAAAAAAAAAGACATATGCTCCACTATGTTCATAGCAGCCTTATTTATAATAGCTAGAAGCTGGAAAGAACCCAGATGCCCTTCAACAGAGGAATGGATACAGAAAATGTGGTACATCTACACAATGGAGTACTACTCAGCTATCAAAAACAATGACTTTATGAAATGCATAGGCAAATGGATGGAACTGGAAAAGTATCATCCTGAGTGAGGTAACCCAATCACAGAAAAACCCGCATGGTATGCATTCATTGATAAGTGGATATTAGCCCAAATGCTTGAATTACCCTAGATGCATAGAACACGTGAAACTCAAGAAGAATGACCAAAATGCAAATGCTTCACTCCTTTAAAAGGGGAACAAGAATACCCTTGGGAGGGGATAGGGAGGCAAAGTTTAGAACAGAGGCTGAAGGAATGCCCATTCAGAGCCTGCCTCACATGTGGCCCATACATATACAGTCACCAAACTAGAGAAGATGGATGAAGCAAAGAAGTGCAGGCAGACAGGAACTGGATGTAGATCTCTCCTGAGAGACACAGCCAGAATACGGCAAATATATAGGTCAATGCCAGCAGCAAACCAATGAACTGAGACACCCGTTGAAGGAATCAGAGACTGGAATCAAGGACTGGAAGAGCTTGAAGGGGCTTGAGACCCCATATGAACAACAATGCCAACCAACCAGAGTTTCCAGGGACTAAGCCACTACCCAAAGACTACACATGGACTGACCCTGACCCTGGGCTCCAAATGCATAGGTAGCAATGAATAGCCTAGTAAGAGCACCAGCGGAAGGGGAAGCCTTGTCCTGCCAAGACTGAACCCCCAGTGAATGTGATTGTTGAAGGGAGGGCGCTAATGAGGGGACGATGGGGAGGGGAACACCTATATAGAAGGGGAGGAGGAGGGGTTAGGGGAATGTTTGCTTGGATACCGGGAAAGGTAATAACAGTTGAAATGTAAATAAGAAATAACCAATTTAATAAAGATGGAGAAAAGGGGGGAAAAAGATTCCATGCTGTGCCTTTACTGATTGTTATAAATGTTCTTAAGGGATGGATGTGTACAGGGCTTTGTATGTTTAGGTGGGCAATTATATCTTATCAACTGAATCAAAAGTTACTGTGTTGTGTGTCCTTTCACGTAGCAATTTAAGTGTAAGAAAGTGTGCAGCGGCTGGTCTGGGCTGCCACAGAGTTGGGAGGTATGTTTCTAGCATGGAAACCTGCCTTGGGAAGTAGATGGGTAGAGAGATTGCTGACAGGCTCAGAGAAGCATGAGGTACAAGCATAGGAACTGAAGTCACTTTTGCAAGGGCCCAGTGATTAGTTGGAATTTCAAGGCTCATAAAAATCAAGGCAACAGAATATGGTGACGCATGTGTGCGACCCCACCACTTGTGGGGTCTAGGTAGAAGGATCTGAAGCTCAAAGTCATCTTCACCTGCTGGGCAAATGTGAAGCCAATGTGAACTGACACTGTCTCCAGCCAGAGATAAATGATCATGGAACAAAGACCTGATTTCACTGAAGATTTCAGCAAATAAGATGTGAGAAGCTATTTCTTGGTCCTGAACCCTTCTTTGACAGTGTTCTCCAGGATCACTGTTATTTTGTCCTTTTTGTTGTTGTTGTTCAGAATTGAGTAATGAACCCAGGGCCTTGTGCTTGCTAGGCCAGTGCTTTATCACTGAGCTAAATCCCCAACCCCAGGATCACTGTTAAATTTGACCTTTTCTGGTCTTTAACTGCCTCCAGCACAAATTCTTAGTTGCAAACGTTCAAATAGTCTTGCTCTTTCTATAGTTGCCAGTAAGAATGCCTTTGCTGAGTTGTACCCAAATTTATGTGAAAATCAAGCCATTTTGGCATTGAGCGTTGCTTTTGGCATCTATGTGGTCTAACTGTATCCCAGGACTAAGGAATCTTAGATACTTAACACTAACAGTCATTTCAAGTTCATCCTCTGTAAAACAAAATGTTTTGTCTACCTCCCAGGGATAAAGAAGGAGTAGGTTGTAAAAAACTGCTTGGCACTCAGTAGCATTCATAGTTGAATCCTTTTCTTTTATGATATATGAGAACACAACTCAAACAAGTTGTGGCAGATTCTGACTATTCCTGCAGTTCTACCACAGAATCACTTCAGTGTTCCTAAGAACACCATGTTATTCCCCCAGGAACTACCACAATTCCCTAGAGGTCACATTTTCCATTCTAATTAATCAAACGGATCAAATGGATCACTTCAGAAAAAATATTAACACACTCAAAGGTAGCTTTAAGATGAAAACAGATAGAAGAAAATGAAACTCAACTGGTTATCTACTGCACACCATGATGCAAAAGCTTAACTCCTACCCTGGCTCCTCATTAAAGAAGTAGAGTTCCTATGTTTATAAATATATACAATATTAATATGTACAATTTCAAAGGAAACCAATATACACCATACACTCTATTCACAGTATTATCTGATACTTATGTGAGTATGTGTGAGTAAGTCTACACAGCTTAGAGTAGGGCTCCCTAAGGTAAACTGATGATTGAATACTTTCCTCCCAGCTTTCTTCATTGTATGGTAGCCACACAGACCTCGTGCTTCCATACCCTCTACACTTCTGATCATCACACACTTTTTCTACATGTCTATTATTCACCCATAATTCCTGCTGGGAAGTAATCACACATATAAAAAACAGGTAAATGATACTAATACTATATGAGTGGACATGTACAACAGAGTAAATGTAGAATTTTCTATCATAGACAAGATAAAAAGTTTCCTAATTCCATTTAACATATGGGAAACAAGTCCTAAATTATTGTTACCATTAACACTGAGCAAATATTTAAAAAGCTGTAGACTTGGGTGTACCTAATACCTGATTTCTGCTCCTGGCCAACAACTGTCTGAAAACTGTGCAAGTAACCATCTTGAGGCCCTCTGTGACCCACTGTAGCCAGCTATGTGAATCTGAAGGGCTTCCCTAGCTAAACAGATGAGTCTGACGATTTTCTGTCTTAAGAAATAAAACAAGGTATTATTGTATAGATGGCTCAGTTAGTAAACTGCTTCCTTGAGAAGCATGGGGATCTGAGTTCTGATCCCTGCACCCAAACAGAAAACCAGGAGCTGTCTGTAATCCAAGCACCAGGGAGGCAGACAGGATTATTGGGGCTTGCTGTCCAGTCTGTCTAGCAGAATCAGTGAACTCCAAGTTCATTGGGGATCCCTGGCTCAAATATAAGGCAGAGAATGAAAAGATTTAATATTGGCCACTTACCTCCAAACATACACAAGTTTATGCACCCTTCCCCCAACAAGTATAGAAACATGCATAAAACACACACAAACCCACACACACACTTCAAAGTTACTCTCAGAACAACAGTTTAGTTTATTTCCCCCAAGCAAAGCCTACTCATGAATACAAAAATGACAGGACAGATCTTATTCTAAGAGTACACTGTTGTTTTTTTTCTATCATGTGTCTCTGGAAATTCCACAGCAAAAACCTGCTCATACTTGCTGTATTGCCAGCACTAAGGAGATATAATAGAAGATGTATGTGTACATGAATGTGTATGTATCATGATCAGGAACACACACTGCTCTTTTTAAAAAAAGAACACTAAACAATTAGTGAACTCATCACTAAGACCCTGATAATCCTCTTTTGTCAAGATCATTTGTTTTGAGCGAAGTGATTTGCCTTAACTAATAGCTAACAGTGATCAATGAGAAATGACAAAATATTTTGATTTATCCACAAGAAATTGCCATGTCTACCCAAGCATAACCAAATCTTTCCTATGTTGATGTTTATAATCAACACAGCATTTTGTAAAAGTTTTAATATTAGTATTTAATGCATTTATAGTTTTTTCAATTTTTTAATTTTTAATTTGTTTTTGTGTTCTGAGATAGGGTAGCGTCAAACACCCTATATAGCTGAGACTAACCTTGATCGTCCTGTTTGTATCTCCCAAGTGCTGGTATTATAAATGTGCCAGAGTGCTGGGATTACAGGTGTGCACTATCACAACTGACTCGACATTTTTAGTTGGAAAGAGACAAGTAAAATATCAGTGCTTGTGGTGGTCTGAGTGAGAATGGCCTCCATAGGATCATGTTTGAATACCTGGTCCCCAGTTGGCAGAACTGTTTGGGAAGGATTAAGAGGTGTGACTTTGTTGAAAGAAGTGCGTCCTTCTCTTCCTCCTCCTTTCCCTCTCTCCCTCCTTGATTCTCTATTGAAGCTCCCCCCACACCCTCCCCACCCCGCACCTCGCCAAAGAGAGCAGGGAGCTCAGGAAACTCACAAGAAACAAAACTCAGGAAGTTCCTCCTGGTTATTACATAAGCAGTAAACAATTGCCAGGCAGAGGAAACTCTTCCAGGCACTGCCTGTAAACTTTGCAGATAACTAATTCCTCCAAAAAACTTTCTTTAGCAGTAACTCATGCTGGAGTGGGGATTTTTAAATGTAGCTCCTCTAGTCACCCATGTTTCTGTAAGCAACCTCAATAAAACAGGTTGACAAAGATTAATGAAAATGGAAACATTTCTTTGTTGTCATTGTTCTGTCTATGTTGAACAGCTGCTTCTGTGCATTTCCTCAGGGAAAGTAATTCAACAGTTTTAATGACCTAAACCAAGTAGAATTAACTACAAAAGCAAGCAAAAAGCTATAGTGAATCAATATTTTATCAGTCAGTAATAGTACTCTATTAAATACTAATATTTGTAGGTTTTGATACCATAGTTTGATTACTATATATTAGTTCTGTTATAGGAATAAAGTGTCAGATTTTACATATTTGGAGATGGTACTTTTGGAAGGCAGGAAATTTCTGTTCAGAGTGCGCTTGCTCGCTCTTTCGCTTTCGCTCTCTCTCTCTCTCTCTCTCTCTCTCTCTCTCTCTCTCTCTCTCACTCTCTCTCTCTCTTACTTACTCACTCACTCACTAACTCACTCACATGAGACATACCCTGAAATCTTAGTTCATCACTTCCAGACCATAGCATAGATCACTATCAGATCAACTTTTGGCTCCACTTTCACTGACCTAGCTCTCTAATACCTACAGACCAGCCAGTGAAAAGCCAGATTCACAGTGGCAGAATGAAAGTAGGTGACTTACAAGGACAGCATAGTGTTCAACTGTGCTATGTGTGTATCTTTACTTTGGGGGGCTGAATTGTGTGTGTGTGTGTGTGTGTGTGTGTGTGTGTGTGTGTGTGTGTGTGTATAGACAGGGTCTTACCATTTAATCTGGTTGACCTGCAACTCACTATGTAGACTAGGCTGATCTCAAAATCAGTGTTCTGTCTGCCTCATTAGTGCTGAGATTAAAGATATCCCTATGCTGGGGTTGGGGGTACTGATTTCTTGAATTTGCTTCTCTCACATTCATTCAATGGGAATTAATCAAGGATTAATCAGTTAATGTCATGTGAGAAGAGTTAAGGAAGAAGGGAAATGGGGAAAGGAGCATGTAAAAAAATATATCGAGATAGGGAAGGTTAGTTAGTAGTAGGCTGAATAGGGTTGAGGATTGAGGGAAAACAGGTAATTACTGTTGATGAGTGCAGAGTTTCTTTTGGGGATCATGGACTGTTGTAGAATTTATTATGGCTGTGTTTCTATAACTTTGAATATGATAAAATATTATGTACTTTAAATGGGGTGATTTTGCAATGTCAAGAAAGAAAGAGAGATGGGGAAGGAAGGAATCTGGATACTATATAGCTCAATGGTAGAATGCTTGCCTAAATTGTGCAAGGTCTTGGGTTCTAATTCCAGCAAAAAATAACCTAAAAGACAAAATCTAAGTATGGGGGCTCATACATGCAGTCCTAGTACTCAGGAGGCGCATAAAGGAAGATTGCTACAAGCCTGGAGCTGGCCTACTTTATACAGTGAGTTCTCAACCACCTTTCATAGCACGACTGCACCATCCCACCACAGACAAAAAGGAATAAAAAAGAACAAACTATCGAAAACACAATAAAATAATACTTGAAAAATAAAACATTAAAGCTACAACTATAAGGTGAGAATATGGGGAAGGCAGAATACCCTTTCTGTATGAATGGGCTACATTAACAAGCAAAATTAAGGCTTATTTCTTTGCTCCAACACAGAACTTTGCTCCAACATCAGAAAATCAAGTATTTAAGATATTTATTTATTTTAAACAAACTGTTTCATGTTGAAAAATACAATTAGCTGCAGAATTTGGGATCTGAACCAGAGAATGGGATGGGGGTGGAATGTGGCCTAGTGGTAGAGGGCCAACCTGGAAAACACAAGTCTCTTGGTTCAATTCTTTGAAAAGAAACACACACACACACACACACACACACACACACACACACACACAGATATGAAAAAGAAGTAGTCTGGAGGCAAGGAAGGTCATAGGGAAAAACAAACATCACATGAAGGAGAGTCTACGCTAGGAGACGAGCATCCAGAGAACTGCTGGGGAATCTGACCCATTTGTGGTGTTCCTTGCAACTTCCTGTTCCATAAATGAAAGCCTCAAGAGTGGCTGAAAATATGTCAGGTAGCAAGGGAGCCATTCTAAACTTCAGGTCTAAAAGCCTCATGGTGGTCAGTGTATTCTTGACAATGATTTCAAAATCTTTGATATAAATAACTTTTTGTACTAATCCTGAATACCTCCTGATGTCCAGGCCATGATCAAGACAAGAGTCTCATTCTCATTCTCTCTCATTCATTCATTCTCATTCATATTCTCATATTCTCATATCCCCCCCTCCCTATCTCTAGCTCCTGGAAGTCCTAAGATGCTACAAATAAGTGAATACAATAATTTTCAGCTATATATAGTGCCAAATTATAGCAAATTACCATATGACCCAGGAATTCCACTTTTTGGTACCTACCCAGAACTGAAAGCAGGAACTCAAATAGATATTTTCATTCTTACGTTCATAACAGCATTATTCATGATAGCAGAAAAGGGAAGCAACTCAAGAGTCCATTGATAAACAGATAAACAAAATGTATACTATCCGGAGAATGAATTATTCAGCCTTAAAAAGAAGTGAAAGTCCAACACATGCTATGACATCACTGAATGATGAAGACATTATGCTAAGTGAAATCAGTCACCAAAGGGTAAATTTTATATAACTCCACTGATAAAAGTTATCTATAATAGGTAAATGCATAGAGACAGAAGATAGAAAAGGGAAATGGGATGTTACTGTTGAACATAATCATTATGGAGCTTCTATTGACAGTGCTAAAAATATTCTGGAAATGGGGTTAGGGATTTAGTTCAGTGGTAGAACGCTTGCCTAGAAAGCGCAAGGCCCTGTGTTCGGTCCCCAGCTCCGAAAAAAAGAAAAGAAAAAAAATATTCTGGAAATAGTACTGATGATGAGACAACATGGTAAATATACTTAATACCACTGAACTGTACCCTTAGATTGATAAAATGATAGTTTGTATTACATATATTATCACAGTAAAGAGGAATCTCAAATTAAAATTCTTACATATAAGAACCCATACTTGATATTATAAGATCCAAGTCTATTTTAACCCAAAAGATAGTTCTTTGATATGTATGTATTTATTTATTCAATTATATTATATGAGTATTTTGCTGGATATATGTATGTACAGTATGAGTGTATGGTGCCCTACAGGCCAGCAGAGAGCATGGGATCCCCTGGATTTTAGAGTTACAAACTTTTAAAGCTACCGTGTGAATGCTAAGCAAACGTGGATTCTCTGAAAAAGAAGTGAATGTTCTTAACTTCTGTGCTATCTCTCCAGCCTTTCTTTTTCGTTTTTTAGGCAAACTCTCACTCTATATTCCAGGCTGGCTTCTAAGTAACTAATTATCCTAGGGTGGCCTTAGAATCATCAATACTCCTGCCCCAACCTCCTGAAGGTATGTACCAACATGCCCATGGTCTTTAGCTTAAAGTGATTACTTATAGGAACCACAGACAGAAATAGCTGAAAATATGTCCTTCTATAAAAGAAATGTTCTTTTATCTACATTGTAAGGAACAGATGCACTGGCTTTCTTTTCTAAAAATTCCCTTATCTGCCTGTGGTAGTTTGAATGAGAATGGTCCCTTTAGGCTCTTATGTTTGAATACCTAATCTCCAGTGGGTGGAACTGGTTGGGAAGGATCGGGCAGGGTGGTCTTGTTGGAGGAGTGTATCACTGGGGTGAATTTTGAAGTTTTCAAAAGCCTATGTCATCCCTATTGTACTCTCAACTTCCTCCTAGCAGTTCAGTTTGAGATATGAGCTCTTGGCTGTTCCTGCTACAACGCATTCCCTTCACCATCATAGACTCTAACCTCCTGGAACTGTAAGTCCAATTGAAGGCCTTCTTCTATAAACTGTCTTGGTCATGGTGTTTTATCACAGCAAAAGACAATAACTGCCTAAGACCAATCTAGGGAAAAGCTAGGGACAATTACTAAAGAGAGATTTTTATATACTTAAGACAACCTTTGTTCACCTTGTATCTTCTTTTCAACCTCCCATAGCTTAATTCCACATCTTCCCAGAAACTCCAAGCTTCTATTCCTATAAGCTTCAACCATTAAGATCTTATTTTATGTGGCTCTTGTATCTATAAACAAAACTAATTTTGTGGGTAGTTTTCTATGTATCTACTGTAAGTTCATTGGCTAAATTTATCAAAATTCAGAGAGAAAATATAACTTTCATTCTTTTAGCGAGATAAACTGTCCTTATACTAGAAAATAAGTATATACTACAATATCTATTTCAGACTAATATAGCAGCACAAAAAAGGTTGCAGAAAAGGATGTCTCCTTGTCATGTAAATATAAGGAGATCCAAGTATTTTATGATTTATTGTCTATACATTCAACTTAGTGTTTGGAAGAAAGACCAAGTCCACTGTAGTGTGATTCACATCTGTTTTCCTCTTTGTTAAGTAGCCTATAGCTGTACGACAACACCCTAGAACAACACTGGATACATAGGCTACTGAGCACTTGAAAAACAACTAAACCAACCAAGAAATGACTTCAGAACACATATGCTAGGCAAGAACTCTACTAAACTGACATACATCCCCAGCCAAGAAAACAGAATTTTAGTGGAACTGGTTGCAGTACTAGCCAGTACAGAGTCTAAATTCCTTAACTTATAAAACCTATAGCATGCCATAGCATTCTTTAGAAGACAAGCATCATACACAATTTCTAAAGTTTCAGAAACTCAGATGTTTTCTCTTAAGCTCTGAATCTATGTGGGGTGAAGCTTCAAACAGGGTATGGGAACAAAAAAATTTTATTTCCCTGCCTCTGTACCTGCTGAAAAATAGTGCCCAAAATCAGAAGAGAAAGCTAGTTAGAACAATGTGAACTAGGACTTAGACTCCAATATATAGAAGTATACTACCAGACATTCAACTTCCTGAACAGGGTACAACTGTACACACTTAGGGGATTTAGATATATATAAAACCTTGACTCTAGGGGTTGGGGATTTAGCTCAGTGGTAGAGCGCTTGCCTAGCAAGCGCAAGGCCCTGGGTTCGGTCCCCAGCTCTGAAAAAGAAAAAGAAAAAAACAAAACCTTGACTCTATTCCTCCAGCCATAACAAAATGTTTGCTTATCTCTGACTTTATGATCCATTAAAAATGTTCATTGTGGGGCTGGAGAGATGGCTCAGCGGTTAAGAGCACTGACTGCTCTTCCAGAGGTCCTGAGTTCAATTCCCAGCAAGCACATGGTGGCTCACAACCATCAAGATCTAGTGCCCTCTTGAAAGCTGTATGATGATACATAATAAATAAATATTCAAAAATGTTCATTGTGTCAGGCATGCCTTTAATCCCAGCATTTGGGAGGCAGAGGCAGGCAGATCTGTAATCCCAGCACTCAGGAGGCTAAAGCAGGAAGATCACAAGTTCAAAGCTAGCCTGGATTACAGAATGAGTTCAATGCTAACCTGGTCTATAACAGTTCCCCAAAGCAAAATAAAGTAACGCAAAGCCAAATAAAACACAAGCCAAGAAGGGTCGTGAATGTAGCTCAGTGGTAGAGTACTGACCTAACATGTGAGAGGCCCCAGAAGTTCAATCCCCAGTATTGCCCCAAAATGGAGAGGCTGATTGCCAGATATGGCAAAACACATATGTAATTTCAGTATTCAGTAGGCTGAGGCAGGAGGCTCAACATGAGTACAGGGAAAGTTTAGTTCAGAGAAAAGCTTGGTGTACGAAGTGATTCCTTGTCTCAAAAAACAAAAGCAAACACACACATCTATAAAAATTTAAAAATCAATTAAAAGTAAGTGGTTATCAATACAAAACAAAAAGGGTCAAGAAACCGACATCACTAATCAAACCTGTGCCTGATTGGATTAAGGAATTAAGTCATAGATGCTTATCTAAGAAAGGTAAAAAGCTACATGTGAGCAGTTTGTGCAAATAGGGCAGAAAGGCTGAGTGACAGGAATGAATAATAAACAATGCTGGCTGGTTTTATGTCAACTTGACACAAGCTAGAGTTGTGTGAAAAGAGGGAACCTCAATAGAGGAAATGCCCCCATAAGATCAGACTGCGGGGCATTTTTTACATCAGTGATTTATGGGGAAGGTTTGAAGGGATGGCCAGGTTCCCCTGAGAAGGAGCTTGATAAAACATCAAAAGTTTTACTGTTAGCCTTTCCCCAGTTCTTCCTCTGGCTTTTTACAAGGGTAATTGTACACTGGAGGAAAGCTAACAGAATTTCTGGGATCTATTGGACAATGGTTCTGAATTAATGCTGATTCTGGAAGATCCCATGAAACATTGTGGTGCCCTCCAGTTAAAGTAGGGGTTGATGGAGGTCAGATGAATAATGGGGTTTGGGCTAAAGTCCGACTCACAGTAGGTCCATTGGGTCCCTGAACTCAACCTGTGGTTATTTTGCCTGTCCCAGGATGTATAATTGAGATAGATACACTTAGAAGTGGCAGAATTCTGACATTGGTTCCCTGACTTGCGGTGTGAGAACTATAATGGTTGAAAAGGCTAAATGGAACCCTTTAGAGTTGCCTCTGCCAAGGAAAATAGTGAATAAAAATTGTATCACATTTCTGGAGGATGAGTACCACCACCAAGGACTTGGGGCAGTGGTTCCCATCACTTCTCCCTTTAACTCCCTATCAGGCCAGTGCAGAAAACACACGGATCGTGGAGAATGACAGTTGATTACTGAAAACTCTATCAAATAGTGACTTCAACTGCAGCCAATGTACACATCTCCTGGTACATAGTATGAAGCTATTGACTTAGCAAATGTTTTTCTAAGTACTTATCCATAAGGACCACCAGAAAGAATTTGCTTTCAGTTGACAAGGTCAGCAGTATATTTTTACAGTTTAATCTCAAGGATATATTAAATAAAGCCTTATCCATCATCATGATTTCCACACAATATTGCTTCTGACCAAGGAACTCATTTCACAGACAGAGAAGTGTGACAGTGGAGACAGTGAGAGCCTAGAAGACAGTGTCCTGCAGAGGACAGTGCCAGAGAAGTGATCCAAGCCCTTTGGAAGAGTCCAGAGGAGAATGAGTGATTTCCAGGCATTGCTCATTAAGATATTTATACTTGGGGATGGGGATTTAGCTCAGTGGTAGAGCGCTTGCCTAGCAAGCGCAAGGCCCTGGGTTCGGTCCCCAGCTCCGAAAAAAAGAAAAGAAAAAAAAAAGATATTTATATTGTTGGAGTTTGCTTTGTTCAGATTGTGACTATGCCCTGGTTCTTCCCTCTTTAAGTGAGAACCTATCTAATTTACTTTATTTTATAGGTTCTCACAGTTGAAAGGCTAAATTTTAAGACTTTGGAGTTTGAAAGAGACTGGCTATTGTAAAGAGGCTGGATTTTTAAGTGTTAGAAATTTTAAAGACTGTGGGACTTCTAAAATTTGGAATGTTTGTATTTTACTGTTGATATTAATGCATAATCTTGGGAAAGAATGAGAAAGGAAAGATTATGGCTTAACAGTGATGTGTTTTGTATGTCAAATTGGCAAGGCATCAATTTTCCTGCTAGTTTTATGTCAACTTGACACAAGCTAAAGTTAGCTGAACCTGAGAAAATGCCTGCACAAGATTGGTCTGGATGGTATTTGCTTAATTAGTGATTGATGTGGGAGTGTTCAGCCCATTGTGGGTGGTACCATTCCTGAGCTGAGCTCCTGGGTTCCATAAGAAAGCAGGCTAATCAAGCCATGAGGAGCAAGACAGTAAGCAGCACTCCCCCATGGCCTCTGCATCAGCTCCTGCATTAGTTTCTGTGCTGACTTCCTTCAGTGATGGGCTATGATGTAGAAGTATAAGTCAAATAAATCCCCCCACTTGCCTTTAATCATAGTGTTCCAGCATAGCAACAGAAACACTAGCACAAACTCAAAATCATGAGGTAGGAAACTAATGAACTGGAAAAGGTGTAGCCCAAAAAGATGTAGCTGAAATAGGGGTCTGTTTAGAGATGATGTCTGTGGAAATTTGCCAAAAAGAATGCCAAGAGCTTGTTTCTGCCTACTCACAAAGGTCATACCGAGTAAAGGGAAGTTGTAGTAATATAAAGAACTTCCCATCTCTACCACAAATGTCTAGCTGAGATCTATTATCTATTCTGGAAAGGGGTTTAAAAAACGGTAATTACTTAAAAGGATTCATCCTACATTCCTTCATGAGTCTTTCCAGACTCATAGAGTGAAACCAGTGTCAGCCTCTCTGATCTGAGATAACCCAGAGAAAAGAGCATTGCCCCAAATCCCAAATAGTGCTCTGAGCATAAAATGCAGTTACCTGACCTCTAGAACTCAGATACAGCACAAACAATGAACATCTAAGAAGTCATCTAGACATCATACACACATGGCCATAGCTCCATTTAGCCTATCTAAGTCCTTATGATAAACATACTGAACATACAACTGGCTACAGCCTGCCTCTATTCCGGCATGGCTAGCTTGCTTCACATTAGTCTATAAATTGCTCATCCAATTCAAATCACTAAAGTTGGTGGAATTGTCAGGGTATCTTTAAACAGAAACCTGTAAGTCTGACACAGGTCTGGCACAGTAATTCTTACCCTAAGATAATACTTTTATCCAAAGACCAACTCCCTTTTGTTCCAAATATAAAATAGCCAAGTTTTGGTAGAAGACATTAGTTTCCTATGAGAGATAAGAAAAGTCCTCTACCATACCAGAAAAACACACACACACACACACACACACACACACACACACACACACACACACACACACACACACACATACAGAGAGAGAGAGAGAGAGAGAGAGAGAGAGAGAGAGAGAGAGAGAGAGAGAGAGAGAGAGAAGAGCGCAATCCACACACTCAGTCACAGAGAGCAAACATAATACCAAGCTAAAGCAACACTCTGGCATCCTGGCAAGGTAACACCAAGGCTCTAAAACCTTACAGCTCTAGTGAAACCAGGTGCGTACCCTGCAAAGCTGACTGGGGAGTGTTACTTGCATCAGAATATCTCCCAAAGGAAAGCACAACCCACCTGCTTTTCTCTTCTATTGATCCCACTTCTAGGTTTCTCTAATGTCAAGACATTTGCATCTGCCACTACCTTGAGTCCAAGGTCATCTGAAATTACTTCCACTCTGGCTTCACTTTTCTCAAACATTTCAGCTTCAAGTTTTCAAGGCAGATTTTAAGTTTGCCCAGATGACATTTCTCCGGAGCTAGAAAACACAACTTACGTTCAAATCTGTACTTATCAAGTGAGACTGAATATGTTTCTACATGAGTGGAATATAGAAAAAAAGAAAACCTGTGTCTCTACAAAAGGCTGTAAAATCAGGAGAGTCCTCCGAAGCTTGCCGTTATTGCATTTTCCTCTCATTGACATAAATACTGAAGTCATTTCCAACCAACGCCCTTGGGTGTTAAGGCCCAAAACTCCTTCTAGGGCATTACTCACTTATAGATTAACTATCTTGGGAAAGACTACAAACATGTAGAAACTAGAGGCAAGACTCTTTGATCAAGCCTTATTTTTATTGGGGTAAAACCCCACCTACTTTAGAGCCAGGATCTGAGGCAGATAGGATTGGAAGCATGCGTTTCCCCTTCAATCTTCAGTTCTGCTTTCCTGCTCTGTTGAAAACTGTTCTGAGTGAGCTATTAGAATCCAAAGGGCATTTATTAAATCAGCTACTATATACCCTGCCTCATGAAGCACTGCTTAGTTTGTCAAAGATGTAAGTAAATACTCGTAAGGGAACATAGATGAGTTACAATGAAGCTATTATTAGCACAACGAGAACACACTACTTGAGGTGGTAGGGAGGGATGTGCACTCCCATCTCATCCAGAAAGCTTACAATTAAAAAGACTGAACACCAGCACTAAGAGAGGTGTGGGATGATTAGAACTGTCACTGCAACACAAAATGAGTCAGCCACATGCTAGCAAAATAATGCTGTTCTGGTATCTACATTCTAGTCCTCAGAACATATGAATGTTAGTTCTCTTCTATGATGAAAGAGGCTGCTGCAGAGATGCCTCAGTCAGTAAAATGCCAACTGAACAAACATGAGGACCTGTGTTTGGATCCTCAGAATGGGTTTTTTTAAAAAAGTGAAGTATAATGGCAAGCACCTGAACCCCTAGCACTGGGAACAACGAGGGAGCCCTAAAGCTCACTGGTTAGCCAATGGATTAATGAGTTTTAGGTTCACTGAGATACTTGTTTCCAACAATATGCAGAGTAATTAAGACAGCCACCATCACCCTCTGACATCCACATGTATTCATTCACATATGTGAATGCGTATCTGAATGTACATGTGCATACAGTAACAAGTATATACATATGTAACCAGATACAGAAACACAGACACGAGCCCCCCACACACACACACACACACACACACACACACACACACACACACACACAATGGGTTTTACAGATGTGACTAAGCTAAGTCTCAAAGTAGCACAAGGGAGCTAGGAGAGGTAGGAGTCCAGAGTGAGCTGATGTAACAAGGAAATAGAATGGACATAGAGAGTCACAGGCCTATACTGCTGGCCTGGAAGGAGAAAGAAGGGCTCGGGAGCTAAGGAATTCAGAAAACAAATTCTCTATAGAGTCAGAAAAGCTTTGCTGCCACCTTGATTTCAGACCATCTACCCTATATAGAGCTTACTAAAAGATAATAAAGCTTTATTTTTAAAGCTCATGTTGCTTTAAATCACTAAGTCTGTAGTAATAGCAGTAATAGAAAAATAAATACAAGCCACCTCTAAAATAGTTACCAATATCTCCTGAAGTTGAATATATGCCTATTTTATGACCAAGCAATTCTACTCCTGGGTATAGAAATATATTTGCATGAGGACCAATATATGTATACAAACATCATGTCCATACTAGTTTTAGACAAAACCATAAGAAGGTCAAAACCACAATGTTACAAAAGCTCAACTTCCAAACGCTAAGCCCAATTCTGTTTGCATATTATTTAACTGTATTAACATAAACAACATGATCTGGAAAATGGAAGTGAAGAAATAAAATGAAAACACATAAAGTATGTGTTATCATAGAAAAGTTTCAGGGAGGAGGGAAAGTGTACGTCAAATACTGAAACATGGACAGGGTAAACAAGAATAAAGAAAACAGATCCAGAAAATAAGATAATTCCAGACAAAGGGAAGATGATGCAATCGTCACTAAGGTTAAAATGGATGTAAAGTATACTGACACTAAGGGCCAGTGGTCACCAGCCAAAGAAAGTGGCTACAAAGTGCGCGCAGCTCCATCTCAACAAGCCTGGAGACTCTCATCACTAGCAGTTTAGACTGTACTCTCCAGGAATGCTAGACAGACTCAAAGAAGGTTAAAGCCACAAAGTAACACTGTGCATTCACAGGAAGGTGATATGGAGGCAGGGACCCATAATGCTCTTATAATGCTCATCTGGTCCTAGATTACAAGTCTAACCAAAGGCACTGGCCACAGAGATGAGGTTCATAAAGGATGAGCGAGCAGATCTACTATGTGCTTGACTATTATGGGAGAGGGACTCCTCCAAACCTATGTGGCTGGTAAGCCCATCAACAAGAACGAAAATCAAGTATATTTTCCCTCTGCCCACTAGGCTGGTTATGAAGCATCACAGAGCTTGAAAGCACCAGTATGGCTGCCTGAAATGTTGTCAGGTGAGAAACTGACTTATATGGGTCAGTGCCTGAGACCAGTTTATGAAAAGCAATCTGGAACACGAGTTGATACTTACCTATTTCACCACGAACATCCTATAAAACAGAGAGCATTACTAATTAAGCTGTGATAGCCAATGCCCCAAATGTCCTTACCAACCTACATGTACAGCCATGGGATTCACTAATCTATACTCATGGTACAGGTTCCTATCAGCTATCCTTGCCAACCTTTTGTGGAGAAGTTTTCCCTGCAGCTCATCAAAATCCTAATGTTTTATGATTTAGAAATACCCTCTAAGTGTACTGTTTTCTCCACCCAGTTGTTCTAAGACTTTAGCTTCTGTTTTTACTCTTCAGCAATGCCAACTTGATAAACTTAGAGAAGTTCAGAGAGGGGAAGCCTACTGGTATCCCAGAGCCATCAGGAGCAAAAAATAAGTCTTACCTACTAGTTTTATCATTATCATCACCTTATAGACCTGTTGATGAACAAGGGGAGCTGTAAGTTATATTCTTGAGAATGGTGACATGACAATTAGCAAAAATGAGAGCTTGTACAGGGAAAACCTGGATGGGCCTGAAAGCAACGAGATTTGGAGCATTTTTCATGTCTGATCCCATTCAGGCAAAGTGAGTCAGGAACTGTTTAGAACTTGAACATTTCCATCTTGAGATATTATTCTGTCGGAAAGTACTGTATTTTGTAGGTCTAACCTGCTGAACAGGTAAGAGGGCACTCATTCTGAAGTCATTTTTATCTGACAAAGAGAAAGGAATTCTTCAACTTTTTAGTAAGCAAGATAAATTTAGGTACCACAAAGAACATTCACTACTCTTCAGAAGGCACTTAGCGACCTCAAGTAAAACTGAAAGAAACCAAACGACAACTAAGAAATTAATGTGAAGGAGTCCATTTCTCTCACTTAGTTCTATAAAAATGGTTAATCTCATACCAGAAGACTAGGTATGGATATGCAAAAATCAGTGGACCATTAATAAGTAGCAATTGTCCTTTAGAAAAAAAACTTGGGCCTAATGAAAATATCAAGTGAAGAGGAAATTTAAGTGGGTGATGAGGGAAAAGAAAAACTACAATTACAATTAACTTTAAAACAAACTGTTAAAACTATTTAAAATGTTGATTATCTAGGTAATGAAATAAACACTACTAAATTTCTTTCACAGCAAATGACTCCCAATAGCGGAAAATTACCCAAATGCGAAGAATGCATCTATTGAAGTCTGCCATTATTTCACAACCAATTGCCACCCCTGATTGGTGGTCAAACAAACTAAACACATATGATTAGATTAATAAGGACTGGGTAGATGGCTCAGTGGTTAAGAGCACTGACTGCTCTTCCAGAGGTCCTGAGTTCAATTCCCACCAACCACATGGTGGCTCACAACCATCTGTAATGGGATCGAATGTCCTCTTCTGCTGTGTCTGAGGACAGTGACAGTGTACTCATATATATAAAATAAATAAATAAATCTTTTAAAAATCAGTTAGATTAATAAGGTAAAAAACAAAGCAAAACCACTGAAGAAGCTATTACCTCTATACACAATGCTATTTCCCTCTCCAGTCAGTGGGATACTGAAAACACATACCTAGGTTCTGAAGTAAAAGGAATAAAGGAATCCTATTAGGGGACAGATTGTTTTAAAAATAAGCACAGCAAGAGTATTCTATTTTACCTAGTTTAAAATTCTGATGGTTATTGCAAGTTAATGACACACATTAACATGTTGTTTTGAAGTAAGGATGGTTAGTACTACTCAATATGGGACTTTGGGTATCTAGAGAAAGTGTCTTGCTCTAAGGGGATTTCCTGATATAGATGAATATTTCAGATACTCATGTATATAGCCCCTACCAGAAGAGATTAAAGTTGCTTATTATAAAATACAACAGTAAACATGGAAAGTGGATGAGAAAAAAAAGGATAGGGACAGAATAACAGAGCTAAGAAGTTAATCTAATGTTACTACCACTCTAATTGGCATACCATTCTTGTTAATTAAACCAGCACTCAAGTCCTAGGTCTAAAGGTGAAATCCAACCAAGTGCTCCAGGAACAGACTGCTTAGGCAGAGACTTGTCCTCCAGACCTGAAGCAAATTCTGGCTAACTGGCCTTTTCCAGTGAGACTCTTTCTACCTAATGCCAACTCTCCCCTATTAGACCATAGAACAAGGAGAGCAGAACCTAGAATGGGACTAGCCAAGAGAACAGACCCCAGTTGTTGAAGCGTCTGTCCTAATCTCACCAGAACTGGCTGATGGCTCCCATAACAGGGACTATTACAGCTCCAACATTACTCAACAGCACAATATACATGCTCAATAGAATAGTACACTTAGAACCCAGAAGGCTCCATTTAGATGACTGAACTTGCTATGACTAAGATCTCTACATCCACAGTGGTGCACAAGACAGTTGCCATTAGCTAGTCATAATTCAAAGCTTGATCTGTTCAACTGAAGATGTGCCCCAAACATAAGAGATGCAGAGGCAGGCAGATCTCTATAACTTCGAGGTCAGTCTGGTCTACAAAGCAAGTTCTAAGACAGCAAAGGCTCTAATATACAGAGAAATCCTGTCTAAAAAAAATTTTAAAAAGTAACTTGAAACTACATATTCCAAAGTATTTGCAGCATTTTTACAGTAAGTTCACATCCACAGATATCTTTGTATTTAATATTTAAAGTATGGAACTTCTATTTTCCATGTCTTTTCCTAGCACCTCTTCTTTTACTGTTTTCTACTAAGAAACCAGTCTATAATATATTAAATTAGAATAAAGCCAATGGGTTGGGGATTTAGCCCAGTGGTAGAGTTTGTTTAGGAAGCGTAATAAGGCCCTGGGTTGGGTCTCATTCAAAAAAAAGAACCAAAAAAAAAAAAAAAAAGAAAGAAAGAAAAAGAAAAGCCAAACCTGGTGCTCTTCACTGAAGTCAGTTTGAGATACACTAGTATCAGAGAATTTGTTGTGATCCTTGCAGTGATGACTCAGGAGGTATAAATTAATGCTCAGTCACACTGAATTCAGCTTAAGACCTAATTCAGCTTTCTGAGGCTAAAAGGCCAATTAAGGTTGTCTTCAAAGATCCCCAACAACAACAGTAAAGCTCACAGGAAAAGGATACGGATTAATTCCTAGCATACCAGGAAATTCTGTTAAACTGAAATTTCTTCCTCTAAGCATTTTAATAGTATTTTTGCTATAATTCTAAACAATGAGATCCTCATCATCATTGAGGAAAAACATCTCTGTACAACGGAAAAAGCTCAAAAAGTCTTTATAAGAAGCCAGCAATGACAGTGCATATTTGTAATACCAGGACTTACATGGGAGGTTCAGGAGTTCATGGTCATCCTCAGAACTTGAAAGACAGCAAGTTCTTTCAAGGCCTGTCTGGGCTACATAATACACAGTTTTGTTTTGTTTTTGAAGGAAGAAAGAGAAGTGTCCTTGTAAGATATCTATGTGGTTTTTTTGTTTTTTTGTTTTTTTTTTTGATTTTTTTTTTTTCGGAGCTGGGGACCGAACCCAGGGCCTTGCGGTTGCTAGGCAAGCACTCTACCACTGAGCCAAATCCCCAACCCCAGCTATCTATGTTTTAAGATGTGTGCTATATTTTAAGATCTCTATAGAAGTGGGTAGCCGCAGGTCTTTTGAAAAGGAGCATGAAGAATCAATCATCTGTGGAAGAGGCAAGAAAACAACAACAAAAAAAACAAGTTCTGGGGCTGTTGAGGTGACTTTTAGTTTAGTTTAGTTTCTTTATTCACCATAAACTCATTTTCTTTTAGCCCTCAATCACAGTCTGAATTTCACTGATCACAAGGCTTTAAGACAGGGACACGCTTCTAGGCAAAAAGAAAAAAAATGCTTCCCACCAGAAAATCCTATCAGACTGACCTAAGAGGCAGATGTGGAGGGATTCGGAGACCATATCAGGCATAGACTCAGATAATAAGACAACAGACCTCACATTGCAAGATGGTGGCCACCTCGGATGCAAACAAGACAGTACTCAATCTTTCTCTTCACCAGCCCACAATACCCAGTCACCTTTAATCATCTATTTCTTTTTCTGGCATAATTCTTTTCACAAAAGATTAGAGGGAGGGTCAGAGTAAGTTTCAAAAATCAGCAATGACCTCAAGTTTTCTCTTATATGTGGGAGGTAACTGTCTTTCAAAGTCTGTCTTACCAAAAATAGTCTTAAGTAACTTTGCCTCTGCCTCTTGAGTGCTAGAATTAAAGGTGTGGGCCACCATGAGTTTTAAGCAACTTTGAAGCCTGGAAAGTGTAGTGCTTGCCTACACAGACAAGGCCCTGGGTCAATGCTCAACATTATGAATACAAACAGATAAATGCAAGTTTGAAAGAGGATGAACTGTGTCTAGAGAGATGACTCAGAAGTTTGAGACCATGTTGCTCTTGCAAAGGAAGGACCTGAGTTCTATTTTAGTATCGACATCAGGTGGTTTGAAACCACCTGTATTCCAATTCCAGGGGGGTATCTGATGCCTCTGGCTTCCATAGGCACCAGTACTCACATGTACATGCCTACATACACAGACACATAATTGAAAATAATGTAATTTTTAAAAAAAATCGAGAAACTCTTAAAAAGAAAACAAATGAATAACTGATCTGGGGGTACTTTTCAGTCCATAATACCCAATCCCACCCCATTTGACTCCCTAAGGAATTTACTGACCTTCCTGTTTGCAGCCCCCTGCCCTGCCCAGTCTTCTACTTCAGAGATGGGGATGGAAGACATCAAGAAACACTGACTTGCCTATAGCAATTTTCTCTCTATTAAAAGGGGGAGGAGTTTAAAGTTCTGAAATAGCCTAAATGTAATTACAAAAGGAACCATGAATATCAAAGAGGAAAGATGGAGTAGTCCAAAAAAAATCTTATAGCCATACATGATGGTACAAACCATAATCCCAGCACTTGAGTGGTAGAAGCAGGAGAATCATGGTTAGAGGCCAGCTTCAGCTAAATAGTAAGTCCAAGACTCTGTCTGAAAAAAATTACATTATTAAATGCATGTTAAAACATTAACAAAATAATATACTATAATATAATACGCTATAGCAGTCTTCCTTACAGTCTCAGTCAATAAAGAGGCAATTCTTTTCATGGCAACAATTAACGTAGACTCAATGCCTGCACCTTTCCCAAATTTTCTTTACGAAGTACCCTTCTTTGCATGTGTGTTTATGTGTGTATGTACACACCTCAGATTAGAAGAGGGCACTGGATTCCTTGCAGCTGAACTTACAGGAAGTTGTGAACCACCTGAAATGGGTACTGGGAACTGAACTATGGTCCTCTGTGAGGGCAACAAGTGCTCCTAACTGCTGAGCCAGCCCTACTGTCTCTCCAGCTCTACTCTGCCTTTTAGATCTTCAGAAGCTTTCCCAACTGCCTATGTCGTGCTGCTTATTGCTTAAGGGAACTTGTGCAGAGCTACTCCTTTTCTTCTTGGTTAGCATCAGTAATGGATCTATAAACTCTTTTATTTCAGAGTACTTACTAAGAATGAGCAAATAATTTAATTCAATTAGACAATTACCTGAGGAGCACAGGAAAACCTCAACAGACATCAGACCACATGATTTGTAGTTCCATTATTTTAAGTTTCTCTATCACGCCTATACTCCAGCACATAATCACTGAGCACTCACCATAGTGTAGATTATTGTATAAAACAACTGGCAAACAATAGTTACAGACCTGCTGTGCATACATACCCCAAAGAAGGGTAGGATAGTCATCCAGCCACCTTCTGCACTAGGTGGCACTGAAAGACCCACCTAAAAGTGGACCCAAGAATTGTTCTTAGGTTAATGACCTAGCAGGAAGATGCGCACAATTAATAATGGCTAACCACTTCAAGGACTTTCTAGACAGGGAGTAACTGCACCATCCTGAACATAGTGCTCTACCACGCATGTTTGCCTATAAGTCTATTTTAAAGGAAGATAAGAAGAGCTGTAGTTAAGAGCACTTGCTGCTCTTCCCTAAGACTAGGGTCCATGTCCCAATACTTACGTGATGTCAGTTCACAAGTATCTGCAACTCCAGCTGTAGAGGATTCAACTCCCTCTTCTGGCCTCTAAAAGTACCAGGTATGAATGTGACAGACAAATATGCACACAGGAAAAACTCCCATACATAACATTTTTAAATTTTGAAATAATAAACTAGGGGTGATGGCATATGCCTGTAATCACAGTACTCAAAGGCTAAGACAGGATGATTGTCACAGGTTCAAGGCCAGTTTGAGCTGCAGAATGAGAAATAGTCTCCAAAACAAAAGTCGAAAGCCAGGCAGGCATGGTGACATAGCCTGTAATCTATTTTGTGATAAGAAGGCAGGAATATCATGAACTCAAGCCCATCTTAGGTTACTAAAGGCCAGCCTGCGCTACAAAAGAGAGACTTTGTCTGAAAACAAAAGCAACAAAAAAGGTAAGAAAGGTAAGATAGTCATGGTTACTCATGTTGTAATCTTAGCATTTGGGGAACTGAGGCAGGAGAAATGCTTCAAGTTCCAGGTCAGCCTGGGCTTACAATGTAAGATTCTATTCCTTACTGTCAAATGAAAAAAGGTGGAAAACTGAAGTTTATTGATGTCAAATAATTTATTTGGGATGACAAATAAGGAGAGATCTACCATTTATCCCCAAATGGTCTGGACCTCAATCTATTCAGGCTTGTTGACAATCATGGATACTGAGTCAATACTGACTTAGAGGATGGTGAAAGTCACTATAACACTGGCAGAATTACTTCAAGCACAGACAGGAGGAAATTCAGAGATGGACAGAGGGTTCAGTGATTAAGAGTGATTACTATGCAACATGAGGAGCAAAGTTTAGACCACAGCATCCATGTAACAATCCATGTACACCTGTAGTCCCAGGTCTAAAGGGTCAGAGACAGGAAAACTAGGGGCTTGTTGACTTCCACCCTTGCTGAAAAAACAAATACAAGCCCAGGTTCAGGGAAGGACCCTGATTCAAAGGAATAAGTGGACAGAAAATGATACCCAATGTTTCTTCTAGTATCTGGACATACATACAAGTGCCCACATTTGTGTTTGAGCACACACAAATCTAAAGAGAAAAGGGAGAAGGAGGCACTTTAGGCTGAGAGGAACACAGGACCTATGGGACACCAGTGTACCCTAATATGACAGTGAGTAGCAGATGGTGATGTGCTCATTAACGGTCTTTAAGCAGATTGAAACAACAGGCATGTGCTCCTCACCTGTTACACTGAGTATACCTCACAAGCTCTGAGGAGAACAGCATAATGGGTAATTTCCTTCTCAGAAGTGAATGTCTAAAAGAAGAGATCACTGGTGGGTACATAAAACAAGTATAGGACTTCTATAGTTGAAAAACTTGTTGCTGGGGAAACACCCAAGGGTATTTCCTTGTTATGTTCTACACCTCAGGAAAACCACTTAACCACTCACATCTCCCAAATATGCCAATATGACATTATATTTTCTAAGTTCAAATATCTCAGACCTTTCTGCCTTTGTAGTCCCCATAACTCAAAGAGTTAAGATTTATCTGAGGTGGAGAATATGAATTGGTAATGAACATGGGCATATATCATAAAGTCTTGGATTTGATCCTAACTACCAAAAGATATTAAGACTTTTCTGAGGGGCAGAGATATGGCTCAGTTGGTAGAATGCTTGGCTAGCGTGCATGAATCCCCAGATTTGATCTCCAGAACACATGGCCTAGGTGTGGTGGCATATTTCTATAATCCCATAACTTGGCATGCGAAGGCAGGAAAATCAGAAGTTCAAAGATACTCTCCCCTATATAGAAAGTATGAGGCCATCCAGTGTTATATGAGACACTGCCTCAAAAAAGAAACAAAAAGACTGGTGTGAGGATTAAATACACGGACTCATTAGTCTCAAAAGTACAAAGGTTGGTATCACTTGCAATCTACACTGAATGTTCTAATTTTGTAACAGCAACCTTGATATATTTAATTCACATGCATATTATTTTTAAGTATAATAAAAATAGCTTTTTGGTAACATTAAATAGTAATTTTTCTAATTAGCATACAAAGTAATTTGGCATTTTCATAGTTTTGGTGTAATGGTAGCCTAAAATATTTTATTTTCATTTTAAAGCCTGTGTATATGTAGGGATTTGCGCACAAGTGTAGTACTCAATGAGGCCAGAAGAGGGTTTGATCTCCTGGAGATGTAGTTGAAGGCAATTGTGTAGCACCCAAGTGGAACCCAGGCCTCTGCAAGAGTATTTCATGAAAGTTTTGTGTTCTTGTTTTGTCTATTTCTAAGAAAGGGTGGTCTCTTTTTTTTTTTTTTTTTTTTTCGGAGCTGGGACCAACCCAGGGCCTTTGCGCCTTTCCAGGCAAGCGCCTAACCACTGAGCTTAAATCCCAACCCCAGGGTGGTCTCTTATAGTCCAGATTTTCCTTGCCTCTTGCCTCTACCTCCTAAGGACTAGGATTAAGGTCTGTACCATACCTAGCTCCATTAATCTATTCATGAATGTCTAAGAAGGTTCCATATCCTAGCTATTGTGAATAGAGCAACAACTAACAATTCTATTTTTTCTAACATAGGTAATCTTCAGCACACAAGGTGGCACTCTACCCACTGAGCTATATCCTCATCCTTAAAACTAATTTTAGTATCAGAGCCATTCATTAAATGGTTCTACAATAAGTATAATTAAGAGCCCCCCCCATTCAGAAAGCTGTGTGAAGTATTCATGCCTGTGATCCCAACACTGAGAGAACTACAGCAGAAGTTATCACCCAATTCAAGGCCAGCCTGGTTACACTGTTATTGGGCCATAGATAAAGTAAAGGAAGGGAGGGGGATGGGGAAAAGGGTTAAAAGAAGGAAGAACCTTCTTAGGGGGGAAGAAGAGTACTGGGTTTTCCTCACATGTAGAACCTACATTCAAAACTACCTCTGTAAATGACATGAAAACCGAGTTGCGATACTTGGGAAGGTGACCAGTAAGAAGGGAGGATGACAAGGGAAAGTAATGGAGAATATGAGCAAAGTACAATGATACACACTAACTAAAAAATTACAAGTTAAAGATTAAAACTGGGACCACATGATAGTGGTGCATGCCTTTAATCCAGGCATATGAGAGACAGAGGCAGAAAGATCTGAGCTCAAGGCTAGCCTGGTCTGTAGAGTAAGTTCCAGGACAGCCAGGACTACACAGTGAAACTCTATCTTGAAACTCCAAAAAATAAAAAGTTTCTGGACTGAAGAGAGCTCCAGAGGTCCCAAGTTCAATTCCCAGCAAGCCAATGGTGGCTGACAACCATTTATAATGGGATCTGATGCCCGCCTCTGGTGTTCATGAAGACAGAGCACTCATATACATACAATACATGAACAAATAAATCTTTAAAACACTGAACATGGGACTGTGAAGAAAGCTCATTGAGTAAAGTACTTGCCATGCAAGCATGGGGACATTAGCTCAATCCCAGAAGCCATAAAAAAATTCTAGCACTGGAGAGACTGAAAAAATGTGGGTCCTTGGGGCTCCCTGACAAGCCAGCCTGACCTTTAAAACCATGCGTTCTAGGCCAGTTAAGAGACTTAGTTTCAAAAAAAAATATAGAAAGTGCCTGAGAAATGAGACCTAAATTAAACCTGTGGACTCCACAATCACACCCACACATATCCACTGGGACCTCAACTCACAAGTACACACACACACACACACACACACACACACACACACACACACACACACACACACACGAAAATCAAACCAGTCCCAAATGTTGGTGATGCACAACAGGAACATGAATTCACGCCCAATATTGGTTACATAGCATCACATAAACCTGTTCCATCCTGCCCTGTTGAAATAAAGTTTCAAAATTTATCTGTTCGCTTTACATAACTATTAAGAATGACCTCTAAATGGTTATAACAGGCTATATAGCTAAAACCTAGAATTATTTTAGGAATTCCAAAGTAAAACTAGTGTCCACATTGCAATTGAGCAATAGGAAAAAGCACTGCCCCCTTAAATCCCTTCAAGTAAATTAAAATCCCAGATAAACTGGACATCCAACCATACAGCCATTTCTCTACCACAAGACACATCTAAATAACCTATTATTTCAAATCCCCACCAAACCAAAATGTAAACTCAAACAACATCGCCTTTCTAAGGTTTTACTGCATGGGATCCCCTTTACCAGAGACTCTGATGTGTGGGTTCTGGGTTCATATCAGATATGGCCAGAGTTTCTCAAGCAAAAAGAGTGAAAATGTACATAGAGATTTAAACGGTAGGTATTATCACTACTCTGTAATGTTTTTACTAATTTGTGCATCTAATAAAAGGTACAATAACACACACTTGAAATAAATTTAGCCTTCCTTTCCCTTCTATGAATGATGCAACAGACAAACTAATAAGATTGTCCCCTCTATCCCAACAAAAAGAATTGTTCAAGTGACTAAGGGAACATCTGCAAGCTGGTCATAGTGACTTGAAAGGCTCACTGGAATCCAAACCAATATAAAATAAAGAGCAAGATTCTGTTTCAAAACGAAGAAACAAATAAGCAACCCCAACGCCTCTTCATTTGATGTCCTTCCTCCTCTCCCCCCTCCGCCACCTTATATGAAATACTCTACACGATGTGATAATTCCCAAATCCTACACATTGTGAGGGGGCTTTTTTCCCCGTTCGAATGTTAAGCTGCAATAAAAGATAAAAAATAAAATTAGCTTTCATTATCAACATTTTAAAAAATGTCGCCAGGAAAATCAGAAAATCCTTTTCCTCACTGCGTATACCTCCGCACCACCTGCAAGTACACAGAAGGTTAGCACCAGAACCAGAAGAAGCAGAGCTTATCACTTTCTTCCCCTTGGGCAGAAGGGATGGGGACCCTCATGCCTACACCCCTGGCTACAGCGCTCAGCTGCAGTCCCGTGGGCTAGGACACTCAAACGCCACGCTGTCATGTAACAGAAGGGCCGCGGAGGGGCCAGACGCCCTAGTAGCGAAACCACTACCTAGGCGACTTAGTGGGGGAGGGGGGTTGTCGTCGCAGCAGCCATGGCTCCCTTCAGGAACCATCGCTGCCCCTGGGCGATGCGACATTTTTTCCCCCAACCCCAAAAGGCCAGGAAACCGCAAAGCTGGGCCACCTTGGTGGTTGGCTGTGGATTCCTGGCTGGCGTACGTTAGTCAGGATGGAGGGTGGGAGTTAGCGAGCCAGTCTCAATCCCCGGAGTCCGAACACCTCAGCGCCTCCCACCCCACTCCCCGGCCCGGCACCCACTGGGTCCAGATCCTGAAGCCCCCCTCGGGTGCCAAGCCCCACTCAGGGCAGCCAGAAAAGGATACCTGCCTCTTGCGCCAGCCACCCCCCACAAACTGCCCACGCACCCACGCGCTAAGCCTGAGGGTCCAAAGCACTCGCCGAAAGAGGGGACGCAGCCTGAGGCCGCCGCAGCAGGCTGACCTAGGCCTGGAAAGGGCGTCCGGCCGAGAGCTGTTGGCCGCCCCGCCCCCCTCCCCCCGGGGGTCCTCTGCGCGGCCTTCCCAGGCGCTCCCAGGGCCATACCTGTAGACCGGAGGGTGGACAGCGAGAATCGCACCGTGGCTGTTTCGGACTTGCAGGCAGCAGCGAAGAGCGCCCTTCGCAGCCCCCTTCAGAGGCCTGGCCCTGGCCCAGCGCGGTTCCCACCTGCTGCGCCCATCGGGATGAGCGGGGCTGCACAGGCGGTCGTCCGGCCTGCTGTGTCGCACAGGCAAGGGGTGTCCGCACTGCGCACGCGGCCTCCCACCTTGCGCGCTGTCCTCACCCTGCCTGGGCTCGCTGCACGGACCCTCCTGCACTCGCCCGTGCGTCACTCCTCAGCAGCCAACGGGTGCGCGGGCGCGCGGGCGCGTAAAGGGAATCGCACGTGCTCTGTGCTCACTGCTTCTCCCCCAGCCTGCGAGACTCTCGGGCTGGTGGGAAATGCGCACGAAGTGCTCGGAACGTGCGCGCGCCGTGTTCACTCCACAAGTCCTTACGGCTTAGCACTCCTAGCGTCCGCAGGCACCAAACCCTGCGCGTTTCTTCTTAGAGTTGACAGCCCTCTTGGCACACTCAGTTTAAACAAGCTTCCACACACCTGTGCACACATACACTTAAAGTTTCTCAGACCTTTCTTGCACACACACACACACTACATGCACACACGTGTTCACACTGTCTTCACAAAAACATCCCTGCGGCTCCAGGGGCCATGCATGGCTAGGTCTTCTGGTGGTCACCACATGAGCCAGTGCCATATGTGCTGATGCCCCTGAGATTCTCTCTTCTATCTCTTGTATTCTGTTGGTGAGGCTTGCATCTATGACTCCCGATCTCTTTCCTAGGTTTTCTATCTCCAGAGTTGTCTCCCTTTGTGATTTCATTGTTTCTATTTCCATTTTTTTTAAATCCTGGATGGTTTTGTTCAATTCCTTTACCTGTTTGGTTGTGTTTTCCTCTAATTCTTTAAGGGATTTTTGGGTTCCTTCTTTAAGGGCTTTTACTTGTTTACCTGTGCTTTCCTGTATTTCTTTAAGGGAGTTATTTATGTCCTTCTTAAAGTCCTCTATCATCATCATGTGATGTGATTTTAAATCCATATTTACTTTTTCTGCTTTGTTTTTGGACATTCAGTATTTGCTTTGATGGGAGGACTGGCTCTGATGATGCCGGGCAGTCTTAGTTTCTGTTGCTTAGGTTCCTGGCTTTGCTTTCTTGCTATCAGATTGTTTCTGGTGTTAGCTTGTCTTGCTGTCTCTGCCAGTGGCTTGACCCTCCTGTGTAAGCCTGTTTGTCAGCACTCTTGTAGACCTGTTTTCTCTCAGTGGGATCTGGACACAGAGAGCTGCTCCTGGGTTTGTGTGTCCTGAAGCCTCCAGGTGGGTCGCTTGGAGCAGAAGAGTTGGTCTGACCTCTGTTCTCAGCTTGTCAGTGCTCCAGGTGACTAGCTTTTAGCTCTGGGCTTAGGCAGAAACAGGAAGTGTCCTGACCTTGACTGCTCCTAAGTTCCTGTATCCAGAGGGCACTAGGCCTTATATGCATTTCTGAGAGTCCAGCTCTCTCTCCCATGGGATTTGGGTGCCTCCATTTAACCCTTTATCGGGTATTCTTCAGTATCTTTTTTAGTAACCTTTATAATCAACATAAAATTTCCCTGAATTTTCTGAATCTAGAAGCCAAGGAGATTGTGAAAAACCTCAATGATATGTATGGCATATTGTTTCGAAGCAGTTAAAAACTTGGAGCTTCTGTGATCCTTAACTGGGCAGCACAGTGGTGCTGGCTCTGGAGGAGTGGCTGCAGATGAGCTGACCCTGAGATTTTGAGAGCTGACTGACCCTGGCTCCTCCTGCTAATGGAGGCATTGGGTAGCCTAACTGGAGAAGTGCTGGAGAGCTTGCCCTGGTGGTGCAGATAAGAGAGCCAGCATGCTGACCAGCTGGGCCCCATCATAGGGCCTGTCCTGCTGATTGAAAGCTGTAGGATCTCCATGACACAGGGCAGCACCAGAATAACAAAGAAGGCCCAGTGAGCATCTAATGTTGATGATGTCAGAGAAGCTAGAGACCTTAAACCAGACCAATGACTCACTGGTGAACATTTGCAAGTGAAGACATGTGGACAAAGGGGTATAGTATGGGACACACTGTGACATACGACATCTTCCATGTTTCCTACGCTTTTTTTGGGTATGTTTTATTTATGAGTGGGACCAGGGTGTATTATGTGAAACTCACAAAGAACCAATGATATATGTGTGTGTGTGTGTGTGTGTGTGTGTAAATAAATCTTGGAGCTTGTAATCTGCATCTGTGGAAGTTGGGGTACAGCCCTGGGGACAAGCTCAGCCTGTGGGGATGTGACTATCTCCAGGCAGTGCCAGACTTGGAGGTCAGCTGGCATATATTGTACATCTGCTTGCTGACTGGGTGTGGGGGAGAAGCAAGGTCAAACCATCGTCTGTATCAGTGTTAACTCACAGTAACGAGAAAAAAAAAAAAACAAAGAGTTACACACTCTGTTGCGATTTGTCCGTAGTTATCTGTATTTTGCTAATCACTTCCCAAGGACAGCTGCCTAGTCAAGGACCTGAACTCTGGTGACTTCCACCAGAACCTACCTCTCCATTGAATTTGTAAAGTACAGGTGATGGGCAGGTACAGGATAGAAGGAGGCCTGTCATTGGAGGAGACGGAAGGACGGGTGGGAGTTAAGTTTGAAGGAAGAAGAGGAGACAGAAAGGAGAGACAGGAGGGAGGGGCAGAGAAGCCGCGGCAGGACAAGATGGCAGGTGATGTTAAGATTCTGCTCTGTGTATTTACAGGTTGTTATTAATATTCTCAAGTATGGATACGGGCTTTATGTTTATGGGACAATTTTTTTTTTTTTTGAACTGGGGACCCCAGGAACATATGCTTGCCAGGGCAAGCCTCTCTACTACTGAGCTAATCCTAACCCTTAAGGGCAATTATATCAATTTTCCACAAGATTATTGTGTTAAGATATGCTTTCCAAGGTGAAGGTTTGAGTGTAGTAGGAAAGAGCGGCTGGGTTTTGTTTCTGCCAAGATATCTAGTAGATATCTAGGGGCACATTGATTACCAGACCTAGTGGGTAAAAGACACCTTTACTTTTTATTTTTTATATTTTACAACACCACCACCACCACTAAAATTAGAAACTTTGTGGTCTGGGGCCTGCAGTGCTTTGGGAAGGTGAGGTCCATACCTGTAATGCCACACTCTGGAGGCTGAGGCGGTTGTGTTGGGAGTTTAAGATCCATCTGGGTTCCACATCGAGATCCTATTGTGCAACTCATTCCCCTTAATATCACAGTAAAAGTGGACAAGTTGGCCAGAACTTTAGGTTCACTTATACATATTTGCACAACATAAAATGTCCCCTGAATATCCCTTCTAGTAATCTGAGATCACTCTGCACACCAGGCTTCTGTTAGATAATATCTTCTTAGTCCAGGGTTTTCCCTGAGGTGCATGACAGTATGGATCCAATCAGTTCAAACAACCACAGCCAGGTAAAAACAGGAAATGGACAAAGTATACTTTTTCTTCTAATGCATCACACTTCAGTTTTGAGAAAAAAATGCCTGCAAGATTTCAGAAGAGAATCATCTTTAACACCTAAGTAGTCAAAAATCTTAGTAGGCAAACAAACAACTGTATACACCATTGGGTTGTTTTCATGTTTTATTTTCTAAATGTACTTTGCATCTGACTTCTTTACATTGTTCCACATAATGGGAAATCTATGGCAAAAGGACTCATTAATGCATAAAAATGACACATGACCACAGCCAGCTTTATTAGTAACTATAAACTTTCTCTGAAGAAATATAGAGCAGTTGGGATTCTATAAAATAGCTTCAAGCAACTTTTGAGACTCCTACGTGCTGAATTAAAGGTGGTGTGGCAGCCATTGTAGTGTCCACATAATACAAATATATATTCTGTGTCCCTTCTATCACAGGTAATATGAGAGACATGCATCTTCTGGATTCCCATGTGAATAGCAGATGCCAAGTGTGTCATGCACACGAATGTCATCATTAACCAATAACGCTTTATCACCCTACATTCCAAGGCAGGCTTGTGAAGCTGAGAGACGCTGGAAAGGTAGCGGTGTATAGTAGGTAGAAAGCTGACAAGAGGTTGGGGTATAGAGCAACTGACCCCAGGGCCCATGTATGTTCTTCCTTCCCTATTTCTAGCATGCTGTCTCTCAAGAACCTGACAGAGGTTTCCAGTACAGTCTCTCGATTGCTCAGTCTAGTGTTTCTAGTAGTACAACTTAATTCAGATTTTGCTCTTTTCTGAACAAGGATGGAAAATGATGGTTTGAGGTAAACTGTAAACTTGAAGGTAGAGTGTAAAAGTCCAAGGGAGTCTCACCACTATATAAATAAAACCCATCTTTACTGAGCAGGACACAAAGCCTTTTTTTTTTTTGTTCTTTTTTTCGGAGCTGGGGACCGAACCCAGGGCCTTGTGCTTCCTAGGTAAGCGCTCTACCACTGAGCTAAATCCCCAGCCCCGATACAAAGCCTTTTTAATCTTTATGAACTGTCTTCATTCTGATACTTTAATTGTCAAGCCACAGTTTATAGTGAAAATCATTAAATCTGAACAGAATACAAAATGAGTAGAAATATAGTTATTTAAAACATGCTATTACCTATATGATTATTCAGTTACTCTGTAGTCAACATCGACAATTTCTAATAAAGATGTTGTTCAGCATGGTAATGTAAAGCTTATTACTAAGACAATGCAGATTAAGGAACATTACAAGTCACGAAATTGTTTAAGCCACAACTTACAGCCACAATTCCATACATGGGATGAGTAAACCAATGGTTATTCTCCAATAAAATATAAAAATTCCTATCATGAATACTTGTAATCTCCTAAAAGTGGTTCTGTTAAAAGATGGTTAAGAAAGATTCAACAGGCAAACGACTAAATGCTGGCAAGTCATTTTACAGACACTTGGTGTGGTTACATTGTCACTTTAGCAACACACCATGATCATGCTCTAACTGGAATAAACTACATGAAAAATACAACCCTATCAACCTGGTCTGTTGATGGGTGCTGTGGATCAGACCAAGAGCTTGGTGTGAGCCTATCAGATTGATTAGCACTAACTTGTTACATCATTTTACTAGGAAGAGGTATTATTCTAGTTGGATGTGCTTGTACACACTTGTAACCCTAGCATTTGGAAGATAAAGTGGAGGATCAGAAGTTTGAGGCTGGCCCCAGCTATTGGTATTTTAGGGCCAGCCTGGGGTGGGGAGTACATGAGATTCTGTCTCTATTTTATATATGATAGTCCACTGTCATGGTCTTCAGACACTCCAGAAGAGGGTATTAGATCTCATTACAGATGGTTGTGAGCCACCATGTGGTTGCTGGGATTTGAACTCAGGACCTCTAGGAGAGCAGCCAGTGCTCTTAACCACTGAGCCATCTCTCCATCCCGAGATTCTGTCTCAAACAAACAAACAAAACAAAACAAAAAAAACATAACCTCAAAACCCCCCAAATAATTCCCCTCCACAAAACAAAAAAGCATTATTCTTGGATTTCAAACATTTTATTTTTCTTCCTGGGTGCTGCTTGGAGTTGTACTATAGGAACCAAAAATAAAGAAAAGTAAACAATTTCCTTAAAGAGCATTTCCATTCCTTATCAGAACTAAAATCGGATCAGTGGCACTATACAATTCCACACCAAATACACATCAAAGAACTCTTCTCCCAGGTAGCATTTGCATACTGTGTTCATACAACTGTATTCAACTATTTTAAATCAATGACTCCAGATCATCCAGGCTACAAACACACTCCCAATAATGCTGCTTTGAAAAAAAAAAAAGATAAAAACCACTAGAAGATAGAGGAAGTGGGGTCATGTCTAATTTCTAAAAACATTTCAAATCTTGTTTGTTGCAGAAGTAGAAAATCAACTTTTGAGCTGGATCACCTATGCAGAAGTAAAACACTGCTCATAAAGTAATCTATATACACTGCAAATTTAGCACAAATGATTTTCATTGTTGCTTCCGATACGGTGCCTATATATACCCTAGCTACTATTCAATGGCAGATCTCCCATGCTGCTAGGCCCCAGGCATACTGCATCCTTTGATGATAAAAAATTTTAGGAGGTCTAATTAAGAAGGAAGACAAGTGCTCAGCAAAGGCTTCAAGGCTACCTGCAGCCTTGTTCTCAGATGCAGTCTGCCAAGATAAACACCGAGGAGCTCCACAGGAGAAGAAATAGACACTGCACCACTACGTCTTCCCTAATGTTTTTATGGTTACCTTGGGTTATGAGGCAGAGTGTGCAAACCTAGGAGATGGAAGTCATAGTTTAGAAATAATTAGAAAAGATCTCCTTGTTGTGAAACCATGTGAAGGCGCGATCCTTTTCATGAATGAAAAGTTTTCTTGATGCTAGTAGGATACAAGGTCCACAAGCTGCATGATGGTTCTGGGTTTTAAACTCGCAAGATTTCAGCCTGTCTACTGAATCCCAACTACCTCAGCTCCCAGTCTTACAACTCCTAAATAAGAGCAAACCTAATTCCCCAGTAGAAAGAGAATGGGATTCCCCTAAACCCTCCCCAGACTGTCCACAAAGTAAACTTGTCCCTAATGTAATATCCTCTGCAATGTGATATTTTTTTCAGCTATAGCTCTTTGATTCAGCAATAAGAAATCTTTTCATTAGCTTTGTTTCTTGAGACATTACTTCAAAATTGGCATTAAAAACCAGTTTCTAAAACCATGGTCAACTTCTGTCCCTCCTGCCCAGACCTCTTACGTGCGGGTCACAGGTCACGTCACCATACCAGGCTTGAGTCTGTTATCCCCTCAGTTAGGGAAAGTCTGAAAAAGCATTCATTTATTTATACTTTTGCTATGTAATATTTATATGGTTATAAACTTAAATCTTCACTTGCCTATGTTTTCCATGTTTATAAAGCACTGAAAATTGTAGCTTATGTGAGTAAGACTCCTGAAAAAAAAAAAGCAATACTCCAACATAATCTTTCTGTTGGGTAAAAATATTCTACACACGAATAAAACAATCTTTTCTTTGTTTGGGAAATTTCCTATACACACTAGTTGAGAAGAGCAAACATCTCAACAATTAAAATAGTATTTCCTATGTTAAAACTGAGCACCACCTAGTGTTCAATTTTTGAAACTACTGACCTTAATTAAAAATTGGCATTAAAAATCAGCTTCTAAAAACATTTTGGAGCCAGGTGGTGGTGGTGGCACACACCTTTAATCCCAGCACTTGGGAGGCACAGGCAAGCAGACTTCTGTAAGTTTGGAGCCAGTCTGGTGTACAGACAGAGTGAGTTCAATGACAACTAGGGCCACGCAAAGTAACCCTGTCTCAACACTCCCTCTTCTGAAACAAACAAACCAACCCCAAAAACCATTTTGGAAACGCCAGTAAGCTGATGACTGCAAAATAAAATCATGAAAAAATGTACATGGTATCAAAGCTAGTATAAAAATAGCCAAATACTTAAATATGAAAAGCAGACCTATCATTTTTGCCTTTAAATAGATTTCTGCCAGGTATGGTGGTACATACATATGCTCTCTGCACTCAAGAGGTCAAGAAAGGAGGATCATAGCAAGTTTGAGGTCCACCAGTACCACAGTGAACTCCAAGCTAGCCTGAAATACAAAGTTAGACTCTTGTCTCAAATATAACAAAACAAAACACAGATTTCTGCCTCCATTTGTATCAAAATCCCTGGGCAACTGGAATATACACAAAAGACTGTACAGTCAACAGCTATGCAAAGGTAGGGCTTAATCATAATTTATACTAGTACAAGGCAAATGGTTTATCCAAAACACCCATTTACTTACTATAGATGGGATCAAAGTAAAGGCCTTTTTCCCCTTAAATGGTCTTCTTAAGGACCATTAAATCGAATCAACAAAATGGGCTTATCATATCAGTTAAGATTATCAGTTTTGAAAGGCTGTAGTATCAAATCTGCCTCAACAAATTACAATTGAGGTGACAGTGAAAACTTTTCTTTGAGGTCTATGGCCAGATTCCAAACTTGAAGGACAATCTTCAGGAAGACTGGAATGTGAAGTGTTGAGTTCATTTTAGATCTGAAAGAGAAAAGAACATTAAGTAAAAGGGAAAATTCTAAAAAAAGATAGTGGGGGTGCAGTGCTAGGGGAGCTTGGAGGAAGAGGACCTCAGGACCAATGTCATTTGCTGGTCTCAGTGGACACCCACACATAAAAACCTACACAATCTTTATAAAAAATAACATGTATCATGTAAAATATTATGGAGGTTGGGGTCTCTAAAGTGAATTGTAATTCAGAAAAGCTTACATGTGGAATTTCCTCTTCAGACCAAGTTGATTTCCTATACAACCTGTGACATTTCCCTTAGGATTTTCTTTGCTCCCTGAGAATGCTTACTGCTCACACAGAGGTCCCTGGTTTGCTTCCCAGCACCAATAAGGTAGTTCTGCTGCAACTCAGCTCAGGGACCCCTAACACCCCTCTTCTAGCTTCTGTTAAGCTGCTTTCGCTACACATGCAGGCACGCTAGAAATAAAACACTTCTTTTGCTTCAAAGTAAAGTGAAAAGCAAGCAGTGCAAAAAAGGAAGGAGACAGTAAGCTTTGCCAACAGCTGAGCCCTATTTCCAGCCCTGATTTCAGATTTAGTATTTCGGGAGTAGGAAAAGAAAAGAGGCAACAGGAACATGACCCATAAGAACTAGTTAAGTATGTCTTAAATCCTTTTCTTTCAATTTAGTTACAGGAGTACCGATAGAATACCTTCAAACACATAGAAAACAGCTAGAGAAATGTGCCCAAGAGAGAAAGTAGGTGATATACCAAGTTTTTAAGAACAAAGCCAAAACAACCAAGACATAGTTCATGGGCCAAGGAGATGGCTCAGAAGGCATGTGTGTTGTCAAACCTGAGGCTCTCTAGAACCCATGTAAACTGACCTTAACATGCGTGGCCTAGCATGGGTATACTTGTTCCCTCGTACACAAAATAAGTATGTATTAAAATAGTGCTTGCAACAATGTAAATTCTGGGAGTAGAGAGATGGCTTGCTGGTTAAAATTCCTTACTGCTCCTGCAGAGTTTTGTTACTGGCACCCACATTGGGTGGATCACAACTGCCTTTAACTGCAGTTCCAGAGGACCTGATGCTCTCTTCTGGTCCGTTCATGGGCACCCCTCCAACATACACATGGTACCCAACACACATACTACACAGAAGTAAAAAACAATAAAAGTATAAAAAGAGGAACATAGACCTGTAGCTTCTTCCTCTGCTTTCCTGCTTTCCTTTCTCTCCCTCTCTTCGCTTTCTGAATTACTAGGTGATTACTCGGGACCTTGTACTTGCTAGGGAAGTACCCTACCACTGATTTATGGCCTTGCTCAAGACTGTGTCATTTCCTGAAGAGTCCCACCTTAGTATAGGCATCAAAGAGTTTTGGATTAGCATCTAACCCATAACATATAGCTATTGTATGTTCATTCTATTGCTAAAATACAAGTAACAATTTAGTCAAAGAATGTTTTGCTGGGAGTGGTGGAGCGCATATTTAATCTGAGCACTTAGACACCACTACTGCACTACTAACTCCCCTCCCTCAAATCTCTAGAGAAACCGCCATTAAGAAATCACTTTCTATTGTGGAGTAGGTGTTAAAATGTTCTTTATTTTATATGCACACCACTTGTGTGCCTAGTGCCCTTGTGGAGGCCGGGAGGAAGCGGTAAGAAGTCCTCTGAAACCCTTACCTAATAAGCCATCTTTCTAGCCTTAAATGTTTTTCTAAAGGTATTTAGTGAGGTAATTTAGCCAGAGGACCAGGGTAATTCGCAGCATCCACATAGAAGCTTGTACCTGTCTGCAACTCCAGTTACAGGGCTTCTGACACCTTCACACAGAGATACATGCAGGCAAAACACCAATGCACATAAAAATTATGTATTTTTAAAAAAGAAGCATATTTGTAAAATAAAATAAAAACCTTACAAATATATTTAGTTTTACAAATTTGCTTTTGAACAGACGTTAGAAGTTACAGGCAGTTATAAGCCACCTGACGTGTACTAATTGATACACTGTTTTCTCCAGCTCCTAAAATGTTTTTGTTATGATAGTACTGTGTTGAAAGCTAGGTGTGGGTGCAAGGTATTTGCTGTGTCGTTCTGGCTGGCCTGGTATTCACTTTGCAATCCAGGCTGACTTGCAGCAATCACCTGGCTTCAGTTTCCCAAATAACTTTTATTTGTATATATTAATTGTGCTAAGTAATGGTTTTCATTGCAACATTTCACACATGCACAAACATGTCTCTATCCAATATCCACTTACTATTCTTTCATCTCTCCACCTTGCTTGTCTTCCCCTTCTGGACACATTCCTCCCACTCCAAATATAGACACACACTCTCATTTAAAGGTTCTTTAGTCCTAGTATTATAGAAATTTAGGGGGAAAGGGCTATTCTCTTTGTATGTAACTCACGAACAGAAAGCAGGAAAAGCAGGATATGTCTACTTACATCATCGATGTCTTCATCATCATCCCCAATGTCATCAAACTGAATTTCATCATCATCTCCAGGACCAAATGTATCAGTTTCATTGATTTTAGCTAAAACAAACACACACACAAACACTGATAATATAGCAAAAATGTTGACTTCCAACTTTCTACTAATTTTGCTATATGGAGCAAAACATTGGGAGCATTTTTAATTTTATTTTGTTCACAAGGGCTCCTGAGCAAGACGATGTCTAATTATACTAACTCTGAAGCAATTACACCGTTCAGGTAAGCTTCAGAAGTTTATGCACATACTAACGACTTTATTTCCTACCTCAAGAAAAGAAAAGAAAAGAAAAAGTTCCTTTAGGAGGGACAGATTTGAGGAGTCATGACTGGCCTTGGTATTAAGGAAGGTTTCAAGTGTCCAGAAAACTTAACTCCTGATCCAAATGAACCATACAGAAAAATACAAATAAACCAAAAAATAAAGAAATAATAAAAAAAAGAAAAGAACAACTGATTCCTTCCAATCATTAATTGGGAAGAAACATCTGGGCAAACCATGCTTTTCCCTAAAGGATGAAAAGGAGCCAGCTACTACTCCATCCCCAAATATCTTACTATTTCCTAGATGGAAACGGCAAGTTTATAATTCTCATGCACGGTCTGACTGTTTACAAGAAGTCATGTTCCCATAAGGAATCACAGTGCAGGCAATTCAAAACACACTGCCATGTGAAAAAATGTAGACTTCCAAAACAGTGTATAAAGTATATTTTCCCTCTGAAAAGGGTCTAGGGGGCTTGTATTTTGAGGGGGGGAAACAAAGTATATTAGTTTAAAAAACCATACAGTAATGCATAAAGAACAACAGATTAAAAGTGCCACTCACTGAAAGCCTGTACTCCGTAGTTACTACTCCTCATATTTACACGCGAGCAAGGGCACTCTTGAAGGAGTGCTTTTCAACAGTGCTAGCGACTAAACCTGCTCTGTGCATGGTAAGGTGGCCGTGACTGAACCTTCCTTGAAGGAGTTTGAATTTACCATAACAAATAACTCCTTTGGCTGATACTCTAATTTCTCACTAACTACACTTTTATCAGGACCAGAATCTTAGTACCTTCTTTCTTATGGTATCTACTAGGAGTATAATCAGGTATGCCTCACTCTAATTGTGTTAAGCACAAAAATAGGATCATCAATAAAAATCTACAAAATTTCATTCACTTAAACAACCAGCAGGCAACCTACACAGCACAAGACTTGTTAATAATAACTCAAGTCATTACCATGTTCCGGAAGCTCGCCATAGGCCTTGAGACTTCTAGCTTCATCTGCGTTGTATTTTAAAATGACATCGGCTTTGTTGTCCTCGAAACAAAAGCAAGCAATTTTCAGATCTGACTGTTTCACATTGTTATCTGTTATATCATACAACACTTTCAAATTGACTTTAAAAATTCAAATCTCAATGTTTTGCTATAAAATCTTTCTCCCCCCTTCCTTAGATTTAACTCAGAAGTTTTATGAATACAACTGAGAAATGACTAAGTATTCTGGGAAGATAAAGCTCACATCTCTAACACAGTCCTAATCCTTTATATTACTTATAATAATCCTTTTATCAGAAACACAATTGCTCCCCTGGAAAAATTTACAGAGTGAACAAACACCACAGGTCAAGACTGAGACTTGGTAGCGAAACCTAAGGAATTTTAAAAATGTGTATGTATATGTGTATGTACATGCATGTATGTGTGGGTACCTCTGGAGGCTAGCAGGGGCATCAGATCCCCTGGACCTGGAGGTGGATGGTAGTCACTTGGTGTGGGTGCTGGGAACCAGACTCTGGGCTTCTGCAAGAGCAGCAAGTATTCTTAACTGCTAAGCCACCTCTCTAGCCCTGATCTAAGGAAATAAATACTTTTTCATATGTATGTCAGTGCCAACTGTGATGATTAATCTAGTCAATTTGACAGGATTTAGAATCACAAAGGAAAGGAATCTTTAGGTCTATCTGTGAGTGACTTTCTAGATTAGGTTTGTAAAGGTAGGCGGTTCCATGTGCTGTAGTCCTGGACTGAATAAAAAGTATTCCTCCATCTCGGAAAAAAAGGATCCATCCCACAACGTTGCCCTCTGACCTCCACATGCTTCCAGTGCCCACTCACACTAATGAAGGAACACGTAAATTGCTGATGCTAATGTTTATCCTTAGGAGATTCTGTTTTTTATTCACATTGTCGTCTAAACTAGTACTTTTAAAACCATGAAAAGTATACAGAAAAGGAGGGGGGCAGATGGCAAGAATCCGAGATTTTTTTCTTAAAAGTTTCTTTTTTAGATCTATTTATAAGTATGAATATTTTGCCTGGAGACATATATAGTCTATAATACATGCCCACCACATACATGTGTGCCTCATGTCCATAGAGGTCAGAGGAGGCATCAGATCCTCTGGAAGTGGAGCTATTGATGTAGTGGTGAAAATCAAAGCCAGATCCTCTGTCAGAGTTAAGTGTTCTTAATGGCTAAGTCATCTCTCCAGCCCCAAGAACACGCACTTATTCTAAGCTCCCAGTAGACAGTAATGCCACGATTTCTCTGGACTCCCTTTTAGTGTCAGAGGACAGAGAAAGGATCGTGGGAGATTAGAGTCAGTGTTAAGCCTGTCTAAATGTTGGTGTCCTTTCTAACAACAATCAGTCTTTCTTCTTCTAGAGTTACTGTTAAGATGGAAAATGGTTTATGAATTTGGAGCACCTTTTCTCGACCAAAGCACTACTGATGATTGTGAGCCAGTAGACTGCTGTGCACTGAAGGATGTTCCACATCCCCAGTACTCTACCCCAGCCCCTCACTCAAGCCATGGTACCCAGAATAGTCTCCAAACACGGCCTATGCCCCTGGAGTGCCAAATCACCTATAAAGAATCCTATGGTTTGAAACAAAGATGTCGACTCTTTTAATCTGGAATACGAAAGTAAAAAACTAAGTATAATGAAAGGCAAACAAATAGAAATGTATTAAAGGGACTGGTCCTAGTGGTTGTGATTGGGGGTGGGGGGGGTAGAGTGGTATTAAGAACTCAAGGTCATTCTCAACACAGGGTTGGGAAGACTGATCAGCTGCCTTGGGTTCCTGCACTGTGATAGACTGTTCCTTCTAACAGAGCCCAAACAGACCCTTTCTTCCTTTTGTTTGTGTTACAGTGATTAGAAGAGAAGGGGAGGGAGTAAGGGGGAGAGGTTCTGTGTGAGGGGTACTAAGGGCAGAGGGGAGCTGATATTGGGATGTAAAGTAAACTTAAAAAAAAAAAAAAGAGGGTTGGGGATTTAGCTCAGGTGGTGAGCGCTTGCCTAGCAAGCACAAGGCCCTGGGTTTGGTCCCAGCTCCAAAAAAAAAAAAAAAAAAAAAAGAGGGCTGGAGAGATGGCTCAGCGGTTAAGAGCACTGACTGCTCTTCAGAGGTCATGAGTTCAATTCCCAGCAACCACATGGTGGCTCACAACCATCTGTAATGAGATCTGATTTTTCTTTTGGCGTGTCTGAAGATAGCTGCAGTGTACTTATATGAATATAATAAATCTTAAAAAAAAAAAAACTTAATATACCAGGCTATATGCAATTTGTGGGATGTAGCTGGGTTCCTTCAGCTGTAAAACTCTACACAACTGGTTCCTAGATTTTTAAGACGTATAAAGTAAAAAAAGAAAACCTGAAGGACAAGTTAAAAAAAAAAAAGAATACCAATACACAGTAGTGTTGGTCACTGTAAAATGGGAAACTTCAAATAGTCATGACAGAGAAAAACTCAATGTCTGACTCCTCAGACTAGCATTTGGAACTAGAATGCCAGGAACACCTGGCATAATGCCTAAGACACATGGGCTGTTAGGAAATGACTCCTGGAGTTCAAGCAAATCAACAACACACTTAAAAGTAACTTACCTGGTAATCTCGGAGGCCCACCAATATGATATCCGAGGTATTTATCCAAACCTAAAAGAGAAAAATCACTGTACGATATGTTTTCGATAAAATGGAATCATGAAATCCTAGAGACGATTCACTTAGAAACTGAGGAGTTTACAAACCACTTGGTTATCTACTATAAAAACAGAAAAATGTGGTTTTCTAAGTCGCTGTCTTCTACTCACCCATGTGGACACAGCTTTCCCCATCCTCTTCCTTTGTAAAGGACTGGTATCAGGAAAATAAAGCACATTCTCCCCTGTCCACCTCTCCGTCAGGCAGACGGAAGGCCATTTGCCAGACCTCTTTATGACTCCTCCAGCCCCTCCGTCTTTCATACCATCGGCAGTTGTGAAGATAGGCTAGATGTCCGCACACTTACCTTTTTTCTCAATTTGCCTCTGATGTGGCAAAGCCTCTTTACACCATCGAAACACATGGCTTCCAATCGTCCATTTCCCAACATTTTGATTACCTGAGCATATTCTAAATGGATGGGGTAGAAGAGGGGGAAAAAAAGGCAAGAAACATTGCCTACTTTTTTCGATAGAAGCTTCTTTATAATAGTCCACTGAAGATAAACAAGAACATGTGGTTGTATTTATAAGTAATAAATATACAAAGGGCAAATATGGAATAAACAGAGGGAGCTAAACACTTGGCTAGTTAATGGTTGAATGAGAAACAAGAGTCTGTAATATAACAACTGGTCTGTTATTAGATGCTTTAATTATCTACTCGACTGACTACCGCTCTTATGACCATGCTCTTCTTCTAGAGATCAAAGGTGTCCAGTCTCAGTATATACACCATACCTCATAAATCTCATACTCAGACCTTTACTTGTTTCATTCATGCCCTCACTTTTCCCTCTTTGAATATTTAATCGAGAAATCTCATGACATTTTCAGTACAAGTATCTTAAGTGTTAGTGATATCCTTGCTAAATCAACTTGCTAAATAAGTATAACTGTACTTATTCTTAGAAATCTAGAATCTTTTTTCACTTTTGTCAAATACCAAATTTTTCTCTTTTTTTGAGATGGGATATTGTCATATAGCCTTGGTTATTCTGTCTCTATGCCTCTGAGTGTTGGGATTAAAGGTGTATATTATGGCCTAAAATGACAAATTCTTAACCAGGCTCTTTTAAGAATACCCAGATGTAGGTGCAAATGAACGCAAACATTACCAGAGGCAGTAAGCCAGGAGTCTAGTCTGCTAGGGAGAAAGTGTTCGATTCTCCACACAGGAAACCAAACAGGAAATCTGAACAAGAGCCCAGCTTCATCAGCATCTTACCTTGCCCCATCCTCCTTGAACACAAGCTCTAAGCAGGTTCATTCTCATTCTTCCCCTCTATCGGTTTTTACCTCCTTTTCTAAAAAGTGGTTTTGATAAGAAAAAAAAAGAGATATCAGTTATTTGCAAAACACTATGAAAAGAAAAATGTTAGATAAATAATAACAGACTTAAAAAAACTGTCTTGCTTGTTTGTTTGTTTTGGAGACAGGATTTCTCTGCGTAGACCAAACTGGTCTGGAACACAGAGGTCCATCCACCCGCTTCAGCCTCCCCAAGTGTTGGGCTTAAAGGTACATACCAGCACCCAGCTAGAAAAGCATCTTTAAAAGTCAACCAAATTGAAATATTGATCGAATCTGGTTAATCATGTTAAACTTACCATGTTCCGGCCTTTAATGCTACCATACTAGCCTTAAGTAACATCCTCATTTTCTTCATATATTCTGATACTTTGCCCCCTACCCATATAGATTCATTCTCTGTGTCATGAGAAAATGAAAGCATCCGAGGAATAAGAATTAAATTAAATATACAATAATCAATTAAAGACACAATGATAGGAATGACAAAACAACCAAGAAGCAGCACAAGAAATGCACCTAGACAAAGGGACACGTGTTCACACAAGCAGGAATGCTCCAAAAAAGCCCAACCCAGAAGCAATAATATACAAGTAAAGGGGCTGGTACTAAGGTTAGAGAAAGCCCTCTGAAGATTCCACTGAGTTCCTTTGGTGTTGGTCATCCTGCTGGGCATGGGGCTGCCCTCAAGGTGGTTAGATGAGCACAGTGGCCATGCTCTTATCTATTATTTCAGAGTGCCACCCACTTGTCACAATCATCTTGACTATAATGCCATTTAGTCCCAGTTTACAGGTAAGTTCACTAAAGTTCAGGGATGAAATAACTCACTCAAAATTTTAATCAGTGAGCTTGGGATCCCACATCCAGCCTTGATCCTCCTCTGTCCCGCCAGGGCTCTCAGATTAAGGCTCCTTTCCAGAGAATTCTGATCCATAATCTTAACCACATAGGCTTCAGCTTTCTTCTTCTTCTTTTTTTTTTTTTGAGATAGGGTCTCGCCTTATAGCCCATGCTAGCTTTGCAATTGGGGCAATCCTTCTGTCTCAGTCTCCTGAAGGCTGGCAGTACAATTATGAGCCACCAAAAACTGGGTCCTGATAAATTTTACAAAAACATACCTGACCCCACTCCTATGATAGGGGAGAGGAAAATGACGTTATTGCTTCTAGAATGGAACATACTGATTTCATAATGGCAAAAGGCTAGTAACCCCACGAGTGTAAACTTTATCCTCTGAAGTGTACCATAATGGATATATTGTAAATTTAAAAGCAAGGTGTTAATTGCCTCTAGAACTTCTTTTAAAATGTATTTGATGTTGTCCATGTCTATCGTGGGCATTTCTGGAGCCTAAGGAGGCACTAGAAGCGGACATTGGATGCCCTGCAAATGGAGTTACAGATAGTCGTAAGCTACCATGTGGGTGCTGGGAACTGAACAAAGGGCCTCTGAAAAGCAGCCAGTACTCTTAGATGCTGAGCCATCTCTCTAGCCCTACATATCTTAAGAGTAAGCATATCAACAGTGGTACTATACAATGGAATACTATACAGGGATACAAAGAAATGAGCAAGACAGGCATAGTGGTGCTTGTCTGCAATCCCAAGAGTCACCACTCTTCCCCTTTCTATGTTATGGCCACGAAAACAAGTGCTTTTCAAATTCTCCTTAGAAAGAATGAAGGCCAGTGTACCTTTAATCCCAGAGGTAGGGGGAGCTCTGTGAGTTTGAGGCCAGCCTGATCTACAGAGTGAGTTCCAGGACAATCAGGGTTACACAGACAAACTCTGTCTCAAACAATCAAAATAAAGAATGAAATGAGACAAAGCCTGAATATGACAGAAAAGCAACAAAAAAATAACCATTCTTTTTTCTTTTCAATCCCTCCTTTTCTTTCTTTTTTTTTTTTCTTTTTTTTTTCGAGCTCAGGGGACCAGCTCCAAGTGCTCTACCACTGATAAATCCCCAACCCCACTCTCTTTCTTCCCTTAAAAGACTTACCTAAGTTTCTCAAAAGCTTAATTACAGTTTCTAGATCCTTTCTTTTAAACTACAGGGGGTTTCAGAGAAATAAGCCCAGGTAGAATACTTCTTAAAACATACTGGGCTATCGACTAGAATGTGATTTAGTGTAGAAGTTCTGTCTCCTTGGAACCACATAGGAATCTCCTGTTCACCTATGGGTGGAGTCACCAGACCGGAGATGAGTAAGTGTAACAAGTATTTATTGAGCATCTTTCAGGCTAAGTACTACTGAGCCAATGTGATTATGATTGACACCATTCCCATCCTCCTAGGGTTTACAACTAGTGACAACCGGAAATCTAGTCACTAGAATTAGGGTGAGATTAAGATTCCCTTGCGTACTGAGGTGGTCCAGATACCATCTCGTCTACAGGTAGGAATGTTAGAACTTTGAACATATTATGCTTATAATCACACCTTTCTCAGGACAATCAGGTTGCAACCTTTATTTTTGAGGCCCAGCGGTGAGGTGATGACAAGTTCAAGGTCAGCTGGGGCTACACAGCAAGAGTTTTTTTCCTGGCTTAACTTATTTTTTTATTATTATTATTTACATCCCCAATGCTTCCCTACTGGTACGGCCTCTGAAAGGGTTAAATCTCCTCTCCGGCCTATCCTCCTCCCACCAAGGCCAGACAAGTCAGTCCTCTGCTACATTTGTGGGAAGAGTTAGGGGAAGGATGGCAAGACTATCTAAAATCAACCTGTTCACAAAACTGTGACCAAGTACTCGGAGGGCTCATGTAAATGGGGGTTGGCACAAAGAGTAACTAAGTAGACCTCTTGGAACCAACTTTCACGCAAAAAGGCGTGCTAGCTAGCGGGCATAGGACAAGGGAGAAGGATGAATGATCAAAGACTTAGTGTGATTGTGGCAGGGGTGGGGCAGAAAAAAAGCATTGGACCCCCTAGAGCTAGAGTTACAGGCAGTCACGAACAGCACTATGTGGGTGTGTGAACCTAACTTTGGTTCTCTTAACCAGGAAGACATGCATCTCTTCTGCCCGAAGACTTCCAATTTTTTTTTTCTAGAGAGGGAGTTTCTGTGTAGCACTGTCACTCACTCTGTAGACCAATTCAGAGATCCACCTGCCTCTGGCCCAAGTGCTGGGATGAAAGGCGGCACCCCCTCCCCACCTAAATTCTAAATTTTTTTTTTTTTTTTTTGGTTTTTTTTTTTCGGAGCTGGGGACCGACCCCAGGGCCTTGCGCTTCTTAGGCAAGCGCTCTACCACTGAGCTAAATCCCCAACCCCTAAATTCTAAATTCTTAAGGGCCATGTAATGTGTTTGCTCCTCTCCTGTACTTTTTACTTTATAGTTTTGAGAGATTACAAGGACAGTGAATATAGCAAGCTTGTAATTCCAGCTACTCAGGAAGCTGAAGCAGGAGAATGCCAAATTCAACGTTTGTTTAGGGTACACGGTGAATCCGGGTCAGCCTGGGGACAGAGCAAAGTGGTAGAGTGCTGCTAAGGATAGGTTTGATTCCATCAAAAGCCACCACCACAAAATACTGTGAATCTATAAAAATGAAAATGACCTCAGGAAACGCTGCACTTAGAAATCGTAATCATTGTTTTTTTTTCCATCAAAACATGTACAAGATCTGAAGCAAAAGTGGAAAAGTTGGCTAAATACGGGTCAAGTGCTCTGTGGAAAAAGTTAAGCCGGGCAGAACTATGGAGCAAAGTGATTCTCTAGGGATGAACTTTAAAAATGCATCAAAGTACTGGCCACTGGCTACACCGGAGCAGCTCAACAGTACCAACTAAGTGTCCATAAAGAATCCTATGGAGGTGCCAGATGGGCACGAAAGCAAGCAAGGCATCACCCTTTTTCAAAGTTCAGACTGGCTCCCAGGGCTTAACTCCCCACGTGTTGTAAGCCCAAGAAGTCCGAGGCAGGGGTTCCCAAGGGTCCCCCTAGCGCCGCGGTCAGTGTGGCGCGAATCGGGGGCACGAGCCCACATTCTCACACAGGAGGCCCTACAAAAAATGGCGTCGGCTCCACCCCAGTGTGGCCAAACTGGGAGCCAGGAGTAACTTCCCTGTGCTTCTGCCGAGCTCCGAGTAGGACGCAGAGAATGCAGCCGGAGAAGAGTTAAGGAAAGACGGCAGGAAGGTCACTGCGGCCTGGGCTGACCTCGAGGCCGCGAGCAGAGCCAGGGAGCCGGCGCCGAGCAGAGCCCCGGTCCCGGCGGCGTCCTTACCTTTATTCTTGGGCATGGCGGCAAAGACCGGCTGGCGGCGTGCAAGATCGTGCTTGGGCTGGCGGCAGGAACGGTGGTGACTCGGACAGGCGACACTGAGGAGTGCGCGGGATGAAGACTGTGCGGGAGGTCGAGAAGCGTGTTCGGGAGAGGTTGGTCACTGGTGCTTCCGAGAGCCGCCTGCGCCCACGCTCCGCAGTGGCAAATGGCGTCGCGGCAGCGGGCGGAGCTTCTCCCCGCCCTCCTCCTCCCCCGCCCGCGGGGCCCAGCCTCCCACCCTCCCTTGGCTCTAAGGCGCAGGCGTGGCCAAGGGGCAGCCCTACGGTGGGAGCCGAGGAAAAAGCCTGCCAGGGAGGGGCTCACTGCTGCTAGTGGGTGGAGCGGACCCCGGCCTCCGGAAGGGGCCAGGAGGGGCCCCTGCGTCACAGTGAAGGAGTGGAAGAGAGGAGGGGAAATTGAAGTGGTGCAGGCTGCTGGCTTGGGCAGCATCTCTGCTTCCTAGCCAAGAGAATCCCAGGCTTGACAAGCTGCTGACTCACTAACCTCATAGTTGAGTTTTATTGGGGCCCTTTCGCCAGCCCAACCAAACTGGAAATCTGAGGGGAAGGAGAGAAGGCCCTCCTGCCATCCCCTTCCAAACTTTAATAGAATATTTGCATGGTACTTAAAAAAAAAAAAAAAGAAAATCTCGTCCTAACTCACTGTAGCCAGGTCTGTTTATAACACTTAACAGAATGCCAGCACATGGTAGGGTGCTCAGCACATACAGGATAAAAGGAATGGAAGCAAGTCGATGTTAGGGTCTGAATCTCTCAATATTCATGCTGATATATATATATATATACACACATATATATATACACATATATATATATACACACACATATATATATATTACTGTGTTTGGATATAAGGTCGTTAAAGTGGTTATATTGAAATGAGATCCTTAGACTTGATGCCAAGACTTGACATTAAAGATTAAAGCTGGGCATGGTGACATGGGCCTTTAATCCCAGTACTGAGGAGAGTAAACCTCTATGAGTTACTGACCAGAGAAGGCTACATAGGGAGACCCTATCTCAAAACCAAAACCAAAACCAGAACAAATGCAATTAGCACCTATGCATAATGAGGCCTAAAGAACAAACAGTTCCTGAGCCAGTAATCTTGTGCAAGCCACAGAGACCTCAGAAGAAACCAGACTTGTCTCCACCTTGACCTTAGATTTGGCATCTTCCAAACTGAGTAAAAGTAGTAGGCAGGCCTGGTAGTTCATGCCTTTAATCCTAGCACCTGTGAGACTGAGGCAGGAGGAGTGCTGAGAATTTAGGGGAAAACTGGGCTACATAGTGAATTCCAGGCTAGCCTGGGCTACATAGTAAGACCCTGACTACAAAGCAAACACAGCCAAGAGACTGTACATTTTTGATGTTTAAACAACTCACTCTCCCATTCTTTGTTCTGGTAGTTCCAGCAAAGGAACACTGCGTAACTTCTTAGGGCAAATAACTTCACTTCAAACCAGGATTATTTGGGCCAGCATGATGGCTCAGCAGGTAACAGCACTTACCAGGAAAGCCTGGCAAGTTGAGTTCAGTCCCTGGAACCCGTGGAAGGAGAGAACCAACTCCACAAAGTTGTCCTCTGACCGCCATACATACCCCTCCATTCTGGCAATAGCATATAGAAATTTCAAGGTAGGCTTTATTTTAAATGACCTTTTTTTGGGGGGAAACATTAGCATTTTAACATTCTATAGGGAAGGAGACTAAATGAAAGAGAAATAAGGTATAATGATCGAACAGTACTTCTCTACTGTGGACATTTGGCAATGTCTCGAGACATTTCTGGTTGTCAGGAGTGGAGGAAGGAATGAATGATGCTGATGCCTGAGGAGAGGCCAGAAATGCTGGTAGACATCCTACAGTTCCTGCCTGGCTGAGAAACTTAGTGACAGATTTCTCAGAGAGTAATTAAAAGATGACAGGGGAAACTGGGCATGTTAGTACACACCTTATTCCTAGCACTCCAAGTTTGAGGCGGCAGGAACCTCTGAGTTTAAGGCCAGCCTGGTCTACATATACAGTGTGACCGGGTCTCAAGAAATGAAAAATGTTAGGGGAATTAAAAGGTTCTGTTTTTCTCTTTTCATTTGTATTTTTTTCAACATACAGGCTTTTGTGGGGGGAGGCAGGGCTCACTATGTAGCCCAGTCTTCCTCCATCTTTACCGTGTGGAGATTTCAGGAATGAACTAATGCGTGGCTGAACCTCCAAACTCTTTATATAGAGTCCTGAGTTTACACAGCTTCTACAAAACTTCTTACACTGTGATCCGAGGCAGCTAGATCACCTCTGTAAGCCTCAGTGTTCGAACCACAGAAATGAATGCAGTATGTCAGGTGTTTAGCAATCAGACCCAAAGTGTATAATTATGTTTAAAAGTCAGTGTTTGGTGTAAAGCTTCACAGGACAAAATACAAATCGGGTTTTTTTTTTTTTTGTCTCCTTTAGCAAGGTTCCTACATCTGTTTATCAGAATAACTGAGGCAGAGATGAATCATGTGGGCATTGGTCAGAAATGTGTAGACAGGGAAAGACAAGGGCCCCTTGCAGTCTCTACGTTTATGGTGAAGGAAGACCCAGGCCAGTGTGCCACTTGGTTTTTGCCATCTTAGCACAAACTAGAGCTACAGGGGAAGGACAGCTTTGTGGGGCATTTTGATTAATGTATGATACAGGATACTCAGCCCACTGCGGGCTGTTCCACCCTTGGACTGGTGGTCTTGGGCTGTATAGGAAAGCAGGCTGAGCAAGCCATAGAGAGCGCAAGTCAGCAAGAAGCATTCTTCAATGGTCTCAGTTTCAGCTCCTGCCCTAATCTCCCTCTAGGACTATGATCAAGACCTGTAAGCCAAATAAGCCCTCTTCTCCCCAAGCTGCTCCCCAAGTGGTCATGGTGTTTATCACAACAGACAACAAATTAGAACAGATGATATGATGAAGAATGCAGCAAGCCAGGGAGCAGTTTGGGAGAGGGAAGACCAAGATTAGAGATGTAAGGAAACCAGATCACTTGTAACCCTTGGTAGGTTTTAAGCAGACCATTTGGCTTGCATGTTAAGAATGGCTGCAGGGGACAAAGATAGAAACCAAAACTATGTATGAGGTATTGCAACTGTCCAAGAAAGACAGCTGTGGTAGTTTAGAATAGGATACAAATTTTCTTTGGGAATGATGACATGTTCTAAAACTGTGCTATCATAATGGCCATTCAACTCTGTAAATGTGCTAAAAACACTGAATTGTAAATTTTAAATGGGCAAACTTTATGGTATATGAATCATATCTCAATAAAAATATTTTGAAAATAAATGAACCTGAGGGGTGGTGGCATGCCCGTAATCCCATCACTGTGGAAGCTATGGCAGGACTGTTTCAAGTTTAAGGACAGGCTAGTCTACATACTCAGTTGCAGACTAACCAAGATTTACATAGTGAAATCCTATCTCTAAAGTTCCAAACCAAAGGAACCCAAAACACCTCTCTACCTCTCCCCCACAAACTTTTTATTTAAAAAAAAATAAAAAGAAATGGGAGAATAGATTTCAGTAAGAATAAAAAAGAAGATGGACAAATACTGTAAGGACTTAATTGCAAATAAAACCAAAACTGTCACTTGCATACTTGTATAGTTTCATACAGCATCTAGAGATGCAGATAAAATTAACCAAGAAGCAAAGACTTGAGTTTCACTCCGTGGTTACAGTACAAAAGCAAGGTTTGGGTGATCAATCTGAAGTCACAAGGCTCACTCTGGATAGCAGAGGAAACCCAAGGGAGAACTAAGATAACAAAGGAAAAGGGGAATTTTGGAGCCAAGTCTGGTAGATGTGGACTTCTAGAAAAAGATTATTTTATTTGTGCCTGGCCTAATATTGGAGAAGATGTTTTGCTCACTTACTAAATTAGAAATATTCCTGATTTAAATTCTATCAATATAATTTCATAAAAACAATTTGGATAGAAAATTTTATATTGTAAAATTCTAATAACTAAAATCATTGGATAAAAGGAACATACATGCTTTACTTGAAACTTTATTATATAAATTTCCATTTCTTTTAAAGATTACAAAACCTGTTCTTTGACAGGAATACAAGCAATATTGTTCCAGGATTATTCATGGATACATTGGAAAGAGCTTAGATTACACATTAATAGTATGATTTGCAAACTTCCAAGATTAGACTCTTAAGTAAAACAAATTAGTATTCAGTGAAATCTGATCCTCACAAGCACTTCCTAACTATGGCCACAATGCCCAGTATCTGATGTGATTTACCCACCGATGAAAGGTACAGCAGTAAGAACCCTCAATATGGTACCTTGCTTGGGCTTCTGGCATGCCTTACTAGAGATAAACTAGTATAAAGGAAGATCATATATAATAGTAGAAAAATATTTCTGATTTTTTTCTTTTTTAAAAACAGCTCAAGTAGATACCCACCCCATTCCCACCCATGGCCAAAAACTGCAAAATAATTACATCTTTTAGGTGTACACCTTCCCTTTTATTTAGGGCAAAAAGTTAAGATAAACTAATACATGTATATGATTTCGAGTTACACACTCATCACTCATAATCATTAAGGATGCTAATGAATGGCATTACTTTGAAACCTTTTTTAAAATTAAGAAACAAAGTTTTATATGGTAAACTACACTTACAGAAACACAACCCAAAGTCTTTATCCTCATGCCCTTGCTCTGTACTTAAAAGTTCTACTTTAAATACTTGTTTGAAAAACTCAGTATACAGTTCATCCAGTACTATAGTAATATAGGAATAAAGATGTTCACTTTCATTGGACATTGAACTAATCTACTTAGAGAGAACTATTATAGTGACTCTCTGCTCAAATACATTTCCATATAATGTACTTAAATGGTATATATTTAGAAGACATTTTTTGAGGTTCATACATCTGGACTTAAACCTCTAAATTTTCCTTTCCACTAATCTCTATCCAAAATGTCATATACCTTGCTAGTTGCTCTGGGAAAAGTCATGGATATTTCAACAGCTTATCCTGCAGTTCAAGGTTATATGGCAAAACAATGAGGAAAGTGCCTTAAGAGGTAGGAAGTAGGCTCTCACTCCAACCCTTGCTATGCCCACTAGGAACAGTTAAAGACTGGAATAAAAGTGGTACTTGTGAGACCTATAGTGACACCAGGTTTTACAAAAATTTAAGTTGACTTAATTACTAGAATTTTTAAAGAACTGTCACTTTGGAACCAGTTACAAGTCACTTGGCAACACAAAATACAGCAGTGTCAAAAACACACAAAGCACACTGTAGATAAAGATTCTTCTTGGCCACCCATATTTGGGTATTATTGTGTAGATTCTTCACTGGAAAAAGTGGTTAGGTGTGGCTCTGTAGAATACCACTGTCTCAAGAAACTGAATTCACTCCTTCATTAATTGGTCTCCACCAATGATCTCTTGGGGGAGATCAGCAAAATGTAAGTAACCTGGGGTTGAAAGAGGACTGTTTTCATTAATTGAAATAAAAACACTGAATTAAGTCAACTTCTCTGTGAATTAAATAAGGCTCAAAGTATACATCCAGGTTAGTCACAGGAGTTGGATCTTGCAGAGGAACAGATAGAGAGTTAGACTGGACCTTCCTGCTTTAAGCACCAAGATCAGCCATGAGATCCGTTGTTTTTGTGAGTCACAGAAAAGAGAGCTGTTTTTGATCCTTTGCACTCCAGAGCTCTCTGTGTGAATACTTTCCCAAGTCTCACATTTTCAACACCATAGTAAGAGAGAACTTATTTTTATAAAATACAGCAAAACAACCTGAAATAGTGTAGGTAATCCATAAAGCCAGGGAATGGAGACTATCAAGGTCATGTTGAAATGTGCGTTACTGGCCCCCACAGTAATTAAGGACATCTTATACCAAAGGCCCAAAGTCTAGAAAGCCTTTTGCACCTATCATGCCAGGATTAGCCTGCCCTGGCCCTTTCCCTATCCAATACATGCCTTCTTTTGAAGTTTCTGCACCTACTCTCTGTTCAAATCCTTCCTAGGCTGAGGGTATGTGCACAGCTTAGAGGACAACCCCCACTTCTCTTCATGTCTTCTGATCCCAACAAAGCCACATCCAAAATGTGGAAACTACTGCACATGCCCAGCATCCTCCCTCCAGACACTCAGAACTGACTCTTCCATATGCCAGCCTCACAGTATCTTGACTTTGGGTCTTGCTAAAATTATTTTTAGACTTGTGGGGTGGCTTGTGAAAAAAGATTTACTTCACATCTGTTAAATTTAAGGGAGTAATGCACTTAAGGAGATATCCTTTTAAACAGAAGGAGCTGAAATGATTCATAAAAAGTAAAAAATAACTTACCTTAATTTAATATCATCACTTGAAAGGGAAGATGCAAAACACACAGAATTGTAACTCATAGTTTCCAGTATGTGCTTGACTATGTTAAAATGCATTTCTATTATCTGGGATATTATTTTGCATTGTAAACCAAGAGATTATCTGTAAAGAGGCCTGTCAGTTTAGTTCCTTCTTTCAGTGAAACATAAAAGTTGGCCAACAACTCTGGGATAAGTCCTAGAAACTAGCAGGGATGGGTGAAAGGCGGAAGACTTCAGGAGTGTTGTTAGCGTTAAGTAGAGTGGCCTGTGAGAAATGGACTTTGTGAAGGGACTGGAAAGGCTAACCCAGCACAAGCACTACATTGTCATCTGCATCTGCCCAGACACAATGTGAACACTAAAGCCACAGATGCAGTCATTTATGCTCCTAACTTGCTTTGTCAGTAGGAAGCCTTCAGTTTTATGAATCTATTGCTTTTCTCCAATAAAACTGGCAGTTTGACTAGATAAAGAAGGCAATTCTTCTTAAAGGAAATACACTTGGCAGATAGTAGAGGACTGCTATGAGGAAATAGATGGTTTTTGACTTTAGCTCCTGGTTGGGCGACGATATGACAGAAAGGCAGCGTGGTGTTCTGAAGAAAACTTGAATAGGAGATGGGATAGGTGGAGGAATCGGACACATTGCCTAGAGGAGGGAAAGGCTTTCTTGCTAGGCGATGAAGGCATCCACATACTCAAGCCCTTCAATCGCTGGTATGTAGAATGCCTTTCAGTTAGGAGATAAGCGTACACTTCATTTCTATGCAATCATTGTGTGTTGCTTGGGGAAAGGGGGTACTAAGAGATTTTCTCTTTCTCTTTAGTAGCAGAGAAAATAAGGAATGATAGGTGTTTTATGCACTGCAAAAAGCAGGAAGGGACTCACACGTATTGGGGCACATGCCTGATGAGGGAAGCTAAATCACCTTTTCTTTGCTCATGTTTAGCACATCACAAAATGTACACTGGGTAGTGTGACGAAGATATGGGTAATGATGGATAGAGAAGGGTTTTTTATTGTTGTTAAATGAAACCAGAAACTACCAAGTTAGATGTGAATACTGCACCGAAGTGCAGCTGGAGGCCATTGCGAAATCTGGCGACTACTGAAGTCAAAAGAAACATCACATGGCTATAAACCTTCAGAAGGGATTACGGAAAACAGTCAGTGCGAATCAGACATTCAGCCTGCAGCAGCTATGACTCCAGTTTAGAACAGATATTGTTTGATGAAGAATATTTTATTCCCTAGAATAAGAAAGTTTAAATCCAATTTTATATGGAGGCCTGTGGCCTTTATTATATCCAAATTAGTGTTTAATATAGAATATCTATTTAAACATGAAATATCCAGTAAGGCTTTAATTACCACTTGCTAAAATTCCTTTTCTAATTTATTCTGGTTCTTTTAAAGGTCTTTGATGTATACTGCCAAAATATTAAGTATGAGGGCTATGTAAGATTAAAAGTGCGAGGACTACTTTTTTAATTAAGGGAAAGAAACCTTAAGAAATCACAAAGTCTGTGGACTGACTTCATAGGTGTATTCCTGATTTCATGACACACACACACACACACACACACACACACACACACACACACACACACACACACACACACACGCCAACTTCTCTCCTGTTAACAGCTCTCTAGTTAGTCTGACAGAGCACCTGGCTTGAAGAACAAATGAACCAACCTGTGAAACAAATGGGGCAATATGTACAATTTGAAAGAATTACATTCAATAGCTGTTCAATCAATCTGGCCATCTTTAAAGTTTTCCAACAATACTGTTAATCCAGGTGAACTATTTATCCAGATTTAATAGTCAATTGATTAGTAGACTCCAAGTTAAACAAGGCATGTATACATTAAAGAAAGCAGTACAGAAATGTACTGTATATGAACTGTTTACAAAAACATACAAAATGTTGGATGGCACAAGGGATACAGTGCTAATATAAATGAATTGTTTAAGCTAAGTGCTTAACATAAACTGTCCATCCCTGTAACTAACAAAGAATATTTAGGGGACATGAAATATTTCCTATAAAAATAATGCTATATGGTGTAGAGTACTTTTATTCAGTGTATTTTAGGTGGTATTCATGTGTTCGTTATTTTTGTTGATTCAGTGAATAGATCTTCATCATGTTTCCATTTTCATTTCGGAGCTCCAGGAAAATCTAACTTGCTAACAATCACTTAAAGCGAGAAGAGACGAAGCAGGAGCAGCAGGAGCAGCAGCGTATGGGTACCAGCTGGGACAGTGTGTGCTTGCAGGTGTCTCTCAGGTATGTGCTACCTGTCGCCAGAACTTGTGCTATCAGCTTACATCATGGTACCAAACATCTCACTGAGGTCACTTCACAGGGCTGTTGAGGTGATTTTTTTAATACCTCTCCGCTGAGCAAGAGTAGAACGGCCTACCGGTTCCAAAACTGGAGACTGGTTGCGGTTTAAAGCAGAGTATGTAGCTGCCATGGCGCCCTGAGAAAAGCAAAGGAAGGTTACAACAAGAACACCATGTATACAAATGGAAAACAGGGTTTCCCCAGGAGTTTTTCTTACACAAATGAACATAGATCGTTACCAGTCTTCTATGAGAATAATCTCTGGTGAATATTTCAGATTTAGCTAAAATTGGGGCCAATGTGAGAGGCTGAAATTTCATATGAGAAAGAATAGAGGGGCTCAAATAGAGCAGTCCTCATTTTTCTTAAGGTCATTTAATTTGTCTTTATAACCCTGTAATATGAGAGGCTATAAAATTCATAGATTCTGCCCTGATAGTGAACACCTGTGAATACAGCATGACAGACGTGCAAACATTTCCCTTACATTAACTTAATTACTGACATTCTGGTATGCCTTGTGCCCTTATGCCAATATGTTAGACAGTCATGTATGAGCCTCCCACACTAGAACTTGTAAACAAGATGAAAGAGAAAGTTGCTGGGGGCATGGAGAAAGGGTTCTTGGAGGCTTAGCTGTCCTTGTTCACTCTGGAGGTCACACAGAAAGCAATGACTGGATATAGAGAGGGCTGCTCACCTTTACGAGATGCGGCGCATCCTGTCTGTTTAGTTGGTATTGTGGCAGTTGGTCCCAGTGGACAATCCAAGGATGTCTGAGCACAAGAGCAGCAGTCAGTCTCTGATGAGGATCTACATGAAGCATCTTTGACACCAGGTCCTATCAGGTGAAGGAGAAGAGTAAGACAAGGTTAATTTCTTCTGGCATCCGCATTCTTCCTCAGCTTTTATGATGCTGTGTTTCCTGGTAGCAGCCCTTCGGTAATAAAGCAATTTTTACAGTAAGTGTGTGAGAAAAACACTCCAATCTCTCCTCTCTCTTTCCTGAATACCATGATGTTATGGTGCAAAGAATCAGTTTACTCTGGTTTTTCTTAGCTCTGCTCTAATTCTAGAGGTTTATAACACTCAGAGAACTCTGGACTTAGGGAGTATTAGTTCAGTGAGGGAGAGACAAAGAATCAGTTAGAAAGCAAGGTACAAACAGGTGCCAATAGCAGCCAGAAGAACATAAACTAGGAGATGGTTTCAAAAATGTCACTTTCCATTGTTACTTTCTTTGAGATAGTATTGCCATGTACTTTCAAGTGGCTTGGTACTTTTAGCCTAGCCTCAAACTTGTGGCAATCTTGAATTTAGCCTCCTGAATGCAGGTAAAAGTGACTCTTAAGAGGAAGGTGAGCCCTGAAGAATAGGCAGGAGCTTGATTTGAGAAGTATGGAGGAAGCAGAACATCTCAGGTAGACATAGGGAGTGCATCTAGAAGAAAGCCCTAAGGTACAAGAGATCATGTCTGTGGTGCTCTGAATGAGAATGACCCCCATAAGCTCCAATACTTGGTCCCCAGTTGGTAGAATGTTTGGGAAGAATTAGCAGGTGTGCTCTTGTTGGAGGAAGTGTGTTACTTTGGGGGACAGGCTTTGAGGTTTCAAGTTAGCACCCTCTGCCTCCCCTGCCACCGTGCCTTTCCTCCATCATGGGCTCTAACCCTCTGAAACTGTAAGCTCAATTAAACACTTCCTAAGTTGCCTTAGACATAGGTTTTTGTCACAGTAATAAGAAGTAACTAATACAATGTCATAGTTGAGGAGATGACTAGAGTACAGTGTGGCTATGTGTAGAAATTTGCTGTCAGGGAGAGAACACAGCAGTCACTAAAGTGGAAGAGTGAGAAGAGACACATGAGGAAGTCTTTGCAAGCCATGTTAACAACTATGGTCTTATTCTAGAGCACAAAAACCACTAACACAGATTGTAAGGTGATCAAGTTTGAAATTTAGATACTCCTTATTTATGGAGAAAAAATAATTTGAAGGGGCAAAAGCCTGGAGATTTAGATTGTTTGTTTGTTTTGAAGACAAGATCTCACATAGAGCAGGCTTCAAACTCAATTAGCAGCCATAGATGACCTTGGACATCTAATCTTCCTGCTTGAGCATCTCAAGTGCTAAGAACAGAAATACCTTCTGAACACAATTGGAAATAAGAGTGACGCAGGTGTGGCGGCACATGCCTGTAGTCCTAACCACCTGAGAAGCTGGAGGAGGACTCATTAAATCCAGTAGTTTCCCTATAGCCTAGGCAACACTATGTAAAACTTTGTATCAAAAATAAATAAGTATAAATAAAATAGGTTAAAATACCAAATGAAAAAAAAAAAAAAGACCAATCCTATCAAATTCTGAAAACGAGCCAAAGTGCTTAAAGTAAACAGAAACCTTCCAGGGGCAGAATAAAGCTCAATTACAATTTTAATAACATCTCTGTGATTGACTGGGCCAGGCCATTTCAAACTTTTCTTTCTCTTACTGATAACCCTTCAATGGCTACCCACCTTGACTACCCTCCCTCCCTTCCATGTAACTACACTGGGGAAGGCCTTATGACTATTAGGCAAGAGGTCAACCACTGATCCCCAGCTTTCTATTCCTATGGTAGCATTTTGCTGAATTCCTTCCTCAGTTCTTTTCTCATCATGCTTCGATAATCTCATTCATAATCCTTACTTTAGCTACTAGAGATGATGCTACCCCTTCACCCTCTACCACAGACTTCTAAGACCTACAGCCATGTGGCCAGTTGCCTTAATAATCAAACACCTCTAAATTATATTTTTATAGAAAGTATTTCTGAGGGTTTGTATATGCTTGGCCCAGGAAGTGGCACTATTTGGAGGTGTGGCCTTATTGGAGTAGGCATGCCACCATGGGTGTGGGCTTTAACACCCTCATCTCAGCTGTCTGGAAGTCAGTATTCTGCTAGCAGCCTTCAGATGAAGAGGTAGAACTCTCAGCTTTGCCTGAACCATGTCTGCCTGGCAACTGCCATGTTCCCACCATGATGATAATGGACTAAGCCTCTGAACCTGTAAGCCAGCCCCAATTAAATGTTGTCCTTTATAAGAGTTGCCTTGGTCATGGTGTCTGTTCACAGCAGGAAAACCCTGACTAAGACAGAATTTCAAATTCATTATGCGGAAATCTGCAACTACTCCAAATCTTAGTTTCTTACATTTGTCTGAGGTAGCATTGGGGATTGAATGCTTTGTAGCTGCTTCTTACTCGGTTATGTTCAATAAACTATGAGCTCTGTTCTTCCTGCTTAATTTCCCTTTCATTTGCCTCAGATTCCATTGCACTTACAATAATTTTTGTTCATCACCATTCATAATTTGAAATGTATAAACCTTAGAAATAATAACCGCAATCTTTTATGTCAGAGAGCACTGAACAAAACAATGTAAGTCAAACAGGTACCAGAATCCTTTTAGAGGAAACATTCAACAAAGGGCAGCTGTGGTCCTGTTCTCTTCTCCTAGCCATTATATAACCCAAAGTAGTGACAATGTTCCCGTGGGCAACTTGTTCTTAAAGAGACACACCTGTATTGACATAATCCTCCTTTCCATTTTGTAGGTAATGATAGTATTACATGTGATTACAATCTGTACAAAGGCACAAGAACTATTGTAATGGCATAGAATTTGTGAGACACATTATGAGTTAGACATAATTTTTGTGCTCTATATTTGTGTCTCCATCCTCATCTCTCACTAAAAAAGCATTCTGGAGTACAAATGAATGCAAAAGTATCAAGGCAACTTTAACTGACTAGAGGAAGAAAGTGAAGCCTAAGTTCTGATACTACGGTTATAGGTAACATTTCTTCATATACCTCACATGTGATCACGACAGTTTGTGCTAGACTGTGGATGAAAATGACTGTTCCACAGCATGCAAAAATGGAAAGTCTGATTACTGCACACAGTTTATTAATTTCCCCTTCTTTCTTTTTTTCTGAGATGGTATGTCTGCATAGTCCTGGCTGGTCTGGAATTCTTTCTATAGACAAGGCTGACTTCAACCTCTGAGATCTGCCTGCCTTCCTTAATGCTGGGATTAAAGCCATTTGCACCACCATGCTTGGCTAGCTTAGCAGCTTTTTCTTTTAAATTTTTCCACAATACCCAACATAAGTCAAGAAATCCTAGGTCTGCGTCACACTGTTATTTACAATTGAGGCTCATTGGCTATCTTGGCTTGTTCATGCTGGAGAACTCACACCAGAGGAGCAGTCTGGGGGCACTGAGCTTCCCTGTCACTTTCTTGTCCAGGTTATTTGTATTCTTTAGCACGAACACTGGACTAAGTGATAATGCAGGCCATCTAGTACTGTGCATTTTGGGTTGTCTCTCTGCCAGTCTGTGCATTCTCTGGGATCAAGAATTCTAGAATTGCCACATATTTTCTTTTCAAACCTTTTATTTATTAAACATATTCTAAGTGCTCAATAAGGAGAATTAGGAAGAAAATAGGTACCCAGAAAAATAAAGTATCTGCCTTGAGAAATCTTAATATTAGAAAAACATAAAAGCTAACATTATTTCTTTATTTTTTGGGGAAATCTCACCCAGAGAATCATGTTTGCTAAGCACGTGATTGCCGAGCTACACCCTTAGTCTAACATGTTGATTTTAAACAGAGTTAAGGTCAAGTATCAAAACATTAATTCAACTGGCTAACTGAGCTTCCTACATCAAAAGAACCCGTGAACTTCCTGGATGTGCTTTATTTACAACCTCAACTCAAACACTCAAACTGCCATTTCTAAGGAAGTCAGTGAACATTTTTACCAATACTTCTTCAGTTTCTTCTGTATTTTCCTTATTGTGATGTGGAAAAGTTACTCCTTTTTTTTTTTTTTAGAAAGAAGCGTTCTACCTATGCAATGACATACTTCCTTCAACAAGGCCCCACCTCCTAATAGTAGCGCTTCCTGTGGGCCAAGCATACTTAAACCACCAAAATGAAGTTTCAATTCATGGAATGCAGAGACAGTTTTTCCAAACAAAGCTAGTCAGAGATAATCCTAGATATTGAATTAGTCAGTTTGGAAAATTAGATTGTGTGGAGGCTAGAAGGACACAGGCATTGGCCTAGGAATAGTTAAAACAGAGAAAGAAATGCTCTGGGCTCAGCCCAGGCTATTTATCTGCACAGCTTTGGTATGGTTCTCATCTCATCCCTACATTAGAAGAACAGACGTTATTTAAACAGTTTTCAAGAATAGAAATGTCCTGTTGTTGAAAAGAAATAAAACAAAATTAAAGTATTGCAAACATTAAAAAAAGAAGTGTTCTATGAATTAAGTGAAAGTAGAAGCACTGGAAAATAAAACTTTTTGGCAGTGTTAGTCAGTGTTAGTTAGAATAGCAGCTCTAGAGCTAAGGGGTTCTGAATGAGTCCCAACAACCGGGCTATAAACCAGGCTGTTGTTAATTGTGGTAAAGATTTATCCCTGTTCTTTGTAACAAATTAAAATCAGGACTATGGGGTTGGGGATTTAGGTCAGTGGTAGAGCACTTGCCTAGCAAGCGCAAGGCCCTGGGTTCGGTCCCCAGCTCCGAAAAAAAAGAAAAAAAAATCAGGACATACTACAATTCTTTTAGGGAACATGTTCTCTGCAATGAGAATTTCAAGTGCTCATGTGTACTTGGTGACTAACTATGAACAAGTTTATACTAAAACTCTAGCCTTTGCTTTTGTCATGTGAAATGAAGATACTACCATGTATCTTACAAGGTTCTTAGGAGGTAAAGTGCACTGGGAGGCATGCAGAAGACAGACAAGTCACACAAATCCCCACCATAATTATTCACCATGTATGTTAGTAATTTAGCTTTAGAATGTATACAGATAATAAGGCCAAACCAAATTCCTTCAGGAGAGAAACAAAATGGTCCTTTTTGTAGTTCAAGATATTTTGTAATATCACTTCAACATACTACTTTATAAACAAAACCTTCTGTTAGTGTTTCTTCTCATGAATTATGACAAATAACTTTTTGGCAGCTTGTAAGAGGGGCTAGGGAGATAGTTCAGTTAGTATATGCTTGCTAGTTAGTATTTGTAAACTTGACACAAACTAGAGTTGTCTGGAAAGAGGGAGTCCTAACTAAGCATTTGCTTCCATTAGACTGCCCTGTGGGCATGTCCATGGACTATTTTAAAAAAATCTAATGTTTTATATTTACTTATTTTATTATGTCTATGAGTGTTTGGTCTACATACATGTATGAATACCACATGTATGCCTGGGACTTTCAGAGCTCAGAAGTCATTGGTCCCTTGTAACCAGAGTTACAGATAGTTTTGAACCACCATGTGGTTGTCAGGAACTGAACTCAGGTCCTCAACAAGAACAGCAAAGTATTCTATCTCCTTGCTTAATGATTGGTATGGGAGGCTCCCCCCTATTGCTGTCAGTGCCGTCCATATAAGAAATCAGATTGACTCCAGCCAGAAGAACAGATAGATGCTTAGCCTAATTGTCATCAGAGAAGTTTCATCTAGTGACTGATGGGACCAGATACAGAGACCTGCAGACAATCACTGGGGAACTCCACTGAAGTGGGGGAGAAATTAGAAGTACAGAAAAATTCTGTAGAAGCCAGAGGGATCAAGAATACCAGGAGATTTAACTTAGGTATGTGGTATCTGTCTAAAAAGCCATTCATTCCATTTTCCATTTTCCATTCATAGATTTTCCATTTTGTTGAGTAAAGGCTTCTGTAGTAAGCTCTGATGACTTGTTTTTTGAATTTCTTCAGTTTCTGTTGTTATGTTTCCCTTTTCATTTCTGATTTTGTTAATTTGGATGCTGTCTCTGTGCTCTTTAGTTGGTTTGGCTAAGGGTTTATCTATCTTGTTGATTTTCTCAAAGAACCAGCTCCGGTTTTGTTGATTCTTTGTACAGTTCTTTTTGTTTCTACTTGGATGCTTTCAGCTCCTAGTTTGAGTTTGATTATTTCCTGCCATCTACTCCTCCTGGGTGTGTTTGCTTCTTTTTGTTCTAGAGCTCTCAGGTGTGCTGTTAAGTTGCTAGTGTAGGATCTCTCTAATTTTTTTTATGAAGTACTCAGTGCTATGAATTTTCCTTTTAGCACTGCTTTCATTGCGTCCCATAAGTTTGGATATTCTGTGACTTCTAAATACTATTCAGCTATTAGAAATGTCAACTTCGGGGTTGGGGATTTAGCTCTCAGTGGTAGAGTGCTTGCCTAGCAAGCGCAAAGCCCTGGGTTCGGTCCCCAGCTCCGAAAAAAAGAAAAGAAAAAAAAAAAAAAATGTCAACTTCACACATTTTGCAGGCAAATGGATGGAACTAGAAAATATCATCCTGAGTGGAGTAACTCAGACCCAAAAGGACATGCACGGTATGTACTTGCTAATAAATGGGTATTAGCCAAAAAATACAGAATACCTAGGATATCACCCACAGAATTTAAGAAGTTTACCAAGCAGAAAGGCCAAATGAGAATGCTTCAATCCCACTTAGTAGGGGGAAGAAAGTAATCATGGGAGGTAGAAGGATGGAAGGATTTGGGTGGGAGAGGGGAGGGAGGGGGAAGGGAAAAGGGAAAAAAAGGGTTGGGGGTGGGAGGGCAGTAGAGAAGCCCAGAGGGACAGCAGAATGAATAGAAATCTGTAGCCTCAGGTGGTGGAAAGTAGGGAGACCCTCTAGAAAGAACCAGAGACCTGGGATGTGAGAGACTCTCAGGACTCAAAGGGAGGGACCTTTGATGAAATGCCCTACAGTGGGGAGAGGGAACTGCTAGAATCTACCTCCAGCAGAAAGACAGGACCTCAAAAGGAGGGAGGGATGGTGTTACCAACTCACAGTCAAAATTTCTGACTCAAAAGTGTTCCTATCTAAAAGAACTGCAGGGACAAAAACAGAGAAGAGACTGAGGGAAAGATGGTCCAGTGACCTGCCCAACTTGGGATCCGTCTCAAGGGGAGGCTCCAAGGCCTGACCCTCTTACTGATGCCCTGGTGTGCTTACAGACAGGAGCCTAGCACAGCTGTCCTCTGAGAGGCCAAACCAGCAGCTGACTGAGACAGATGCAGATACTTACACCCAACTGTTGAACTGAAGTTGGGACTGATATATTTGAATTAGGAAAAGAAAAGCAGCAGATGAGTTGGGCAGCCCCATAGGAAGACCAGCAATCTCAACTCATCCGGACCCTTGGGAGCTCCCAGACACTAAGCCACCAATCAGGCAGCATACACAAGCAGGTCTGGGGCTCCAAACACATATACAACAGAGGACTTCCTGGTCTGGCCTCAGTGCACTGAGTCCTCAAGGCCCCAAGGAGGGGGAGGTCTGGTGGGAGGAACATCCTCTTGGGGACAGGGGGAAAGGAATGGGATGAGGAATTGTGGGACTGGGGACTGGGATTGAGGACAACAGCAGGATTGTAAATAAATAAATTAATTAATTTAAAAAATACCAGGAGAACAAGGCCTAACAGAATCAACTAAACAGGGCTCATAGGGGTTTTCTCTGTCAACCACACAGACTGCATGGGTCTACACTAGGTCCTCTGCATACATGTTATGGTTGTGTATCATTGAGTCTTTGTGGGACTACTAATAGTGGTAGTGGAGGTTGTCTTTGACTCTTTCGCTTGCTCCTGGGACTCTTTTCCTCTACTAGGTTGCCTCATCTAGCCTTGATATAATGGCCTGTGTCTAGTCTTATTGTAACTTGTTATACTGTATTTGGTTTATATCCCTGGGAGGCCTGCTCTTTTCTGAAGAGAAACGAAGGAGTAGATCTGGTAGAGAGGGGAGGTGGAGGAGAGGATAGGAGGACTAGGATGTAATGCATGAGAGAATTAAAAGAAAAGAGAGATTGGTATACCACCACAAAAAAAAGAAAAAAGAAAGCAAGTTGAGAACGTGTGCTTAGCACATATGATGTCCTGGGTCCAATTCCTACCCCTGATAATAAAACAAAATGAGAGCCATGTAATTGGAAGTCACACGTACCTTTGCTGTGTCTGAAACAGAATTCCAGTAACCACCACTGAGTGAGAATTTTCCACTACCTATTCGTGCCAGTATTTCCTCTGGAGTATCATCAGGACCATTTGCAAATGGAGTGTAACTAGATTATAATAAAGTTAAAATATCAATGAAGAAAATTTCTCTTATGGTTGGTAATATTTATATTTACTTGTAGTTTCTAAATGTATTCTGAGTAATTCAGTTAATGTAATACTTTATTGGAGTCTATCAAAATGAATAAAAGACAGTAAAATGAAGTTTCATAGACCAAATAATAGGTTATTTTAATTAAACAATATATATTATATCTGTTTTAAATTATGACACAGTCTTGGATATTAAAGCAGTATATGCTTATTAATAATCAGAATAAACGTTTGAAAAATTAATTTAAGACCATAAGACATTAAAACACAGCCATAGCCAGGTGTGGTGGTTTACCCCTGTATCTCCTAGCACAGGGAGGCAGAAGCAAACAGACCTCTGTGAGTCTGAGGCCAGTCTGATATACATAAGGAGTTCCAGGACAACCAGAACAACACAGTGAGACCTTGTCTCAAAAAAGACAAAAAAAGGAAAGCTAATTAAAAAAAAAGAGTACAGCCTCCTGGTCTGACCCAGTGCCCTAAACAGACCTTGAGCGCTGGCTCCGCACCAAGTACCACCACACCCAGAGGAAGCCTGACTCCCAGGTGCTCTAACATGCGCAGGATCAGAAGAGCTCTGAAATGCCCAGGATCCCAGGATCCCAGAATCACAGGATCACAGAGGAAGTTTGACACCCAGGAGACCAGACACAACCAGGAACTCAGGAACCCAGGATCCCAGAATCATAGGTTCACAGAGACATCTGGACTCTGAGGAATTCTGACACAACCAGGATCACAGGAGGGACAGGCTGCAGTCAGAGATAGCAAGGGAAGGTAGCACTAGAGATAACCAGATGGCGAGGCAAGTACAAAGTACACAAGCAACAGAAACCAAGGCTACTTGGTAACATCAGAATCCAGTTCTCCCACTACAGCAAGTCCTAGATAACCCATCACACCAGTAAAGCAAGATTTGGATTTAAAATCACACCTCATGATGATGATAGAGGACTTTTGGAAGGACATAAATAACTCCCTTAAAGAAATACAGGACAACACAGGTAAATGAGTAGAAGCCCTTAAAGAGGAAACACAAAAATCCCTTAAAGAATTACAGGAAAACACAACTAAACAGGTGAAGGAATTGAACAAAACCATCCAAGATTTAAAACTGGAAATAGAAACTAAAGAAATCACAAAGGGAGACAACCCTGGAGATTGAAAACCTAGGAAAGAGATCAGGAGTCATAGATGCAAGCATCACCAACAGAATACAAGAGATAGAAGAGAGAATCTCAAGGGCATAAGATATCATAGAAAACTTTGTCACAACCATCAAAGATATTGTAAAATGCAAAAAGCTCCTAGCTCAAAACATACAGGAAATCCAGGACATAAAGAGAAGATAAAACCTAAGAATAATAGGTATAGAAGAGAGTGAAGACTCCCAACTTAAAGGGCCAGTAAATATCTTCAACAAAATCATAGAGGAAAACATTCCTAACCTAAAGAAAGAGATGCCCATAAACATACAAGAAGCCTACAGAACTCCAAAGAGATTGGACCAGAAAAGAAATCCCCCGCCCCTGTCACATAATAGTGAAAACACCAAATGCACAAAACAAAGAAAGAATAATAAAAGCAGTAAGGGAAAAAGGTCAAGTAACATATGAAGGCAGACCTATCAGAATTACACCAGTCTTCTCATGAGAGACTATGAAAACCAGAAAATCCTGGATAGATGTTATACAGACCCTAAGGGAACACAAATGCCAGCCCTGGCTACTATATCCAGGAAAACTGGATTATCACAGATGAAGAAACTAAATTTACACAATATCTTTCCACAAATCCGGCCCTATAAAGGATAATAGATGGAATACTCCAAAACAAGGAGGAAACTGCATTCTAGAAGAAGCAAGAATGTAATCTTGCAACAAATGCAAAAGAAGAGAGCCACACCAACATCATTCCACCTCAAACAACGAAAATAACAGGAAGCAACAATCACTATTCCTTAATATCTCTTAACATCAATGGACTCAATTCCTCAATAAAAAAAGACATAAACTGACAGAATGGATACGTAAACAGGACCCAGCATTTTGCTGCACACAGGAAACACACCTCAGAGACAAAGGCAGACACTACCTCAGACTAAAAGGCGGGAAAAAAATTTTCGAAGCAAATGGTCCCAAGGAACAAGCTGGAGTAGCCATTCTAATATCAAATAAAATCGAGTTTCAACCAAAAGTTATCCAAAAAGACAAGGAAGGACACTTTATACTCATCAAAGGAAAAAAATCAACCAATCTACTTTCAGTTCTGAACATAAATGCTCCAAATGCAAGGGCACCCACATTCATAAAACAAACTTTACTAAAGCTCAAAGCACATTTTGCACCTCACACAGTAATAGTGGGAGACTTCAACATCCCACTCTCATCAATGGAGAGCATGGAAACAGAAACTAAACAGAGACACAATGAAACTAACAGAATTTATGAACCAAATGGATTTAACAGATATCTATAGAACATTTCATCCTAAAACAAAAGAATATACCTTCTTCTCAGCACCTCATGGTACCTTCTCCAAAACTGACCATATAATCAGTCACAAAACAGGTCTCAACAGATACAAGAAGATTGAAATAATCCCATGCACCCTGTCAGATCACCATGGACTAAAGCTGGTCTTCAATAACAACAATAGAACGCCTACATATGGATGTTGAAAAATACTCTACTCAATGACAACTTGGTCAAGGAAGAAATAAAGAAGGAAATTAAAGACTCTTTAGAATTTAATGAAAATGAAGATACAACATTCCCAAACTTATGATCGGACACAATGAAAGCTGTGCTAAGAGGAAAACTCATAGCTCTGAGTGCCTGCAGAAAGAAACAGGAGAGAACATACATCAGCAGCTTGACGGCACACCTAAAAGCTCTAGAACAAAAAGAAATAAATAAACCCAAGAGGAGTAGAAAGCAGGAAATAATCAAACTCAGGGCTGAAATCAACCAAGTAGAAACAAAAAGGACCATACAAAGAATCAACAAAACCAGGAGCTGGTTCTTTGAGAAAATCAACAAGATAGATAAACCCTTAGCCAGACTAACGAGAGGACACAGAGAGTGTGTCCAAATTAACAAAATCAGAAATGAAAAGGGAGACATAACAACAGAATCTGAAGAAATTAAAAAAATCATCAGATCTTACTACAAAAGCCTATACTCAAACATACTGGAAAATCTGGAGGAAATGGACAATTTTCTAGACAGATAACAAAGTTAAATAAGGATCAGATAAACCATCTAAACAGGCCCATAACCTCTAAAGAAATAGAAGCAATCATTTCAAGTCTCCCAACCAAAAAAGCCCAAGACCAAAACAGTTTAGGGCAGAATTCTATTAGGCCTTCAAGAAGACCTAATACTAATAAACACTAAAACTATTCTATAAAACTGAAACAGATGGAGCGCTACCGAATTCCTTCTATGAAGCCACAATTACTCTTATACCTAAACCACACAAAGACCCAACAAAGAAAGAGAACTTCAGACCAATTTCCCTTATGAATATCAATGCAAAAATACTTAATAAAATTCTCCCACAAGAACACATCAAAATGACCATCCATCATGATCAAATAGGCTTCATCCCAAGACTGCAGGGATGGTTCAATATACAGAAATCTATCAACATAATCCACCTTGCAAACAAATTCAAAGAAAAAACACATGATCATTTCATTAGATGCTGAGAAAGTATTTGACAAAATTCCCCACCCCTTCATGATAAAAGTCTTGGAAAAAATCAGGAATTCAAGGCCCATAACTAAACATAGTAAAAGTAATATACAGCAAAACAGTAGCTAACATCAAACTAAATGGAGAGAAACTTGAAGCAATCCCACTAAAATCAGGGACTAAACAAGGCTACCCATTCTCCCTACTTATTCAATATAGTACTCCAAGTCCTAGCCAGAGCAATCAGACAACAAAAGGAGGTCAAAGGGATACAAATTTGAAAGGAAGAAGTCAAAATATCACTATTTGCAGATGATAGGATAGTATACTTAAGTGACCCCAGAAGTTCCACCAGAGAACTACTAAACCTTATAAACAACTTCAGCAAAGTGGCTGGGTATAAAATTAACTCAAACAAATCAGTAGCCTTCCTCCACACAAAGGATAAACAGGCTGAGAAAGAAATTAAGGAAACAATATCCTTCACAATTGTCCCAAATAATATAAAATACCTTGGTGTGACTCTAACCAAGGAAGTGAAAGATCTATATGAAAAGAATGAAATGTCTTTGATGAAAAAAATTGAAGAAGATCTAGAAGATGGAAAGAACTCCCATGCTCTTGGATTGACAGGATTAATATAGCAAAAATGGCCATCTTGTCAAAAGCAATCTACAGATTCAATGCAATCCCCATCAAAATTCCAATTCAATTCTTTATAGAGATAGAGCCATTCTCAACTTTATCTGGAGAAAAAAGCAAGCAAGCAAGCAAACAAACAAAAACCCCCAAAACCCCAAAAAACCAAACAAAGAAAAAACCCCCAGGATATGGAAAAGTATTTCCAACCATAAGAGAACTTCTGGGGGAATCATTATCCCTGACCTTAAGTTGTACTACAGAGCAATTGTAATTAAAAAAAAAAGCACATGGAGTTGATACAGAAACAGACAGGAAAAACAATATAATAGACCTGAAGACCCAGAATTTAAACCCCCATAACTCTAGTCACCTGATCTTTAACAAAGAAGCCAAAATCATCCAGTGGGAAAAAAGACAACATATTCAACAAATTGTGCTGGTTCAAGTGGCGGTCAGATATAGAATAATGCAAATAGATTATTTTTATATCCTTGTACAAATCTCAAGCCCAAGTAGATCAAGGACCTCCACATCAAACCATATACACTCAAAGTAATAGAAGAAAAACTAGGGAAGCATCTGGAACACATGGGCACTGGAAAAAATTTCCTGAACAAAACACCAATGGCTTATGCTCTAAGATCAAGAATCGACAAATGGGATCTCATAAAACTACAAAGCTTCTGTAAGGCAAAGGATACTGTGGCCAGGACAAAACGGCAACCAACAGATTGGGAAAAGATCTTTACCAATCCTACAACAGATAGAGGCCTTATATCCAAAATATACAAAGAACTCAAAAAGTTAGACCTCAGGGAGACAAATAACCCTATTAAAAAATGGGGTTCAGAGCTAAACAAAGAATTCACACATGAGAGATGTAGAATAGCTGAGAAACAACAAAAGAAATGTTCAACATCTTTAGTCATAAGGAAATGCAAATCAAAAACAACCCTGAGATTTCACCTCACACCAGTGAGAATGGCTAAGATCAAAAACTCAGGTGACAGCAGATGCTGGCGAGGATGCGGAGAAGAGGAACACTCCTCCATTGTTGGTGGGATTGCAGACTGGTACAACCATTCTGGAAATCAGTCTGGAGGTTCCTCAGAAAATTGGACATTGAACTGCCTGAGGATCCCGCTATACCTCTCTTGGGCATATACCTAAAAGATGCCCGAACATATAAAAAAGACAAGTGCTCCACTATGTTCATCGCAGCCTTATTTATAATAGCCAGAAGCTGGAAAGAACCCAGATGCCCTTCAACAGAGGAATGGATACAGAAAATGTGGTACATCTACACAATGGAAGTACTACTCACCTATCAAAAACAATGACTTTATGAAATTCATAGGCAAATGGATGGAACTAGAAAATATCATCCTGAGTGAGGTAACACAATCACAGAAAAACACACGTGGTATACATCATTGATAAGTGGATATTAGCCCAAAAGCTCGAATTACCCAAGATAAAATCCACAGACCACATGAAGCTCAAGAAGAAGGATGACCAAAGTGCAGCTGCTTCAGTCCTTCTTAGAAGAGGGAACAAAATACTCACAGGAGGCAATGAGACAAAGAGTGGAGCAGAGACTGAAAGGTCATCCAGAGACTGCCCCACCTGGGAATTCATCCCATATACAGACACCAAACCCAGACACTATTCCTGATGCCAAGAGGTGCTTGTTGACAGTAGCCTGATATTGCCATCTCCTGAAAGGCTCTGCCAGAGCCTAACAAATAACAGAGGTCGATGCTCAAAGCCAACCATTGGATTGAAAATGGGGTCCTCAATGGAGAAGTTAGAGAAAGGACTGAGGTGGTTGAAGGGGTTTGCAACCCCATAGGAAGAAAAACGCTATCAACCAATCAGATACCCCAGAGCTCCCAGGGACTAAAGCACCAACCAAAGAGTACACATGGAGGGAGCCACGGTTCCAGCTGCATATGTAGCAGAGGATGGCATTGTCAGGCATCAATGGGAGGAAAAGTCCTTGGTCCTGTGAAGGCTTGATATCCCAGTATAGGGGAATGTCAGGGCAGGGAGTGGATGGGTGTTTGGGGAGCACCTCATGGAGGCAGCGGGTGGAGAGATGGGATAGGAGGCTTCCAGAGGGGAAACTGGGAATGGGGATAACATTTGAAATGTAAATAAAGAAAATATTCAATAAAAGCAAAGCAAAAAAAGGGTACACCTTTAATTATTATAGGTTATATATTATATATATATCACATATATACATAGCTTCTACATATATATTAGACATAACATATACATAGGTAACATATATAGTACATATATTAAATATAGCATTTATGTATATATATACACACATACATAGTATATAACGCATATGCATATGTTAAATATACATTATATGGATATATACTATATGTGTGTACTTTACATGATATATTAATATGAAAAGCATAAAAATATTCCAACATAGGTATTTACAAGCCTAAATCATTTAAGTAAAATATCGATGAATAAATGTTTGAGGTACATACTTACCCAGTAAGCATTGTATAAAGGAGGACACCAAGACTCCATATATCACAGGCAGCATCATAACCTTGTCGTTTTAAAACCTAGAAAAAGTAAAAGATGAGTATTACCATCTTTTTATTTATACATTTGTGTATGAATGCCGGCTTGTCGATTTGTACACACCACAAAGGCCAGGAGAAGGTATCTGATCCTATGGAATTAAAATTCCAGTTAGCTATTGATCCTTTGCAAGAGCAAGAAGTACTCTTAACTGAAATCATCTCTCCAGCTTCACCCACTTTTTTTTGGCATGTCTTTGGACAGTAAATAGAATTAAATTTTACCAATCAATACAAAGAAGAAAAACTTCCATAAAACATGATTAATAAGATTGTATAGTAATCTCGTATAGTAATTTTCTTTAAAGACTGTGATATTGAGATGAATATTTATTCATTTTTGTGGAGCTGAGGATCAAATTCAGGGTTTCTTCAAGGTTAGGACAGTATTCCCTAATGGAGGTATACTTTGAGTTCCAATGTATTCTTGATATGTGGAGAGTTAGCTAGCCTGTATTCTGGTAAGATGTCTGTAGACAAAGAGCAGAGGCAGAAGAGAGTCAACAGTAGAAGCAAAAGGGCAAAGCTGGCTGTGGTGGTTCACATTTGTAATCTCAGCACTTGGGAGGCTAAGGTGGATTACTGCAAATTCAAGGCCGGGCTGGGTATAGAATTAAAACGCTGTCTCAGAAGAAAACAGGGCAGGACAGTCTTAATGATATGCAAGGAAGTATGAAGTGACTAGAACTTCAGGTAGAGGATCCTAGGGAAACTGAAGAGCTTTTGTAATATCTTACAGAATTTAGATCTTTCCACCCTAGGAAATCTGATGTCGTTGAAGCATCAAAGAGAAACACAAAGGGCTAACATTTTATTTCAATGATCAGTTCAGTGATTCATCAATTAAACAGTATTTAACTATTCTATATTAAAGATAACCAAAGTGTTCTTAAATATACCCAAATACTGTAAGCATATTCTCACAATTACCTCTGGTGCAACAAAGTTTGCAGTATAGCAAGGAGTCATAAGAAGACCATTTTCTGCTCTCAGTTGTTTTGCAAAGCCAAAGTCACAAATTCGAATAGATTCTGGATTACCAGACTCATCCACATAAAGAATGTTGCTAGGTTTCAAGTCTCTGTGAACAACCTAGATGAAATAAAATTAGAAATTTACATTAATATATTTTCCAGTGAAATTTCTTTATTCTCATACTGCCAAACGATACACCTAACAAGCTGATGAGTATAGACCTTTAAATTATCCCAATATTATAAAATGCTGTTAACATAAGCAGAGCTTTCTAACACTGATCTGGGAGTATGGAGGAGGAAGAAACAATATTAGTTACCTATTCCCTGTTGCCTAGTTCTATAACTGGGTAAAGGAGAATTGCAGGCAATTCATTCATTTCAGAACAGCTATTCAGCTCCTACCATGTGTCAGTGTAAATATAAAGAGCTGCAGAAATTGTGTGAGTAAGACCCATAAGATCTTGGCTATTTCGTGGTAGCTGCTTGCAAAAGAACTATGACAGACAGGTTCAGATGACGATTTTAAAAAGCACGGGAGGGTTTTGAGAGGAAATCACATCTTCCCTAAGACCTAAATTGGACACTTAAAACAAGCCATAAAAGCAGTAGGATAAAGCAATTCTAAAGTGAGGGAATGGTATACATATACCAAGGTAGAAATAATAAATATATGAACTGGCATGTTGTTTATAACAATAAAAGTAGGGGTTGGGGATTTAGCTCAGTGGTAGAGCGCTTGCCTAGGAAGCTTAAGGCCCTGGGTTCAGTCTCCAGCTCAAAAAAAGAAACCAAAAAAAAAAAAAAAAAAAAAGTAAAAACTCAAATCCAAACTCAAATAAAATATTATTTATTTGATATACAAATCAAGATGTCACACACACAAAACCATTCTCTTTTTAAAGAGAGTTTACACTGGATTCCCTTTTCTTTTTTTAAAGACTTATTTATTATATGTATATGAGTACACTGTCACTATCTTCAGACACACCAGAAGAGGGCACTAGATCTCCTTACAGATGGTTGTGAGCCACCATATGGTTGCTGTGAATTGAACTCAGGACCTCTAGAAGAGCAGTCAGTGCTCTCAACCTCTAGGCCATCTCCCCAACCCTCTGATTCCTTTTTCAATCACCAAATTTGGAGTCTATATTTTAATCATCTTAGTTTTAGTTCCTAACATCAGAACATTAATTATATTTTACTAACTAAGTGATAAGGCATGGGGAAAATAACACAGAAGACTTAAGATAACTGCAAAGCTTATTGTTCAGTAACTACTGGATCTTCTACCAATTTCAAGTTACAGTTCTGGGAAAATCTTGACTAGCCCACAACCAGGGAGCTGCAGATCTAACTCATTCCATTTGTTAGGTTTAAGGATAAAACAAACAAATGAACAAACAAACAGTCCACGTCTGAAATGAACAACCAAGATGAGATCCTTGGGCTGGAGAGATGGCTCAGCGGTTAAGAGCACTGACTGCTCTTCCAGAGGTCCTGAGTTCAAGTCCCAGCAACCACATGCTGGCTCGTGACCATCTGTAATTGGATCTGATGCCCTCTTCTTGTGTGTCTGAAGACAGCTATAGTATACTTACATACATACAATAAATAAATAAATCTTTGAAATGAACTCCTTAGGAGTCTTTTTTTTTTTTTTTTTTTTGTTTTCGCAATAACAAAACCAAAAGGCCCTGGAGACTGGCTTTAGTTGGTAAAGTGCTTGCCTTGAAAGCTCAAGCGCCTGAGCTCAATCCCCAGAAACCATATAAACATGCCAGGTATGGTGCTGTGTGTTTGCGATTCCAGGGCTGCAAAAGGAGACAAGGGGATTCCTGGGGCTCATCAGCTGTGGATTTAGCATTAATTGGTGAGGTTCAGGCCAATGAGAGACCCTGGTCCAAGAAAGATAGATAGTGTTCCTGAGGATGACACTGATGTTGTCCTCTATGATCCATATGCATGTGCACACACATCCAAGGACAGAGATGCAAGTGCTTAAAAATCTTTGATATATACCGCAAATGTATTTCTCTCAATTAAAAAGTGTTAAAAAATAAGCAAAACTCCCCCTGATACTCCTTCATCTTACATCATTTTTATTTTTTCCTTTCTCCCTTTCTTCCACAGACTTCATTCTTTTGAAAATATAAGTGTTTTTTCCACGTACTAAAATACATATGCAGGAGGAAACAAGGAGACCATTCACTTGTGCACATAGACACACATCAGCATTCTCCCTTTCTGCTTCATTAGAAGTGGGCCTAGTTTCCGAGGATACAGAGTGCTATGATTTACAGATCTGCAGATCTCATTAACTTTTTCCTGGAAAGCATAACAGCTGAATATAAGCATGCTAAGAATTTAAAGTACCTCAGATTCAATGAAAAAGATTTGTGTAAAGGAAGAACAGTAGGATAATGAAGCTCATTACGGTTTTTCTATTATTTTTGAATTTCTAATTTTAGTTTGGGTATTAATATAAAAGGATGTGCATACAAATATGTGCATATAAAACACTTACCCCTTGTGTGTGAAGATACTCAACAGTTTTGGTTATAGTAAACAGGACAGCACTGGCCTCTCGCTCTGAGAAAAACTTCTGTCTAAGAATTTTATCCAGCAATTCACCTCCTTTCATAAGTTCCGTTACTACATATACGTATTTTCCATCATCATACACCTATAAAATTTAACATCAAAACAAAAAATATTTGAAGCTTTGTATGTCCATAAATTACTACTTAAACATACTAAAGGTGAGTGAATATATTAAAAGAAAGATAAAAATTGTACATTCAAGAAAACTTTACTTGTGAAAAAACAGTGCAGGATTTCTGGTTAAAAAGTCATTTATAGTAAATAGTTTCATATTTAATGTGACTAAGTCGGCATTCTTTATCTAAGAAAAATTAGTCTGAGAAAATCGTTTTGACCCTAGCTAAATAGACTTTGAGCCTATGTGAGCACCAGCAGCAAGAAAGAGCTGACTACTTACCTGGGAAGTGGATATTTTTTGTTAATACTCAGTTATAATAAAAGCTATGGGAGACAGAGGTATCTGGGCAGCCCTGGAGGTGGTAATGGTCAAGAAAGGCTTCTTGGGAGGAAGTAGCCCATAGGGAAATCTTAGCTTTGGTAGTCAACCAGGCAAGGAAGGGAAATGATATTCCCTCTTAGGATCCACACACTCAAAGAGCACTTGGAGAAAATAAGGCATGCATGCTTTAAAAGGGCTTCATTCCAAATAAAGCATGGCCAGAACGTGTGTAATGAAATACGGAGAACTGCTGCAGAGGAAGGCAGGGGGGAAGACAGTTTGGGAGCCTTCAGAGAAGTGAATCAATCTTGATTAACATTACCATTTTCTATGTTCAAATTCACATACTATAAACAATAATATAAAACTAGGTTTTAGAGCAAAACTAGAGAATTAATTACATATTTTAAGGTTTTGTTTTTATTAATTTTTAAGATTTATTTTTATCTCTGTGCATGTGCACACATACATGTAAATGTGAGTGTTAGTGTCTGTAGTGACCAGAATCATCAGATCCCCTGGAGCTAGAGTCACAGATGATTGGTTGTAAGCCACCTGAACTGGGTTCTAGGAAATGAACTTGGGTCCTGTGGAAGAGCAACAAGTGCTCTTAACCACTGAGCTGTCTCCCTAGATCCTACAATATTGTTCTTAATCTACCATACATACATATATATATATATGTGTGTGTGTGTGTGTGTGTGTGTAGATATATGTATATTATCTGTATATTATACATATATCTACACACACATATATGTATATTATACATATATATGTATGTGTGTATGTACATATATATGTTAGTATACAAAGTATTGAGTTTCATCATGGGATTTTCATACATACTCTTTTGTTTTTTAAAATCAATCCTTTTCTTCCACTACATTCCCCTCTAATCTGTGTCTGTCCTGCTGGTTCCCTCCTTCCTACTCTAAGTTCCCTCTTATGATCTCATGTTGTCTTCTCAAACTTCCCTTAAGATATCTTTATCATCTTTCATGGTCACCTTTCTAGTTTCATGACCTATATGTCTTATTTGCATACACACACACACACACACACACACACACACACAAATAAAATAAGTCTAGGTCAAAGTCTGGGAAACTTTGCTTAAGATAATCATTTCCACATTCATCCATTCTAACTTACTTTCTAGGATGATTATTCTGAAGTAGTCTCTGTCTAATTCAGAATATTAAACATTGAAAAATACCTCAAATTTGAGTTTGTTAAATAATCTACTTACATCTTTTAGGGTAATGATGTTTGGATGCTGTCCGTAACGAAGAAGAATTTCAATTTCTTCTGTTGGGTCTCTCTTGCTTTTATCAATAATCTAAAAGGAAGATATTTAACATAAAATTTTATGAACATGAACCTCAAATGTTTATAGTTATAGACCTTGGGTATCATCATATGTAACTATTGCGCATACAAATCATTTATCAGTCATTTGTAGTTAGCTATTTAGCCAGATTATTTAATTAGAAAGCTAGTCTCCATACAGATGGCAAGGCTATGTAAAGCTAACCATGTGACACATTCCTACCAGGTTACATTCCTACCAGGTCACTCCAAGGTAAGTTTTTTTTTAGTACAATTGTGACTTACTAAAAACTCAAAAGCCTCAGGAAAACCTACCAATAACAAAGTATCATATCATTTCTTTTCATCTTTTAGTTTCTCAAACATTTGAGAATTCAGTTAATTTCTAATTCCCTATCAATACAGATGACTTTGAGATAAATGTGTCTAAAATACCAGCATTAGCATCTGTGTGAATTGGCTTCTTTAATTAAGTATTCTAATGGACTATCACATTGGATGTAAGCTACTTATAAAAATTAAGTAAACATGCAGGAGAATATGGGGAGGGCAACAAGGGGGATGTATCGGGGAATATGCATATGGGGGGGGGAGGGGGGCTTATGGACAGGGAACCTGAAGGGGAATAACATTTGAAATGTAAGTAAAAAAAATATATCTAATAAAAATTTTAAAAAATTAAGTAAACAAACTTATTTTTGAAGCTAAGTAGAAAGCTCTCTATAAAACAACCCTGAAAAAATTACTTGACTAGAATAAAGCTCTTTAAAATAATAATGTAGCTTTTAAAAATTTGTCAGCTGTTTAACATTTTAAAATGTTTTAATATTTTCAAGTACTATACATACATATATACTTTTAAATTTAATTTTATGTGTATGAGTATTTTGCCTACATGAGTATATCCCTGTACCACATGTATGTCTTGTGTCCAATGAGACCAAAAAAAGGTACTATAGCCTTTAGAATTTGAGTTACTGATGGTTGTGAGCGCCTGTGTGGGTTCTAGGAAAAAAACCTGGGTCTGCTGGAAGTGCTTTCTTTTTATTACAAAAACATTATGTGTGTATACCATGAGTGTGCAGAAGCCCTCAGAAGTTAGAAGTGGGTGTTGGATTCCGTGGAATTGGAGGTACAGTCTGTGAGTGCTAGAAAAGAAACCCAGGTCTCCTGCAAGAGCAGTGTGCTCTTCACTCCTAAGCTCTCTCTCCAGCCCTAAGTAACACATTTTGTAAAGACAATTGGGCTTTGTTTTCTGAGACAGGGTCTCGTGTGCACAGACTGGCCCCCAAGTTCCTCTTTAGCTGAGGATTAACTCCCCTTCATTATCCTGCCTCTACTCCCAAGGGCTGGGATGCCTTGCATGTGCTACCACACTTGCTCAATTCTGGCTTTTATTCACTCAAAGAGTAGTCTGAAACAAATTTTGTGGTCTTTATGTTCAATTTTATTTTATCATCTTCAGTTTTTAAATGTTTTTAAGACAGATTCTCATTTTATAGTCCAGATAAGCCTCAAAATGACCATATAGCTCAGGCTGGCCTCATGTTGGCAGCAGTCTTTCTCAAATGGGCCCTCAGGGCATGTTTAATGTATTTATGGAGACAAAATACATTCTTAAACTGCCTATAAATAAGTATACTACCCCTTTCTCCTTGCATATTACGAATGTGAAATTTCCAGCCACTCCAGATTTCAATAGAACAATGAATGGCAGAGCAGCAAGTTGAATACATTTCTATGGCTCGTTCTGTATCCGATAGAAAGCCTCTTTAAAGCAGTTATATCCAGTTTGGCACAGTAATAATTTGCTACTCTCTTGTTCACTAAGCATAAGCTACTCATAAACTACTATGAAAGTTATAAGGGTAGCTGGAAGCTTTAGGCATTACTTCAATTACTTGAACTGGGAAAGGAGAGATTATTATCATAAACAGTGAAAAGGCAGATAATTTTAACATAATGCTTGTTCATTCACAGCTAGAGGTTTGAAACTCAAACTTTATCATAAAACTACATGCAGGTTTGTGGCTTGGACAGTTTTGTCTTAAGAAATTATATAAAATTAAAATTAGTGATGCTAAAAATGATCATGATTCTTATTCTTTTAGTGGTTCAAAGGTTCATTTTAGATATAAAGAAAGGTATGGACAGCAGAAATAATACAAAGTTTACACATGGGCGAGGAATTCCCTGATTCTCTGATCATAAAGTAGGGACAAGTACAGGGCGTCCTATTAAAAGTCATGAGGCATCAACAGGCACTTCCCTGGCTTAACTATAGCTATCTTACTGTTTACTTCATGGGAAGCCATGACTCCACATTAAGATCTTTAAAGATCACTGACAGACATATAAATTTACCTTCAATTTATTTCATAACAAAAAGCACTTTTGCCAAAAGAGAAGAATGTATTTTGTTTTAGGGAGAGTCTTGCTATATTGACTTAGGTTAACTTCTAACTCATGATTCTCCTGCCTCCGGAGTCGCTGGATTGTGGTCACGTGCTACTTAATACATGTGGGTTAGAAGACATGTATGATTAGGACTGCCAGAGTTGCATTTCAAATCTAAAAATATTTACCTTCACGGCAAACTCCATGTTTGTGGCTTTATGTATACATCTCTTACAAACGGAGTATGAGCCAACACCAATATCCTCTTTTACTTCATATCCATCAGTAAACTGAATACTGTTCCTGTGTAATTGCTACAAGCAAAAATCATAGGTTGATAAAGAGTTCTGTATTCTGTCTTATGCATTTTATAATATGGAAATATTTTACTCAGCATATATTGATGATGTTATCTATTAATACATGTATTAACAATAAAATGAGTAAAAATATTCATAGTATATATTCTTCAAGTACCTATTAATAACCAAGAAACAGGCCCTTTAAAATGGTTATATTAATAAGAGAAATGCTTCCATTTTGTTTTTATTTTTGAGAATTTCATACAATATACTTTGATCATATTCATTCCTCTTCCTGAAATCCTACCAGAACCCCTCCGCCCGCCCAACTTCACGTTCTTTTTCTCTCTTAAAAAATAAACCCAAAACAAAAAGAAAACAAGACACCAAAAAAGCACAGGAACACACACACAGACACACACACACACAAACACACACTCAGACACACACACACACACACACACACACACACACACACACACACACACACACACACACACACACACACCCTCTCCATGGTCAACTATTCCTGTCCTAGAGTAGAGCTGATATTCTCAGTGTTACTCCACTGATGAAAAACCTAAGTTTCCCTCACCTAGCAGGCATGAGTTGCAAACAGGTTCTTGGCTAGGGATGGGACTTTATGTCTATTTCCTTTTTTTACATGCTAGGATTTTGATTGGCTTGAACTTATGATATATATGTATGTATGTATGCATGCATGTATATATGTATGTGTATATATGTGTATATATATATATCTGTATCTATATAAAACTTCTGTGTATGTGTCTGTAGGTCACCAGTGTGGGAGTGCCCATAGAGGCCAGAAGAGGGTATAGGATCCCTTGGAGCTACAGTTACAGATATATGGTTGTGAGCTGCCATGTGTGGGTGAGGAGAATCAAATAAATCCTCCGGAAGAGCAGGAAGTTGTTTTTAATATATCTAGCCCTGAGACTCCTTCATTCCCCAACCACTTTTACAAACAAACAAACAAACAAACAAACTCTTACTTTTTCAAAAGGCTAATTTAAACCTATGATGTAAAAGATGAATTAAAACTTTTAAATGTATTTTTATTTTTTGACACAGTAATGGCACGTTTATGATGTGTAGTACATCTCAATAACTGTACTCAATGGGCAATGATCACACAGGGGTGAATTACAATTATCTTCCCACGATGCTGTGACAAAAAGAACAAAATTTCATAGTTTATTCTCCCCTTTAGCAATATGTATCAACTTAGTTTTCTGTTGCAAACACCCCATTCCCAGACACATGTACTCAGACTTACTTCTATGTCCTTTACCTACTTTTTTTCAGATGTGATAGTCAGATCATATGAAGGGGTAAATGTACTGTGCTAGATAATTTTATTTCTGTCAACTTGACAAAAACCTCAACTGAAAAAAAATGCCTCCATCAGATTGGTCTATGGTATGTTTGTGGGACATTTTCTTGATTAATGAATGGTTGATGTGATAGGGCCCAGCCCACTGTGGGCAATGTCATTTTTGAGTAGGTGGTCCTGGGTTGTGTGAGAAAGCAGTCCAAGCAAGCCAGATTCTACTTTATTCCTGCCTCCAGGTTCCTGCCTTGAGTTTATTTACTACTTGTTTTTATAAATAAAGTTTTATTGGCACCCAACAATCTCCATTTGTATATGAGTTATCTATGGCTGTATTTTTTTGTGAGTTTTATTTTTTTTGGCTGTATTTTTTTGTGAGTTTTATTTTTTTTTAACTTGGTCTTGATAAGCAGCCCAGGTTGGCCTTGATCTTTCTTTGCAGCCCCCACTAACACTGAAATTGATGCTACTGCTGCAGGCTCCTAAATGGATTACGCAGGGACAACATGTGTGGCACCATGGCTACTGTTTTGCAACTACAGCAGTGTTGAATAATTATAAAAATAGTTCACAAAACCTCATATGTCTTCTTCCTTTTTATAAAGTCTCCTAAGCAGGTATAATGGAACTTGCAGACCTCACAGACTAGCTGACCCGACAGAGGCAAGTGATGAAATATTGTAGGCCTAAGAAACATTTTGAAGTGTAAAAGATGGGGGTAACAAAATAGTGATGCTTATCTCAATTCTCTTAGCATTTCACTTTCAAATCACAAACATGATTTTGGTTCATGCAACCTTTGCAATGATTTATGAAAGAACTTTCTCTAATGTAAATGATCTAAAAATGTATGTTAAAGGGTTTACTTAAAGTTAATACATAAAATCTAATCTTACTATTCATACACTAAAATCTATATTAACATTTCAAATTCTAGGTTATTGATGTGTCACTTACCTGAACAATTGAATGCACACCAACTGTCTGCATAGCTTGGCTTTCGTCATCTGAGGTAATAGCAACAAAACTAAACCCCCGAAAAAGCTGATGTGCATTAGCACTAGGTGGAATGCCAGGTGAATCTAAAAAGAATAGGAATTACTAAGAGCAGTCTTCAGATGGCATTCAAGGGAAAATTGTTGACATTCTGAACTTTCTTACTTATTCTGGCATTCTCAGTTACCTAGTATGTTTATATGTATAAACACATACCTACATACCTGTTGCTATGCAAGATAATTCAGTGTATTACGTCTGTCCTGATTACTTACTGCAATTATCAGCCTACTAACTTAGTCTCACAGCCTAGAAAATAGTTAATGTTTGAAGAACATAATAAATCAGTGAATTATTGGTTTAATAGTATTTGAAATTAGTATCGTAACATTCACCTTCTTAGAATAAGGAAAAATTTCTTGATCTGTGCTGTCCAATATGGTTAAGTAACCACATATAGTTCCTGAATATTTGAAATATACTTACTATGATTAAGAAACTGAATTTTAATTAAACTCAATCATCCATAAGTGACTGTCATACTGGATATCACAGCCCTGCGCAATGATCTATCAGTGCTATGGCTTCTCATTTTTCCTGGGAGTCGGGATGTAAAGTTGATATACAGCAAATTTAGGTGACTCAAGGAAAAGACTTTTTAGATTGAAGCAGAAACAGAGAGCCATTGAAGCAGAGACAGCCATTGTCTTATATTTGAGTTTTTATGTTTTTTCTTTACCTTTGGGAGTTTTTGCAGTAAACTCAGGATCAAAATAAAATGTATCTTCAGGTCTGCCCGTTGCAGGCTTAAAAGGCGGGTGAATCTCTCTTCTATATAGTTTCTGGTGGAAACAAGAAAGACTTACATATGGGTTGGGTTAGCTTTACAAAAAAAAGGAGTTCAAACTTTTCTTTTTATTTAAAATAGTACTGAGAACCTTGGAATTGCTCCCTCAATCCCCTCAAGTGTGTCTTCAGACTATACTTACATTCCAGTCTATTGTTGAGAAAAATGAATGTCTTTTAATTTCTTCAACTCCATCTGGTCCAGCACCTATCCGAAATTGATTGGTAATAGTTTGATTTTTTGAGAACAAATGTACACATATTGTTCACAATCTTTGCTTTAGATTAATTCTCTAAGTATATAAAATAAATATCTGCTTTAAGGAAACAAATTAATTCAATGTCTTTACCTAATCTGTTTGCAGGATTCCGTTTGAAAAGCATTCGTAAAAGACTCTGGGCTTCAGGACTCAGAAACTGTGGCATCCCGAGTTTGGCTCTAAATATAAATCCATGTAAGAACATTTAACTTTTGGAGGCATTTTTCATCTTTAAACATTAAACATTTTCTTTTGAAAAAAATGTCTAGATTCATCCTAAGTTGTGAGAGATAATAGCGATCTGTGTATCATTCTGCAGTTCCTACAATGGCAGTGTCTAAGAGAATTGTAATGCAGTATAGTAACTGGGGCACTGACTCTGAGGTAATCTCCTGATCTCATTCAGATGCCTCCAGTTTTATTTGCACTTATATGTTTATATAGTTTTAATGGATATACTAGTTTATTTATCTATTTACCTTTTGAAGGATACTTGAATTGTGTTCATAGTTTGGATGACTGAATCTGCTACAAACATTCATGTATAGGTTTTTGAATAAACGTATTTTATACAAAATCAATACTATGAGAATAAGGTCATCTGAGACTTAGTTACGGTGGTTCATCTTCTGCCTGTTAGCACTTCTTCATAAGCAAAGTCTTTAGCATGGGACATGGTGAAGGACTTGCAAGTAATTTAAAAAAAATTAAAACTGTTATGTGTGTGACTGTTTTGTCTGAATGCATGTCTGTATTCCATGTGCAGGTAGTGACCAAGGAAGCAGAATTGGGCTTTAGATTCCCTAGAACTAGAGTAACAAGTGGTTGAGCCCTGCCATGTGGATGTCAGGAATCAGATATGGGTCCTCTGCAAGTACAAGTGCTATCAGTCAGCTAAGCCTCTAGACCTCCTTCAAATTAATTTAAAGGTTAAATTTAGTTTAAAGTCATTCACTAGGCTAGTGCTGCCCAAAATGTTAGTAAATCACATCCTCCCTAGATGCTTGGTGACAACATTAAAGAACATTCTATAACCTAGTGAGTTTATGGATTGTGATTTACTATAGAACGGGGAATAAAATAGTCATACAAGGCAGAGCAAGGGAGGGAACTGGGTGGGACAGTGGATGGGAGGAATTGGTGGGTCAGGATGAGTTGTGGGGAGAAACAAGCAAGATGGTCAGAGGGCCAGGAGAATGAATGGAAATCTGCAGCTGTCCAGAGTTGGGGGTGGGGATTAATCTCTAGAAGTCCCAGAGAGCTGGAATGGGGTAGGCTTCCAGAAGTCAGTGCAGGTGACCGTAGCTGAGATGGCCAACAGTAGGGACATGGAACCTGAAGAGGCTATCTCATGTAGCCAGACAGGAACTCCAGTGGAGGGATAAAGACAGCAAACCACCCACAGAACTTTCAACTCAAAATTTGTCTGCCTAGAGGAAATACAGGGAAAAAGAGCAAAGACTGAAGGAATGGCCAACTAATAACAGCCCAACTTGAGACCCATCCATCCCATGGGCAAGCACCAATCTCTGAAATTACTGATACTCTGTTATACTTGCAGACAGGAGCCTGGTATGGCTGCCCTCTGAGAGGCTCTACCAGCTGCTGACTGAGACAGATATAGATACTCCCAGCCAACCACTGGACACCTATGGAAGAGTTAGGGGAGGGACTGAAGGAACTAAAGGGGATGGTAACCCCACAGGAAGACCAATAGTGTCAATTAACCTGAACCCCTGGGAACTCCCAGAGACTGAGCCACCAACCAAAGAGCATACACAGGCTAGGCTGAAGCTCCCTGGCACATATGTAGCAGATGTGTAGCTCAGTCTCCATGTGGGTCACCCAACAATTAGAGTGGGGACTGTCCCTAAAGCTGTTGCCTGTACATTATTCTAGCTGGGCTGTCTTGTTTGGCCTAAATGGGAGAGGATGTGCCTAACCCTACAGAGACTTGGTGCATCAGGTTGGGCAGATACCGGAGGGGGGGGGAACCCTCTTACAGAAGGGGGGTGATGGGGGAAGGACTCTGTGAGGGAGGAATTGGGGAAGGGCAGGGATTGGGATCTAAAATTTAAAAGGCTAAAAATCCAAAATAAATAAGTCATTTTCTAAATATCTAACTCTAGCACACCCCTTTTGAGAGGTTACTATTTATTATAGAATCAGGGCACGCGTTTGAGAAAAAACCAAAAAGCACTGTTGTATTCAGTAACTAAGGTATGACAGCAGTCTTGAAAAGGTGGTCTAGCATCACTTATTTAAGATGATAACTCCTAGGACAGAAGAGAACAATCTGGGATGGAAAGAGGGTATACTTAGGAGTGTGGATCAAGAGTGTGAGCTATTTTCCCATGACTTGAATACTGTGAGCAGTGCACTGCAGAGGAAGATCTAGAACAATGAAATGATTCTAAGATAAAATCAGAACATCTGGACATGAAGGAAGGAAGAGACAGGTTTCTAGTTTGGAAAATAGGATACAAAGAAATGTTTATTGAAGGAAAGGTTGGAATAGTGTCATATACTCCCTGGAGAAACTTTCCTTAATCCTATCTTCTTATTTTTCCTTCACACTGGTCACTAACATAATAAGTCCACCCTAAGATAATACTGCACAGCAGCGGACATTATCTTTATTTAAGCATCAATTCTATTCTCCACAAGAACAGAAGGTACGAGACACTGAAGATCTTTTCAGTATTGTTCATTCTACACTCCCAGTATTGTAGCAAGTACCTACTCTATTACTTGTTGAGTTCATATGAGTGAACAAAAGGATTCCCTTCTGACAACCTGTCACGACTTAGCCACTAGAAGGCCAATCACAGTGAAACGAAGACCAGTTTTTGTCAAGTGCTAGGTATGTATGAACAAATAGGCTGTGGAATAAAAGAAGCTGAAAAATGATAACAAAAATCCCCCAAAAAGAGGCTTTGTTGAAAGGATGAAAAAAGATGAAGCAGTGACTTGAAAGGAAAGCAGGTCAAAGAAAGGGATTGGCTTTTTTTTTTAAACACTAGAGAGAGGGCTAGTTGAAACTGTAGGATACGCAATGAAATTTTGATAGTGTGAGTTCAGTGAACACTCATTTATGTAATATGTAATATGTACCTTTTAACCTTTTTATTGTGCAGAATACCATGTCAAAAACCTGTCAAAACAAACAAGTGCTCACCCAAAGTACACAGCTCAATAAATAGCCGTCTGGCCAAGAATGATAGCATTGCCAGAAACTAGCATCTAACATAATCAACTTTTTCTTGTTTTGTCTCTACTTTTACCATTTGATTAAAAACCTTAAAATATGCTTTCGTTTTGCTACTTTGTCAGCTTTATAAATAGAATCATAGGATTGATTTTTTTGGTTCTAAGCCTTATTTATTCAACTTTCTTGTAAGACATCCAAATTTTTGCATACAATTATGGCACGTCCATTCTCTTTGCTATATGGCATACTATGTTCATACAAAGGACTGAGCCTGCCTTGTTTTAGTCAGGCATAGTGGTACATGTATGTAGATATCAGTACTGAGAAGGAGCAGACTGAACAATCATGAATTCATGACTAGACTGGGTGGCACAGTGAGACTTTGTCTCAAAATACAAACAAAAACCAATCATTTTATACTTGTATAATACTGGATAAAGAAATACAACACAGAGGACTGTAACAGACTCAACTGGATGAATATTATTATCATAATCTGCTCTATTATTGCTAGTACAATGTCCACTATTACCAATAACATTGTTCTGAACATCTTTACATTTATATTTTGAGTACACTGTCACATAAACATTAAGTATATGCCTAGGAGTAGGGTAATCAGACAAAGGCATATGTATATTAATCATTAATTAATATATATTTATTATCCTTGGTTTGAATTTTAAAACCTCACCAAAACATCATTTAGGAGTACTTACTTAAGAATCATAGTCATTGTTTCTTTACGATCTTTTCCTTGGAAAGGTAGTGTACCAGTGAGCATTTCAAACTACAGAAAGGTAAAACAGGTATTAGCCAAGAAGTATAAAGTTTCAAGACCAGAGGTTAAAATAGTTATATATAGAAAGACATTTTCTTCCTTTGTTTAAAACTGCATAAAATCATTCTATTATAGTGTTACTGAATATGCCAACTGTACCAAATACATTAAATATAGTTTTTTACAATAAACATTATTTGTTTTTAAAATAAGCATTAAGTTTCTATCCAACTTTTTGATAATTCACAAAACAAATAACTATACAATTCTGCAGAAATCAACCATATTTTAAATGGTATTTGAAAAATGTAAATATGTGACTAGTTTAACAGACTGCTGATTTCTATTAGGCTTTTAGAAGGCTAAGAGGCTTTTACACAGAATAAACATTATTACTGCCTTCAGGTTTGTCTAACCTGATGACACTGTGACACAGTGTTGTCATTTATAAAGCTCATGCTTTGAGAAACAAAAAATCAAGTCAATAAGTAACACCTCCCGAACCCTATTCTCATAATGTTTTAGGTAAGTTAATGATTTTGTATTGGGCTGTATTCATACATATTCTGGGGTACATGCAGCCCATGGACTGCAAGTTGGACACATATGTCAAAAGAGAAGCAAAGGAAATCTATTTTGGGACTTTTTGAATTAGGATGAGATAGGAGCAACCAATATGTTCCCTAGTCCTACCCTTCAGGCAATCATTTGATTTGGTTATTTAGGGTTTATAATAGAAAATACTGAAAACCGAAGTACTTCCACACCCCCCTCATATATACCCTGCCAGATCTCATTTAAAAGAACAAAATAACAACTTCCACCCTCTAAAAATCAGAAATTCAAATCTTACCATCAACACACCAAAAGACCACCAGTCAGCACTTTGAGTATGACCTCTACGATTAACTACTTCTGGAGCCATGTATTCCACAGTGCCACAAAAGGAATACGCCTTCTTCTCGTGGTCAATAGATTCCTTACTTAAGCCAAAATCTGCCAAAATCAACTTTGAATTAATAAATACTCAAAGTATTTTACATAAAATTTAAACTCTGAATTCCAATACTTATTTATATTTAGAAATGCTAACTTAAAATTTAATAGTTGCTAGTCAAAACTCTGGTCATAATCAACCTTAAAGGAAATATTGGAGAGAATATTTTAATAAAATGAAGATTTTTACCAGTTAACTTGATGTGACCTTCTTCATCAAGAAGTATGCTGCAAGAAAAGAAAGTCAGAAAATGTCTTTAAAGCACTCTACACAAAGACATACAGAAACTGAAATGGAAATGACTCAACTGTCAGCTGACCATATTCACTCTGAATAGTTGCTTTTGGCCATGAGTAACGATTAAGAAAACAATTAAACAAGCTATACTTTTTCAAGGTGCTTTAATGTTTTTCTGCCTAAATCTTCTTGTCCATACATACTGGATATGAAGTACATATTCAATCTAGACTCTCTTTTTTTGAGACAGTATCAATATCTCACTTGCGTTCAACCTGCCAAGTGCTGGGATTACAGATTTATTTATTTTATTATTTTATGTATATGAGTATTTTGCTTGCATCTGTGTATGTGCACCATGTACATGCCTGGTGCACATGGAGACTAGACTAGTCCACTGGATCCTCTGGGACTGGAGTTACAGATGGTTGTGAGCCTCCGGGTGGGTGATGGGAATCAAGTCCAGGTCTTCTATAAGAACTCCAAGTACTTTTAACTGCTGAGCCAACTTCCAGCTAAAGATGCTTTATTTTTTGAGATGAATCTTGGCTATGTCATACAGGCAGGTCATGAACAGTTGGACTCAAGTGATTTTCTCACTTTATTTTCTGAGTCCTAGGTGTACAGGTATGTACTAATGTGCTTGGCTAACTTACAAAGTTATAATGGATGAATTAAATGACACGTGGCTCTCACTTCACAAAAGCTGTTTAAAATTATTCTTTATATATTGGAAAAAGAAAAACAAAACAAATCCTGTATGCATATTATATGAAATATCAGCTTCTTGATGAATGCCACTATAAGAACTGTGGAAAGTTGCTAAATTCACATTTAAAAAATTGAAAACTTAAGAATAGAATTTCTTTTTCTTTTTCTTTGAGACAGAGGTCTCTCTATGTAGTCCTGATTGCCCTAGAACTTTCTATGTAGACCAGGTTGACCCCACAGATCCACCCTATTCTGTCTCCCAAGTGCTGGGAATAAAGGCATGCATCACCAGGCCTGGCTAAGAAGAAATTTTCAATAAACAGCATTTTCGAGAAAGGTTTAGCTTTATACCATTCTTCACAAAGCTAAGTAAAAGAAAGAAACAGGACAATTAGAAGAAAAATATCATCATGAGATTGGGAAAAATTCTTCTACTAATAAAATCTTGAGAGAAACTACAAAAGATTAGTTGGTCCAATGAGGGAAAAAATGTGTATATATTAAAACAATGTAAATACATTTATAATGAGAAGATTTGTAATATATATGAAACAGTTAAAGTTCTTTTATTCCTTTTTTGTGATGAGGATCTCAATACATTTCTAGACTGGCATCAGATCTAGAAACTCCTGCCTCGGTTTTCCTAAGAGACGTGACTATGCATGTGAATGTTCAACTGTTCCTGGACAAATGTCTAGAATTCTTAGTTTGGAGCTGGCAACAGGACTCAGTGGTTAGAAGTACTTGCCACCGATGTGACCTTAATCCTCCGGACATGCATGGTAGAAGGGAAAACTAATTGTTGTTGGTTGTCCTCCGATTTCCACATGTTCACCACTGTGTATGTGCATGCCCACACAAAATAAAGAATTGAAGGTAATTTAAAACCCTTTTTAATTTATAAAATTTTCTTTTAAGTCAATGAGAAAAATGACGTTCAAAAAAAAGTTGAAGCTGTGAATAGAAAATCCATAAGTACAAACTGCCAACCAATAGACTTTAAGCTCATTAAAAATCAAAGAATGTAAATGAAAATCGAGAAAGCTGGGCAGTGATAGTGCACTCCTTTAATCCCAACACCCAGGAGGCAAGATAGGCAGAGGTCTGAGTTCGAGGCCAGCCTGGTCTACATACTGAATTCCAGGACAGCCAAGGGTATAGAGTTGGACCCTGTCTCAAAACAAACAAAGTAAATTAAAATCGGTTAATAGAGTTGTTTAGTAATAGTTTAAAAGTTTAAGATCATACAGTGTTAGCAGACTTGCAAAGCACAGTACTATAATGAAGTGCTGTGGGATCTATGAAGTTATTACTACATTTTATGATCTCCTTTACAACTGTATCACATTGAATTCATCTTAATAGCATGGCTCCTTACTTTTCTGGTTTTAAGTCTCTATAGATTATTCCCAGGCTATGCAGATGGTCTAAAGCAAGTGCAAGTTCAGCCAAGTAGAATTTGACATCTTCCTCTGTGAACATCACCTAAAACAAAATAATATTTCTAACTTTATTTTCTTTTTAAGTCTATGATTTTTATGTAAGGTTCTACATACATAAGACTTTAACTATTCAAACAATTTGTAAATACATTAATCAGATATAGATTTGGTTATAATTTACTCATAAAAGAAATTTGAAAAACAATTTAATCAGCGAAGTATAGTCATATGCTAAATGTTAACTATGCCCTCCTGTAGCCAAAATTTTTTTTAGCATATTAACATTTTAGAAATGAATAACGAATGTGAAAATAAATGCTCAATTGACAGTACCAAAGATTAAAGATAGTTATTGTTGTATTATCAATTCTGAAAAACATGAAAGCAGCAGAGTCAAGGTTAAGTTTTTCATGTAAAGCATTGCTTTCAGTATAAATTCAAGAGATAGGGAAATAATTCTTTCTGACTCAGTTTCTTGAATCAAAGAATTTTGTGCTACAAGAGAAATTATGACACATGCAATATTGAGACAACAAAGTTTTAATTGAAATAGAATGAGTAGAAATAAATTTAAAAATAGACAATTATATACCTCTTTGGATAAGCGTGTAAACAAATCTCCTCCCCTGAGAAAATCCAAAATAAGATACAACTTCCCTTCAGTTTGAAAAGCTGAATGAAGAAACACAATTTCTGTTTAAATCATTGTAGTTTAATTTTGTGGCTTATATTAAGTCAATTCATTCACAAATAAATATTTTTAGCGAATGAGTGATACCAGAAATCTGAGCTTATTTCTACATGCTTAGTTCTACCCAGAAGAAAATAATGATTCTCATCATTTCCATGAGAAAATGTCAAATACAGTGTCTTTATATGGACCAAAGTTTTCTACAGGCAAGAATCCCTCAAGAATGCTACCACTTTAAAGATGTTATCTATAAGAAAAACTCACGATGGAAAGATTTCTTTTTTTCTTTTTCTATTGTTTTATTTATTCAGAAAGATTTCTTTAACCATGAACTAAAATACAAAACTATGCCACAGCATGGGTTGGTTATTTTCAATCTAGTATATGGATTTTACCCTTCGACACACTGAGAAGTAACACTGGGCTTTCAGAGAAAGGTAGGTGGTAGCATTTTTAGGATGCTGATACTGGACCTCTTTCTTATCTTCAGTTTGGGCCGACATAAAAGGAATATAAAATTCTGCTGCAGTGTTATATATCTATATTTCAGTACATCTGAATATATTCAGAGGGTGAGAGAATCAAGGGAAAGGGACGAGAGAGAGGTGGTTCAGAACTTACCATAATGCAATTTGACAATGAAAGGATGATTGACTTCTACCAAGATATCACGTTCCATTTTTGTCCGAACACGGTCTCGAACTAGAAAAGATTGCACACATGATACAATATAAGTATTTTTAAAGATAATATTAAAATAAATTATTTTAGATCCCATTTTAAATTCAAATTTTCTTATGTGCATAAAACATGAATTTTTATTGCTGCTGAATTTTTAAAATCTGTAAAAATAACTTTTACTATATTATATAATCAAAAGCAACTGTGTATTTAAAAACTCTATACTTTAAGTTAAAAATATATAAGACATATTAGGTATTGGGTTTAGAAGCATTTTAGTGGGAGTTGTGGAAAATGGTTAAAAAGAAAGCACAAGATTTCTTTAAAAATAAGACATTTTATGAAATATTAAAACAAAAACCTGAATTAAGTTTCAGTACTTCTACTAACCGTATCACCTCAATAAATGTTCATTAAGTTTCTATAAAATGTAGCAGACTTTTTAAAGGATTGATTGATAAAATGTGGTATATAAAAAGAGGTCTATTTTGAGGGAGGGAGAAAAAAAAGGGAGGAAGGGTAGATTAGAAATATTGTACAGGTAAAAGACCAAAGTTTTGTTTTTCTTTTTTTAAATTAGAAAGATATGGATTCGAATTTGTATTCTCATGAGTCAGTTACTTATTTAAACTCTCTGGAACATCAGTTATCTTTCAGGTATAAAACTGGGTAATTTGATTGTTCTGTTGAAGAATTTGTGATCACTTGGGTAAGGTTAATAACCAAAGCCTAGTGTAAGAGGTATTTAAGTAATGGTCGCTATCATTATATCAAAAAGCAGTAGTGTGAATATGATTAAGGAGAAGTTTATTACCAATGGTAAGTATTACAGGACTTCAGAGAAAAGCAAGATCAGTTTTACTTGTATAGGAAGACTGTAAGTCTAGAAGAGGCATGGTTAGGATACAAGCTTTAAGACTCCCCCAGTGGATGAGTTCTAAAAGAGACCAAGTATAGATGAGTACCGACACCTGACAGACATGAAAGTGTAAATGGTGTCTTGAAAGGAGCTACATCAGTGTGGAAACAGAGGTTCACTACAGGGGAGCTAACTCAAGGAAGACTCAGATTCATGATAAATTGAAATGTTGGGAAGAATTTGGGTTTGTGGCAAAACTCTTTTCCAGAAACAAACATTTCCTGAGCAAAGCCTATAAGCTAGGCATTAGAGCAAGAAGTACATCCAAGGGCTCAGAATATAGGGGGAGGGGTGAGAACTTAATAAATGATCAGAAAACATTATGAAAGTCAGATATAGTGGTATGTGTCTGTAATCACAGTATTTCAGAGGTGGGGGCAGAAGCATTAGGTGTTCAAAGTTACTTTCAGTTCTGTGGTGACCAGCCTGGGTTACACCAGACTCTTGTCTCAAAAAACCAAACCAAATCAAAACAACAAAAACTTTCAACATTTATGTTACTGATTTAGACAAAAAAGAAAGATGGGGTGGGGGAGGCAAGATGAAACTTAAGTTAGTTTTATTCTCAATTTAATGGAACCAGAGATAATTAAAAAAAAACAGCTGTAAGCTTCCTGGGGAAAACCAAACACTTCGAGCCAGGTAGAGATGACTTAGTGGGCAACGGTGCTTACAGCTAAGCCTGACAGCCTCCCTTTGATTACTGGGAACCACACAGTGCATGGAGAGAACCAACTCTAGCAAGTCATCTGCTGACTTCTGCACTTGACTCCTGGGCCAGCCCCCATTCCACACATGAAATAAACATGTAACAACAACAACAACAACAACAATAATCATTGCTTTCTCCATCCTATCTTCCACCCAACCGAAATTAATGAGTCAGGTATAGGAATCAATTCCTCTTGTTGGCTATGCAGCTCTGCCTTTTAATTGAAACATTCAGCTAGTGTATCAAATTAATTATCAATCTATGATTCACTAACTTGTCATCCATATTGTATCTAACATCCTGTTTATTTTTATGTGAACAAACCTTATCATAATGGCTGGTTGATAATTCTATTCTAGTCTGGTCTAAGTCTTTTTCCTTTAATTATGGTTGGCTATATCATTTGTGATTAGTTCCCATTAAAGTTTAATTCTAAAATTCTAGCTCTTAGAGTAAACAAAGTTCATAATCATTTAAATACCACTCCTCTGCCTAATGAGTAGTAAGACCAACATATGCATAGTATGCACCCTTTCCATTCTTCTTCCACAAGGAAAAGCTTTTTGTTTTCCTCCTTTTTAGTCAAGGTTATATTACGTAGCCTGTGGTAGCCTTGAACTGGAGATACTTTCCTCTACCTCCTGAGGTCTGGAATTACAGGAAGGCACCCCCATGCTCAACAAAAGAAGACTCATTTAGGAATGAAGAACTACAGCTTATGAGTTACCTTGGTCATGGAGTGAGCTTTGTATGTGTCATCAACAAATTCCTTTGTTTTGTCACACACAACTATAGTAGCACTAACCTGGTTCCCCTTCTTTACATAAAAAAATCATCCTATAATCTAGAATTATGGTTATCACATTTTGTTTAAATTTTGAGACTCTTCATGAATACCTATAATCAATAAAATACCAACCCTACAGATACAGATCTATGAAAAAAATCCAATTTACACATTAGACACAGCAAAAGATCAAAAAATTAAAGTTCCTTGAATGTGTTCTCATGTTAACGTTTCACTTAAAAGTACTTTATGGATTCTCTTTGGCATCTCTGAATTACCAACATCATTAATTTTGTTTTTTGGAGCAATTATTAACATAAGTTTTGCTTGAAGTTTCCTAGAAAAGATAAAATTAAATATCAAAACAAAACAAAAGCCAAAACTCCAGAAAGGATGAAAATAATAAAACTTAGGAAACCACCCAGGAAGCACAACATTCACAAAGACTAAGTGTTACAAAATAAAGAATACATAACAAAAAACTTTCATACAACTGGGAAATATTAGTTCCTAGTTTCAAAGGAAACATCCCACATATGGTATGATGAAATTTTACACTACACATCGAAAGATAGTACTCCATAAATTTCAAGACACAGGGATAAAGATTTTATCTACAGACTTTTGGAGAGGAAAAGTTGCTTACATACAAAGAACTAGCAAACATTTTTTTTGTGTGTGTGTGTGTGTGTGTGTGTGTGTGTGTGTGTGCTTTGTCTGAATGCCTGTGTGTGTGAGTGCTTTGTCTGAATGCCTGTCCCAGATTCATGCAGTTCTTGTGGAGGCCAGAAGAGGGCAATCGAATCCCTTGGAACTAGAGTTACAGACAGTGGTTGAGTTGTCTTTTAGCTACTAGAAGTGAGCAGAGCTCTTCCAACATTTATTTTAATCATATCTTCTATTAAGCATGATACTACAATTTTCCAAACATTCATTTTTAATATCTATAACTATGAATCTTTCTGTGAATATTTTCAAGTGCAGAAACTCATTTTGTGATACTATTTCCTTAGGTTAATTCAGCAGTATTAGTAACAACTGTACTTATTTCAAAACTGCTTTCTAATGATGCTGCCATCATATGAAATAACTCATTATTATTCAGTATGCATTTAAATATGCATATTATTTAATATGTATTCTATTTTAAGTCATTAAGTTGTTTCCCCAAAGATTTAAAAAATATTATTTTATTGTTTTTAATGTGTATAGGTCTTTTGCCTGCTTGTTCTTCTCTGCATCGCTTGTTTGTGCTTAGTGCCTACAAAGGTCAGACGTGGACAGCAGACTCTGTGGTAATTGAACCTGGGTCCTGTGGAAGTGCATCCAGCATGTTTAATCCCTGAACCCTTTCCCTAACCCCTCCTTAAAAGATTTATCTTCCTTAGTAACCTTTACTCAAAGTCTTTTACATAGGTTGTAATAGTATGTCTTATAAACTATCTTTCCCATTAGTTTTCCATTTACGAACTGCAATTTTACTGCAAGAGATTTCCTTTCTTCATTAGTTTAGGGATTAACTACAGATTATTCTTTAATAAGCTATAAATTATTACTATTATTAATTATTGTAGTGGTCAAACTTTCCCAGATTTAGCAAGTAGGAGCATCTTAGACAACTCTGCATTTGTACTTTTTTCTATGTAAGAGTGTGTATATATATGATATATATGTGTGCTACATGCACATACATGTGTATGTGTATGGGTGCGTGTGTGTATGTGTGCATGTCGTGTGTTTGTTTGTGTGTGTGCCTATGCATGCTTGTAGGCCAGAGGAGGATGTCAGGTGTCCTGCTATACCATTCTCTTAATACGGGAACTTTCCCTGAACCACCTAAAGAACAAGACATTGTACAGTCTCTGTCCCAACTGCTAAGGTTACAGGGCATGTATGTGGTCATATTGGGCTTCTGTGTAGGTGCTGGAATCCGAACTTGGGTCCTTATACTTTCCCAGTAAGTGCTTACAAACTAATCTATCACCCTAGTACCTCTACTTCATATATTAATATAATATTTGAGGCCTAGTTTTTTTCTGTTCCCTATTCAGACTATTTTATATTATATGAAAGGTTAATTAAAAATATCTATGTGCACATCAAAATTTTGTATGTATGTCTGGGTACCACATGTACACCTGATATCTAAGAAATAGAAAGGTTATCAGATCTCCTAGGACTGGAGTTACAATACTTGTGAGCCACCACGTGGGTGGTGGGAATAGAACCCAAATCCTCTGCGAGGGTAGCTACTAGTCTTAACCACTGAGTCCTCTCTGCAGTCCCTAAAGTTTTTATTGTCAATTTGCTTGTAGAAATTTGTACATCTCCTTCTGATGTTTTTTATGTTAAATAATTATGAAATTTAGGTAGGATGAAGTCTGGTATGGTATAAGATTCAGAATTTAGACTAATAGTTTCTCAAATATTTAAAAATAACTTGTGAAACCATTATTTCCAATTCCCACTGTTGTACTTACTAGCTTTAGCATACAGAACAGCAGGAACTCAATATTTGTGACATGTAATGAATTTAATATATATTTTAGTATTTGTATTTGCATTATTTTTCCAACTTATCACTGCTGTAAATAAAAAGAACAAAAAAAAAGGGAAAGCAAAGGATGATTGTTTTCCTAGAACTTGGTGAAATTTCTCAGCATTATATCTATACTAAATGACTGGGAACACCAGAAATAATAAATGATCAATACAGAAATTTTCTTGGGTATTTTAATGATTTATGAATTACATGTATATTTAAGACATACTGCTCCCTGGCATTAGGAATGAATATCTCAACTAGAGATGTGGCAAAATAAGCAGTACTAGTAAATAAAAGGAAGATTGAAGTATTTAAAGTCTATGTGTTATCTCTTCTAAGTGTCTCTTTACCTAGTAGACTCACATCCTATATTACATGTTTTTTTTTTTTTTAAAAAAATCAGAATCAGAAACTTGTTTGGAGACCACAGCTCAGGATGAGAAAATACTAAAAATTTAAAGCTATTTTGCATCTAGGTATTTAGTACATTTCAAAAAATATTCAACTAATTATTTGAAAATGAACCAAACCCAATTGTAATGTTTTCTACCTCTACTTGCCTAAAGCCCAAGGTGAATTCACAGTCCATCTTTCCAACACGGCAAGTCGTGCTCTTAACAGTAATATGACTCTTGGTCCAGTAGGAAAAAGTCCCTGAAAGCCAGTCTAAATTTAAAGCTGCTAACAAGAGCCAATTCAGAACGTTAGTAAGTAGCCTCAGGGTCGTGTGAGCTCTATGGAGCCCTTTCAGTCGTTTAGGTTCCATAAGCATGGCGCATAGCAGCAGCACTTACCTTTCAGTGTGGCCTTCTTTAATACCTTCATGGCATAAAGTTGTCTAGCATCAGAGCCTGAGATTTTTTTAACTAAGAAAACCTATATTTAAACAACAGAAAATAAACATTACAAAGAATTATAAACCATATTCCTTTATTACAGCAAGACCCCATTTATATATTTACACACACATACATGCACACATTCTCTCTCTCTCTCTCTCTCTCTCTCTCTCTCTCTCTCTCTCTCTCTCTCTCTCTCTCTCCTCTCCCTATATTATAGATGTGTTTGTCAAACTGAAGTTTCAAACAGTAGTTATAGATTGATATCTCAATGTAAGCGGATAGTTTCTTCTTTAAATTTTGTTGTTTGCCCATTTCCAAGGAGCATGTAAGATACAGAGGAAGACAAAAACTCAACTACATAGCAGCTAGAGAATAACTCCACACACTCATCTACTGCAGTAAATGTTGGCTCTGCTTTATCCCGACAAAATTCTTCTGAGTCGCTCAGTTTTTCTGGGTGCTAGGGTTGTAACTTAAGGTCCCATTCAAACTAGGCAAACACTCTACTGCTGAGCTATAGTCCCAGTCCCACATCACAATTTCTTGCTTCTTTAGGTTTTTTAAATTGTATTCACCTTCTCCACTACCTTCTTACCATCACCCCCTTCCTAAGGTATCTATTTTCATGTCTTTTTTTTTATGATGAGCCAATAAGTTTTATTAGGGTTGCTCATGGGAGCATAGACAACTTACCAGTGGCTAGACTATGAAACAGAATTTACCTCCCTTCCTGAGCAAACATCAACTGTCTATGAATCCTCAGGGAGGAGTGGGCCCTTCTGAGTTGCCCCTATCAAAATTCTTACACTGAGGCATATTGTGACAAACTTCAGTTGACACACTTATTTACAGATACAGAGTCTTTTCTGTCTATAAAAAGTATACACACATCTATGTCAATGCTAGAGAGAGTAATTTAAAACATTGCTAATGAAACATGTAACTATTTAATAAAACACTACATTTTCACCTTTTAACCCAGCAAATCATATACATCAAAATATGAATGAGGCCTAGAATCATTATTTAGCATCTTCAATTTCTGTATATTTGAAGATATTTTGAAAAAAGTGTGGGGTTTAGGCAAAATAAGTAAGATGTGCTTTAAGAGACTTTTTAAAAGATTTATTTATTTATTTTATGTATGTGAGTACACCATAGCTGTCTTCGGACACACCAAAAGAGGGCATCGGATCCCATCACAGGTGGTTGTGAGACACCATGTGGTTGCTGGGAACTGAACTCAGGACCTCTGGAAGAGCAGTCAGTGCTCTTAAGCCCTGAACCATCTCTCCAACCCATAAAATGTATTTTAAATAACTTCTATTTATGCTATAATATGGTTGATTCAAACATTATCAATGCATCATATTACATTCTTGACCTTTTCCACTAAGCATTAAAGAGACCTCTAAACAGACCTGAAATTGAGAGAGAGAGAGAGAATGAATGAGTGTGTGTGTGTGTGTGTGTGTGTGTGTGTGTGTGTGTGTGTGTGTGTGTGTACATGATAGAGAAGGATGCTCGGTGTCCTGTTCTATCATTCTCCACTTAATTCCTCTGAGACAGAAGCCAGCAAGCCCTAGTGACTTTCTTGTTTCTGCCCTTTAGAGTGCTCTGGTCACAGATGCACAGGGCCACACTGGGTCTTTTGGTGCTTTGGATTTGAACTGAGTGCCTAATGCCTGTGTAGCAAGTGCCATTACTTACTGAGTTATCTCTCCAGTTTCTGAACCTGAATTTTAACTTATTTCCTCTACCTATTCTTTCAAATCAAGCAGCGTTCCTTTTTTGTTTTGTTTTGTTTTTTGAGATTGGGTCTTATTCTGTATAGCCCTGGCTGGTGTGGAACTCAGAATAATTTGCCAGCCTCAGCTTCCCAACTGCTGAGAATTCTATATGAGCCACCACCATGTGTGCCTGACTGAAAGCAGTGTTCTTCAGCTACTATGTGTGGGAAGAAGAGAAGCAATTACAATCGAGATTTAGGATTAGGGTCAGCTTTCAATGATCTGACGACTTACACAAATGATCTGATCAACACAAAAATCTCAAAATAATTTATCTAATTGATTCTCAGACAAGGTAAAATTTTATTGTTTTGTAAAATAGTACAAGGCAATGAGTAATGAAATCAAATGAAAATCACCACATCTGGTATCTGACCCCTAGAGGCAGGATGTGCTCTGTTGTACTGTGTTCTCTCTGCCAGCACTAAGCCCCAGCTAACATCTCTTTTAGTCAATTATGGGGAGCCAATCTAGGAGGAGAAAAACATTTTTCAATAAGGGTAGTTCTAAGGTAGACTGCTGTTCAAATGTTAAAGGTAAACAGATACTAGTAATAACTATGAATAAAAATATATTCTAATTGGGTAACCTTAACTAGGAGATTTCCCTATCAATGTCTTAATGACTTTTAGCACTTCTGAATTTCCACAGTGCCTTCAGAAGCATCTGCAGTACAGCTTCACGACAATCTCGGGAAGCAGGCCTACCAGTTTATGGCTGCCCAAATCAGGGCTTGGAAGAAGTCAAACCATTTGCCTGGCATCACAGTGGAAGAAGATCCAGGTCAGATACCCAGTTCTGGGTTCCTGCTCAAGGAATTCTTTAACTGTTTCCTTAAGCCAGTGAGCTGCCAAGCTCAGTGAGAGCAGCAGGAGTCCTCACTTGCCCACGCAGCTATTATAGGCTCTGACAGGTCATCCTGTTTCCTTGGTTTACACTGGCCTTTAAGGATGAGTAAGAAAGAAGACACCCTATTTTAATGTTTGCTATTTATAGTGAGGCATTTAAAATACTTTTATAAAAATAAGGGAGAAGCATTCAAATTCCTTGGAACTTAAATATCGTGTTTCCTGAAACCTAATGCATAAAAATAAACTCATCTATTTGGGTTTGTTGAACAGTAAGGCAATCCTGTTAATGCCAGATATTATGTGTTTGGCCTTATATCATTTAATTCTCACCATAATCCTGTGAGGTCAGCACTATGACTCATTGATGTTTTTCAGAATTAGAAGTTAGGCATCATGCTACTCATAGTGCCTCTAGGCTAGCGAGAGAGATTAACCAATAAGCAATTTTGCAAATGAGTAAGTGCAACAAGTGCAATAAGTGTCAAAAGTAGAGGTACATAATGTTCTTAGAGGGTATCACAGGGAGAGCGACAGGGAGGCTGGCAGGGAAGTCTTTTCTAAGTCATAGGCGCAAGAGTCAACCAGTTGAAGAAAATTTAGGCCAAGACTAAAGGCCAACAGGGTTAGAACACAGCTGAAAAGTATAAAATCTTGTGTTTTAGAGGCAGCTAGAGGTCAGACTGAGGATCTCCTCTGCGATTTAACGAAATTGTCTTTATCATAAAAACAAAGGAAGGCAGCTGGAAAGTTAAAGGGGGCGCAATATTATTTTTTTGCTAGTTCTCATGTACATAATTGAGGTTAACAAATTTTTTGGAAGAAACTCTTACAATACTCTGTGACTAGACCAGAGAAAGGTAGAGGCAGCATATTCTATAGAGATGGTAATGGAGGATAGAATCGTATGATTCCAAAATTATTTACTAAATCAACAGGATCTGGTGACAGATCCTATTGGCTGGGGTGGTGTATGACATGGTGGGGATTGAGGGTGGAGAAGGAAAGAGCAGACTTGAAAAGATGTTAAGAATGCCTCTCTGGTTTCTGGCTTGTTTCACTGGATGCCATTCATAGTGATAGAGAAAAACTGAAATAGGATAGGTTTGGGGATGGGAAAGATTATGAGTTTGGTCTTAGACACGCCAAGCATAAAATAAAATGCCTATGAAAAATAAAATGCCTTTGAGACATAAATGGGGGGAGGAAAAATCTAGGTTGGAAATACAAATCTGTGTTGTCAGCAGCATGTGAGTTACAATTAATACAGGAGCACAGAGAAAACCAATTAGCAAGTAGTACAAAGAGACAGCAGTTTAGAATCCAACATCAACGAACTTCCATATTTAATGACATGCTAGAACAGGGAAGCAGGGCTTCAAGAGATTAAGTAACAGTGAGAAGTAGAAGAAAAAAATGAGTTCAGTTTGGCTGACCCAAGGTTTAAACTTATAACTATTATATTCTGCTGGCTATTGAGTCTATATTTAGATTAAAAGTATGTTCTATGTTTAAAAGTAGTTAGACAACCATAACAAATTATCAGTGTTAGAAAAGGGCTACTAAACAGTTTCAATAAAATATACAAGACAGATCTGCTAATGCCATTTTGATGCTTACATATCATGACATTTTCCAACATTTTCTTAAGAGAGAGGTGGTAAGGAAGCACTGCACTGTCAAAGTTGTGTTCACCTCAGAATGTCTTTTTTCCCTGATGAGACTCTGTCTAGAAAGATCAAGTGGTAGCAGCATCTTGGGAAGTGGAAGCAAGAGCGCTGTTGGGAGTTCAAGGCTAGTGTGGGCTAGAGGGAGACCCTGTCTTAAAACAATGATTGCAACAATAAAAACAAAGAGAGGAGACTATATAAAGGGGATAGCTTGTGTTTTTAACTTTTTAAAAAGTGAGAGAGCTGCGAATGCACTTTAGCAACAGTGTGCTTGCTTGGCACTCCCAGAAGCCCTAAGCTCAAGCTCCCTATCACAGGCACAATAAAACCAATGTCTAGATACCCGCCCCAGTAGGATGACAAGACAGGACAGTCTTAAAAGATAGAGTGAGTACGAACGTTGCCGATTTATGAAGGTTTCTACTGCAGTTCTGAACAATTCTATTCATATAAAAGAAAATGTTGCTGGCAAAAAGACTGGTAGCATTTTATAAAATAATTGTTTTCCAATGTGATAAAACATCCACATACTCTAAAATAATCTTATTTTTGAGAAAGGTTCTCACTCTAGTCTAAGTTGGCCTTGGATTCACTACATAGCCTAGGCTGGCTTCAAACACATGACAAATATCCTGTTCCGTCCGTCCTCCTAGTTGCTGGGATTACAAACCCAAGACACTAAGTCCTTTTAAATCTAAACAGCTTTTAAATTTGAATTCAGTTCCTTTTAGATTTTTTTTTAAGATAGGGTCCCATGGACCTTAGGTTAGCCTCAAATTCTCTATGATTCGTCTGCCTCCACCGCTTGAGCGCTGGGATTATAGGCTCATGACATTAGGTCCTGTTTGCCTTGTAACTTTTTCTTTTGTTTTTTGATGTAGTCTCTCTCTCTCTAGTCCTGGCTGTCCTGGAAGTTGCTATGTAGATCAGGCTGCTCTTGAACTCACATAGGTCCTCCTGTCTTCCTGAGTGCTGGGATTAAAGATAAGTGCCATTACGCCAGGCCTCCTTGTAACTTTTAAATCTAAACCTTATGAGCTATCTCTTTCTTTTATTTTCTATATACATTTATCTATGTCTACAGCTGGGGACATCTCCGCAGAGGAGAACAGAGCACTTGAAGCTGGAGTTACAGGTAGTTGTGAGCTGCCCAGTGAGTGTGCTGGGAACCAAGACCTGATGTTCTAAAAGAACAGCAAACACTTGTAATGACTGAATCACCCCTCAACCCCATCTTGTATATTTTAATGGATACATAACTATTTATGGGGCATAATGTGGTAATTTGATAAACCTTTGCAATGTATAGTGACCACATTTGAGTAATTAGTATTTTTTTATCTTTAAATATGTATAGCCAGTTGTCATGGTGCATGCCTATAATCCCTAGGATTTGGGAGACTGAAGCAGGAAGACTGTATGTTCAAGACCTGTCTGGGTTACATAGTAAGATCTTATGCTCTCAAAATGTTAACATTTTGTGCTGAGAAGCTTCAAACTTATCTTCTAATAAAATATACAATGAATTGTTAGCTATAGTCACGTTACTGTGCTATAGAACATGAGATCCTATTTCTTCTATGTATCTAATATTGGGATCCATTATCTAGTCTATTCCTAGCCTTGTGATTAGTGCTCTTCTTTCTACTTTTATGGAATTTCCATAATCTTTGTTTATAGCACACAACTATGACTTACCTTTCCAAAAGACCCCTGCCCTAATACTTTTAAAAGCTCAAACTGGGAAGGATCTGCCTTTTCATGTCCTTCCTTCACATGATGTGTGATTGCAATTTCCTTGATACTGCCTTCTTCCTGTTAAGGTAAACATAAAGAGACAACACATTGTTAGCCAGAACGAGTCTCAGTAGGAACCAAATAATCTTAACTTAATTAGCATATCAGAATCTCTCCAATAATACATAAAGCTAGTTTCTGCTGACTTTTCAAGTAAACAGAAAATATATAAGTACTTATACTTTCAAGTTAAATGTTAGAGAATATTAGACCATCTCAGTTTCTATATGATATTAGCACTAATTATCTGCATGTCTTCATTCTTTCTATTGGAGATAATTAAGATAGTTTTGAACAAAAGTGTGTGAGAATACTTGAGAATACCAGATTAGAGTACTATATTGTGTCTGGTCCATGATTATATCATATGGAACAAATGCCCTATATTAACGACGTGTTTGTTGGGGAGAAGACCTGAAACTGTTGTGGGGTAAACATACTTCTATCTTTCACAAACCATCTAAAGAGGAGTGGGAAAAGTAGAAGGAAATTTTATGTTTGAAATACCTAAGTTACTTCTATCTTCAAAGGAGAGAAAGGGCTATTAACTATGGACAGGAAAAGATTTAACATTTGTATGTATGGATTAAACCTTCGGGGGTGGAAATGACTGTTTTATACAATAAAACTGAAAATTCTTCGGGCTTAGGGAAGGTTGTTTTAGATCAGGCTGGCCTCCAATTTGTAGGCAATCCCTTTGCCTTAGGTTTTCCAGTGCTTGGGGTTACAGGCATGCAATACCACATTCGGTTTTAAAAAGGATCTTTAAAGCCCAGCATTGAAACTAGAAAATATATAACATGCACATTGAATTTCAATTGCATATTTGTATAGAGATGAACAAATGAATCAAGATAATACTGTGTGTTACAAACAAAAACAGCAACAAAAAAATTAACCAAACCAGAAGTACAAGTTTGTTAAATAATGTCATTTCTATTCTATTGACTATGAATGCAGCTTTTTCTAGATACATAAGTATTGGTGGAAGAATCTAAAAGTGTTATACAAATACTTTTGTTTTGGAACTAGGGTCTCACTGTGTAATCTGGGACAGCCTCAAACTCATGATCCTACTGATCCTCAGGCCCCAGAGTGCTAAGATTAGAGGCATGTACCACCATATCTCGTCTCATTCTTTTTAAGATTATAGTATTTTATTTAAACGTTCCCATTAGCATTTTCTCATATACCCTTAAAAGGCTGGCAATATGCTCAGTGGTAGAACACTTACTTAAGATGTGGGAGGCCCCAGGTTCAACACCAGTTCCATAAAATTCAACCAACCAATAAACTACCAATCAAAAATAATACTGGTAATTAATTAGAGATTAGAAAAAACAAAAACAAAAACAACAAAAGAATAAAAACAAAACAAAAGACTTCTACATCAAGATATCTAATATAATTTCTGGAAATATGCAGCAAAAAGAAAAAGCTCCAGGGTTAGGCTATAAAGGAATAGATATTTTCCATTTTCCTTTCTAAGGCAGAGGTGGCGCACATTTGATAGGGCTGTCCTACTACTTGGCAGCTTACTCATTTCGGACTGTCTTAGAATTCTAGCAATGATAACATTTCCCCCCAACATTTTCATGTAGTTTGTAATCTCACAGCATTATTCCCTTAAATCTCATGACAATGCTGTTTGTCAAGGCTTTGAATTGAACCAAGCATTAACTGATTCTTAGGTGTTACCCTCTTTCTGAGCAGTTACAGTAAGAAAAGCAGGAAGAGAAAGACCAAATTAAAAGAAAAAAATTTCCAAAGAAAAATGAGTATGTAGGACTGATAGATAAGATCTAGATGAAAATACAGAAAATATTTTTATCTTCTATCAAACATGCATTAGGTGTTTTTCCACCTTATATATTACAGTTATGTTTCATGACAAACCTTTGGCTTTTTCAATTAAAGATTTTGAGGGCTGATGATAATACAGAGTAAATTCCCAGATCAGGCAAAAGCATTTCAGAATTCATGCGCTCCCCACCCCCTTGCTCCACCCATCATGAGAATTCAGCATATCTCTTAAAGGCAAAATGCTTTGAATCCTCAGCAGTCTAAAGTTTAAAGAGATTAAATAAGAGCTGAAGAGCACAGCCAGCATGCTGCAGACTCAGGACTCCATTCTAGTTTTCGAACTTCCAAACAAGGCCCATAGGCTGCCACTATCCTAAGGCTGTGATTTTCTTGGTGCTTTTCCACCTAAGAGTAATGACAGGAACCTACAGACTTGTGCCCCTAGGCTTTGCAGTCTTTGTTTTTGAAATAGAGTTATCACTATAAGTTTAAGCTGGCTTTGAACTTGCCTCAGCCTCCTAAATTCTGCATTTATAGGCATGAGCCATTATGCTTGGCTTTAACTAGTCATCTATATCTTGCTTTACTTACTCAGTAGCACATCCCTAACAACAAAATGATAATCATTGAACCAGTATTTGTATGTTTAGCAATTCATAAATTATATACACATAAAATAAGTTCTCTTTCTTCTCCATACCCTAAGTGTCATCATATTGCATTTTAAAGATTAATAATGGAGTGTAAAACTCAACTCTTGGAGCCAAGCTTGCTGGTTAGATTCTAAGATGTATCAGGTAGTTTCTATAGATTCTATAAAATCATTTATGTCCTTAAATCATATGGCCATAAAGAGCTATGTTCTATAACAGTATACATTTTTATAATTGGGTAAGCAGGATGTGATTTAATTCTGTTACAATAGTTTTGCATCCTATAGTCCACAACAGATACCTACTACAATGCCTTTCCCAAGGATGTAGCATAAACAAGGAGGACCAGCTCCTGGATAAGTATTTAGCAGACTGCAGCAAGCTACCAGGATCAAGGGTAACTGCTACAGTGTAGGCTCCAATCAGGGGATGGATCTCAGGATAAACAGCAGTTACTATTCTCATCTTTGACGGTTACCCTTCCTTTCTTCTCAGGTCAATTAAGCCACTAAAAGTGCAGGCCCCCTTCGATCTCTGCAGTTAATAAATATATACTAAAATACCAGCTACATATCAAGTACAGTGCTTGGAAGACCTTTTAGCCTTCCTTCTTCATTGCTAATAGTATCATGCAGATGTAACCTTTTACTCTTTCATGCAGAAAAATGAAATGAGTATGGTTATGCATAATACCTGTGTCTAGTTCATTGTTTTTGAAACATTTTCTGAAAAGCCTTCAGTTCCACTTATGTGACCAGATTACTCAAACACCTCTCTGAGTTCTCCCAAATTCATGCACTGCTTCACCTTAACATTTGAGGCTCTTTGCAATATGACTTCAATCTATTTCTTTACAACAGTCTTTTGTGAAATACTTAATTTTCTATTTTTAAGATTTTACTATGTTTGCGTGTGACTCTCTGCATGTGAATGAGCAAGAGTGTAGATGCTCCTGGAGTTTCCTAGATCTGGAATTACAAGCAGTAGAGGCACCTGATGTGGGTACTGAGAATCAAAGTCAATCCTCGCCAAGAACAGCAAATGCTCTTAACTTCTGAGCCAATTTCTCTAGATCCAGATCTATTTCTTTATTCACTAAATTTTTTATTTCTAAATCAAAGTAATAAATGCTCATGGAGAACAAATCAGAGACTGGCAGAACAACTTCTAGTGAAAAGCACATTGCTTTTCATTGCTACCTAGGTTTTCATAGTTAGTTATACATGAGACAGAGTCCTTTGTAGCCCTGGCTGGCCTGCAACTTACTATGTAGATCAGGCTGGCCCAAACCTGAGATCTGGCTGCCTCTGCAGTTTTACTCAGGGTATTAAAGGCGTGCGCTATCATGCATTGCTCAACACAGATTTTAAAAGCAATTAATTTTGCACTTCCTTTTAAAATTTATTAAGCCTAAGACATCTAACGTCTTAAAATAAGATAAAAGCTCATTTGCATCTCTTCCTTTGACCACCTTTTCTGTTTGATAATTATATCACTGTTATATAAACCCTTTTTATTTTCCTGTTTTTGAATATAATCTTAACGCCTCACTTTGTGAAAGTCAACAGTGCCCATATATTCTTTCTGTGACTTTCCCCCACCTATTGGCAGCTATGTTTTCACATTGCTGAGCCCATTAAGAGAACTCAGTGCTCTGTAGCAGGTACGCTGAGCTCTAGGAAGGCTGAGGCATGAGGAGCACTTCACAGTCATCCTGAGCCAAGGGGTGTGTGAGTGCGTGCGCATGCGTGCAGGAGCACTCTTGTTTATTTGTATACTGAGAGGAACACTAATGTTCTGTTTTCTGTTTTGCAATTTAACAAGCACTCTGTATAGCCTGGCCCTAAGTAAGTTAAATCCCTATACAACAGCACTAGCATCGCAAGTGTACACTAGGTAATATAGTAGATTTTCTTTCATATGAGCCCCTAACAATGATTCCAAAGCTAAACCAAGGGAACTTCTTCACTGGCTAAATCTACTATTTTTTGTTTTTTATGTTTCCCTCTTTTAAGATTATCCCTTCTAATTTCCTATGACAGATTACATGGAAGAAAAAAATTTTCAGATTCCTAAGACAAGGTCTTCCTATATGGCCCAGGCTGGTCTCAAAGCCACAATTCTACTTCAGCCTCCTGAATGCTTACAAGTGTATAGTTATGCCCTGTTTAAAGAGAATTTTATGGTCTGAATAAATCTTGTCTTTATTTTGTCTTCATATTTGTAAAGTCTGGCTTGGTGTCAAATTTCAAGCTGAAAATAATTTTGTCTTAGAAATTCGATGTCATTTGCCCACTGCCTTCTAGCAACTGTGTTGCTTACAATATGGGTGATGCTAGTCTAATCAGACTTTGTAGATGATCTTTTAAAATCAGTTTTTATTTACAATATATTTTGGTTCTATTTTCCTTTCTTTCAGCTCCTCTCCACCTCCCTACCCACCCAAGTTCATTTTGTCTCTTGGTCAAAAAAAAAAAAAAATCAATAAAAAAAACTTAAAACAAAAAAAGCAAAGGTCAAGATCAATCAACCAAAAACCACTCACAAGACAAAACAATATCAAAATGAAACAAAAGGCACACATTTAAAAGAGTGAAGTTTATTTTGTGTTAGCCAACTATTCCTAGGCCTTGGACCTGTGCGGGAGTGGTTGCTGTACCTAGTGACACTCCATTGGAGAAAACTGATTTTCCCTTTCCCAGCAGGTACTGACTATGGAAAGTTCTTGTTTAGGGGTGGGACTTTGCTGGGTCTACTTCTCCGTGCTGTTTTGTTTTAAACTATTTTATGTGTGTAAGTGTTTTCTCTGCATGTATGTCTGTGCACCATGGATACACCCGATACCAATGGAGGCCAGAAGAGGATGTGTGTTCCCAAGAACAGATGTCCAGAAGCTGCTATGTGGGTGCTGGGAATCAAACTTGAGTCCTCTGGAAGACAATGAGGACTCACAATCATAGCCATCTCTCCAGCCTTAGATGACCTTTAAAATGTATTTAACATTTATTCGTGGCATGGGTGTGACAGAACAGAGGACACTCTGTGGACTAGGTTCCCCCTTCTACCGTGTGGGTCTCTGGGACTGAACTCAGGCAGACAGTACCAGCAGAATGTCCTCATGTGCCTTCCCACTCAGACATTGCGCTGGTCCTCATTTACTTACTGTTTCTGAGACAGGGCCTCACTATATAACTTTGACAAGCATGGAGCTCAATAAAAAGACCATTTGAGCTTCGAACTCTTTTGAAACTCTACACTAAGTAGTCAGAGTCCAATTTTTCTCAGAATACTAGGTGCTTAGATAACTTTTACCATCCATGAATCCTTAACTCTGTGGAGAATTCTAATATTTAATAATTTCCTTCCAATCATTTTTCGGAGCCTCTGTTTTTGAAAGTTCCCTTTGGGATAGGTTTGTAATTATATATTTTAATCTCTTATATCTCTGCTTCCTGAGAATTTTTCTTGACTATCTTTCCATTTTTATGTTGAAAAAAATTTTTTAGCCAAGGTTTCTCTGGGTAGCCCTAGCTGTCCTGAATCTAACTATGTACACTAGGCTGGCCTTGAACTCACAGAGATCACCTGTCTCTGACTCCTGAATGCTGAGATTAAAGATATATGCTACCACCACCCAGCTTGACTTTTTTTTCCTTGAGAAAAATTCTCTCATTTCTGAAGTCCAGTCAGTCTTGCTCTTGAAGCAATCAATCCTCTTACATGCACCTCTCAGCTAGTTTTATGTGGTAGCCTACCCTAGCATGTGATGTTTTAACTGATACATAGGTACTTTTGTCACCACAAAAAAATCCTTATGTTGTGCACCTAAAGCCTAATGATATTTTTACTATTATCCAAATTCTGCTTATTTGTAAGCAAAGATTTTATGATAGCCAAATGGGCTATCAATGAATCTAAATCACAATTCTGTATCATTCTTTTAAACTTCCCTGATGTTTGTTACGCGTAGCTTAAAGGCACTGAACACCTGGTACTGTATTCAAGGCCATCAGGCTCATCCTCAGTCTTTAAAGCGCATCCTCAAGTGGAGAAAAGGTTACTATTTCCTTTGCAAGCCTAGCAAGGTAGTCAAACTTTTAATCTGAGCACAGGGATGCAGAAGCAGGCTTATCTACAAAGCAAGTTCCAGGACTGCTAGGGCTACAGAAGGAAACTCTGTTTCAAAAAAATCATTTTTTCTCTCTTTTTTTTTTTTTTTTTTTCGGAGCTGGGGACCGAACCCAGGGCCTTGCGCTTGCTAGGCAAGCGCTCTACCACTGAGCTAAATCCCCAACCCCCAAAAATCATTTTTAAGCCATGAGGAAAACATAACTTTGATCCCAAATGTAAAAAAGAATTGAAGAAAGGTACTTAAAAGTAATACCATCTTCTTGAGTAATTAAAAACCTATTATTGTACTATGCTAGCGCTAAGAACACAAACTGGGCAATATTAACTGATTTTAAAGAATGATTCAATGTTTGGCATTATGCCCTACCTTGTATACATAATTTCCTTTTTCCTCCCCTCCCTTGAGTCAGGAAATGTATTCTTGAGGCATTTGTATTTTCCAAATTGTTTTGAATGCCAGAAAACTTTTTTAAAGCTCAAAGAAAAGTATTTAAATGCTTCTTGGTACAAGAACATATAAAGTATTTAACTATGGACCTATTTCTTGGTGCAACATAAAAAAGACCTTACAAAGGAAATATATGCTTATCCTTTAAAGGTGTTAAAGACTAAAGCCATGGAACAATCACTTCCTACAGAGATTCCTATAGTGCTATATTTATTTGAAAGGGATTCTTTAACTTTTGTTTTTAATGTGGTCTAGACAATGAGGCTGGTTACCCAAGACGATGTAAGAAACAACATTTTAATTTCTTATAGAAAACATTTGATTAGATTTAATTTACTGCATGTACTAATGAAATAAATGAGTTAAATATTTTTACTTAACAAAATGCTTGTGAGAGAATATCATGAGCCAATTCTCCCTGTTTAAAAGAGCATTGCTAGTTCTTCAAACCAACATTTTTAACACTCCCTCCCACTCTCCTCTCCCTCGCCCTGCTCTGCCCCACACTTGGGACTCTCAATTACTAAGTTACTTAAATGTAGGGCTGCTTGAAGCTCTCAAGTTTTTACAGGAACCAGATTCAACAAAAGCCTGACTAAGTGTTTGACTACTTAAAACAATACTTATATGCCAAATACTACTGAAAGTATAATAATCTAATATTAGTTAAGGTTGTAATTCTGTTCATAACTAGTTTAATTCTGAGAGGTAATTTGTTTTATTATATAAAATTATGAACTATTACTATCAGAGTAAAATTTCTCTAGCACAAATAATTCAATATAAAAATAAATTAAGAAAATGAAGGATTGAAATGTGTAATAAACCAACTAGCTTACTTTTAGTAAATAGAAATTTAATTTTTTTTAAAAAGTTCATCCAAAACTTATTCTGAACTTTTAAAAGTTCCTTAAAAGAATCTAGAAAATGGAATGAGTAGCATAATTATAGTTCATTCTGAATGAAACATCTTATTTTTTAAAAAAGGAGTTGAACAAAGCTTACCTGTATAGGGCGAACACGGAAAGACAGAAATTTAAACATGGCTACGAAACCATGCTGATGATAAAGAACTCCTAACGGTAAAACTTAAGCCCCTGAAAGCTTTCTCCTACCAGCTGTTCCGGCAATTAGAAAATTTCCTGTCAGGCGGGTCCTGAAAATGCTAGAAAAGAGGCTGGACAGTTTTCCTGTGGTAAAGAAAGGAGGAACCTGCCTACAGAGGCTTTTCGTGTAGCTGATAGGTAGAGAGGCTAGAACAGGAAACTGCCACAGATCTGCTGATAACCAAATCCTGTTGAAGTTGTTTTTGTTTCCTCCTGATTCCCAGCAGGTCCTAACAACCTTTACAACCAGTAAAATGAACGCCATTTTAGAATCCTGAGAAACGGCAGTGTTTCTTAACTTTTGGTCTTAAAAGCAAGTGAAACTAGTCACTGCTATTAAAATAAAAGCTGCTGATGCAAATGTGGGAATTTACCCTTTGTAATATTTATACCCATATACAAGATATGGCCTCAAGATGACGTCAAAGCTATATATAGACATGCCATGGGAGTTCCCTGTCAGTAAGGAAGAGTTTCATAACTATGCTTAGAAAATAAAGACTACACGCAAAAAAGAAAAACCTGAACTTTAAACTGAAGAACACATTCTTTTCATCTTAAATGAATGTAAACTGAACTAAAATAAATTTATACAGACTGTAATTATCCACTAGCAAAAAAAGTTATAGACTTCATGGTTCTAGTAAATAAAATTCAGTTGATCAAAATCTGAATTAAAAAATCCATCTTCTGGCCTTGTCTGGCGTCAATGGGAGGAGAGGCCCTTGGTCCTGTCAAGACTGGACCCCTAGTGTAGGAGAATGTCAGGGTGGGCAGGTGGGAGGGAGTGGGTGGGTGGGTAAGGGAGCACCCTCATAGAAGACGGGGGGAGATACTGGGTTTTTCAAGGGAAAACCAGGAAAGGGGATTACATTTGAAATATAAATAAATAAATATCCAATAAAAGAAAAAAGTGATTTTTTTAAAAAAAGTCCATCCTCTGGGTTTATTAGAGAACAAAAATGAAGTCCTAATAAACTAAGCTGAAAAGGAAGGTAGAGAGTGGCTTTCATATAAGCTCTTCCTCATTTCACTTCACTGCAAGTGGCACTTAAAATAACCAAAGGATCAGCAGATAGAAGAGCTGTGAGCTAATGTAAATCTATGTGGCTCTAAGAAAAACCTCAAGTACTAATCTACATAGCTGATAAAATTTAATAAAAGTAAGAGAAATTTCAAACCCCAAAAGACTCTGAAAACATCCAGAATGTGGACTTTAGGGTATAGCTCAGTGATCATTTTGTGTAGCATGTGTGAAAGCCGGGCTTCAACCCTCAGAACAGGGAAAGTGGAAGGGAAGTGGGAGGAGGAAGAACAGAAAGAATAAACTAACTTTCTAGATGAAGAAACTGTGGCAGAGGTAGGCACATCTCTTGGTGACAGAGCTATCTATAGTTGGGGCTCGACTGAGCATTTATTGATTGAGCATACATTATAGTGTCCATTATGTGATAAGTAAAAAGCCAAAGTACTAAGAAGTACATCAAATTTTTTCATGGCTAGGACTTCACGTAAATGGAGAATAATTTTTAAAAATGCTACACCACCAAATACATTAGAAATCAACTAAAATAAATGTCTCCACTAGAACTTTGAATTATACCCAGATGACTGCACATTTGACTCAGTTAAAAATGGATGACTCTGTTTTTCAGTAAAGAAAGCACTTAGAAGCTTTTCATCAGAGCAGAATTTTCCCAGATCTCAAAATGAATCATTTAAGTCTTAAGAAGCTCCAACAGGGCAGCAAAGTTAGGAAGTCCACCTAATGCACAACTGCAGTCTGATCATGAGGTGCCTCATGAGACTACACTAAAGCAAACCCCATATTTAATCACGACCAGTTATGGATCAGAACAGTCCTCTACTTTATTCAAGAGATACTTTTCTCAAACAGGCAAACAAAGAACCACTCTTTTTCATTTCAAACAAAGTCTCATGATCTCTCAGGCTGGCCTTCAATTACTGATGTAGCCCAGACTAGCCTAGATCTTCTGATCCTTCTTTATCCAATCCATCCATAGCCACCCCCCTCCCCCCTTTATAGGTAACAGACCCATAGGTACAGTTTGCTGACTTCATTTCTATTATTAGAAAACTTAAATGCATTACTAATGAGCACTAAAAATTTTACAATACAAATCTACTGTGGGGCACTTGATTTTCTGTATCATTGTGATATCCCTACCTTTCATACACATTCACACTTATCTAGAACTCATTTTTCAAAGTAGTAATGTATTATCAAGAATACTGTTTTCCTACTTCCATTTTCCTCTATGTAGTCCTTTGTCTTTAGAGCAGGAAGAATAAACCTTAAGCACAAATCATAGCCAGTTATGATGGTACAGACTTATAATTCCAACACATGGAGGTGGGGGAAAGAGGCTGGAGGATCTAGAGTTCAAGGCCAGTCTGGGCTACACAACGAGAGACGACATATCTCAAAAAAGGAATATGGAGCACACAGATAAAAACTATTTGTCCACTGCTTCAAACTATACACTAGCTACATACAAACAAACAACAAACAACCCAGAACACAAAAAGGAGTTAAAATAGGATACAGTCCTACTCAAACTTCTTCACTGGCTTCCAATCATATAACCAAATTAAATTCCTCTTTCAATGGAGATTAAAGTAAGCTATATACCAAATGCTACTTGATCTTGACTTTGGAAATAGTTACTAAAGTACTTAGACATACACATTTAGTTTCAAATCTCTTTGATGTAATTTTTTAAATTTCAATTTTATAAGAAGTGTTTATTTTCTATTAATATAATAAATATAGTGTTTCTTCCTTTGATATACTAATTTGATAACTTATATGAATAGATTTCTTAATACTGACCTGTATTTATATTTCGAAGAGAATTAACTGTCGTTAAGTAATTCTGAACTTAACCTGCAGATGTTTTATTAGGATTTTTGAATTTGCAGCCATACATTAAATTATGTTATTTTCAATTTTTGTTTTCATGGCTATAATTTTATAAAACAAATCAGATGCTTAAAAGAAATACTTAGGGCTTGCATTGTGATTTTTGCTCATTTTACTAGTGATTTAAATAATTTCTAAGACTATTGGTACATTTGTCTTGATTTTTCTGTTCATCTATGAATACTATACTTTAGATTTTGCTTTAAAACTATGTATTTCAGAAAAAGTACCGTAGTGTTGTACTTAGTATTATTTTGAGCATACCCAGAAATATAGAGACTAGTATGGTAAACTCTGTCCATCACGGAACTTTAACATTTTTCCTATTTTTTTGTCTTCTTTTTTGAATACAGGGTCTCATGTAGCCAAAATGGCCTCAAGTTCATGATGTCGATGAGGAGAGCCTTGAACTTCTGATCCTCTTTCCTTTACCTCCAGAGTCCTGGGATTGTAGGTCTATACTATCACAATGGGGTTTATCTGGTATGATGGAACCTAGGGCTCCCTGTATCCTAGGCGAGTGTTCTGCTAACTCAGCTACTTCTTCAGGCCAGCTTTAACGACTTTCAACTCAGTGTTTTCCTAGTGTTGTACATTTGACCCCTTATTACACACTTTTTATTGCACTGACTTTGTAAAAAAATAATTTATATAATTCCCTCCTTTTGCTTTTGATTAGTATACTAGGTCTTTTTGTTAAGTGAATATGGGGTTGCTTTATTTCAATTCTCCCACTTGTTGAAGCAGTTCTCTTGCTGATATAGCTATAATAATAATATTTAAGATAGTACTAAATCCCACCCACCACTGTTTATATGGAATTATCTCAGATAATTCTTACTGCTTAAGTCATGTTTAGGTACTGTTATCTGCACTACACATAAAGGGACATTAAATAACGCTGCGAACTCCTCTATACAGTTTGAATATGGAAATGATGAGATTTTCATGTCAGGATAATAAAGCAATTGAATGGAGGATGGAATGTAAGTGAACGACCAGTACAGTAGGTTGCAACCTCCTAATGCCGCAACTCTTCAATACAGTTCCTCATGTTATGGTGAGCCCTAAACATAAAACTGTTTTCACTGCTACTTCATAACTTCAATTTGGCTACTAATATGAGTCATAATGTAAGTATCTGATATGTAGTATATCTGATATTTGACCTCTGTGAAAGGGCTGTTCAACTCCCATAGGAGTTGCGACCACAGGTTGAGAGCCACTAAACTAGTGGATGACTTAGGTTAAAAAAAAAGGAAGTTGCTAAACTTTCTAATAAAACCCTGAAGGAAGAAAGCTCAGAAGAGTGCCCCAGGCAAAACCATGAACACAGTCAAACCCAATTATCAACCATCTTCATGATCCTGTAGCAGATGAATCCTTTTAGAAAACAACACAGGAGGTTCAGATGTTCAAGGGAATTTAAGGCCAGCCTGGGGTAGATGAAACTCTATCTTTAAAAACACACACACACACACACACACACACACACACACACACACACACACACACACACACACTAACCCAAATTGTATGCTAATGTAAAATAATCACATTCTTAATTAATTTCTTTGGGATGTATTTTTATAGAGTAATCCAAGTTTTTTAGACACTGAAGGGTTTGGTAGCTAACGATTTTCCTTAAAGTACAAGAGTTTTAGTGCACATTTACTAATAACTGCTACTGTAAGGTGCTAAAGGTTTAAGGTGTTAAATGAAAGACAGAATACAAGTTCTACAAAAAGATGGTTGATTTGGAGAAAATGTTAGTGATTCCTGGAGTGTTGGGAGTGCTTGCTTCGAAGGCCTTGTCTAGATGGAAAGAAACCACACTATGTTCTGCTTGTCCTTCCCATGGGCCAGAAGGCAGTAAGGAGGCAGCATCAGTGCCCCTGGTAAGAGCCTATCACCTCTCTCTGACTACATAGCTTTTTCTGTGTACTCTTAAGGTCCAAGTAATGCTTGTAAGAAATAATTAGCTTAAAATACTCATTGAAATAAAGGGGCCATAGTTTTCATATGCTAGTATTTCAGTTTGAGTCAGACAACCACTTGAATATCACTAAGTTAAGTCACTGGCTTTCCTTTCCAGTCAACCTAAAAGAATAGATTTTGTGATAATACATTAGAGCAGAAAGGTCGCTTTAAATCAGAGGAGGCACTGTACCTGAGGCAAGCCATGCCAGTGGCAAGCTGGGATGAAAGGAAAAAAAGTTTGGTTTTGTTTTAATCTCTGGTGAAGAGGTGTTTTAAGGGGTGGAGAAAGGGGATTCTAGGAAATTAAAAGAATTCTTTGAAAGAATGACAAAAATCAGCAAAAGGAAGTCCTATAAGCTTGGAAAGTTTGTGCAGTGTACTCATACCCTATTTAATGCTACAATATCATGCCAATTATAATCCTATTTATCTCAGAAGTATTTTCCCTAAGTGGCATTCATTTAGATCAACTAGAGCATCTGCCCTCAAGTACTGAGTGCTGAATTACACTTCTCAGTCAATGAGTTAGAATGACAGACAAGAATTGATGGAATTAGTCAATAAGGGTTATTGTGCCATACCATGTATTTACTTGCCAGTGAGCGCTCAATTGTATTTTCCTGTTTTGAGTAGCTCCCTGCCTATTTTCTACTCTGCTCAAGATTCTCTGTGCAGTTTATTTTGTGCTTTAACCATGATTGCTAATGGTATGCTGAACTTGTGGTTTTGAGTGTTATTTGCAATGTTCAAATTCAAGTTTTAAGGCAGCTTGAGGGAGCCTAAACTAACAAGTGCAATTCCTTGAAGAGGATCATGTATAGCATAGCAGCCTTATTCATTATTGAACAAGCAAGAGCTAAAATAACGGTGACAGAAGAAACTGCTGCTAACTGCTAATACCCCAGTATGACTTCTGGAGATCTGAACAGATGGTATTACTGCCTATGTCCTTCAGAAAGGAACCTGAAATGTGCAAGCTCCTGGGTTCAATCCTCAACATGGCAAAACAAAAGGTCTTAGAGTATTTTTAAGTGCCTAACAAATGAGGTCTTTGGGGAATGGGTATGTTTAAACATAAAATTCACATATGTTTCATATCCACCTTATATAAATAGCCAGAAGCTAATTTTATCCAGTATTTTCATAAGCCTTCAGTTTTACTACAACCTGTCATGTTGGTGCAGGTGTGTAATTTTTTAAATTGTACTATCATATCCATACTTTAAAGAATTCTAAATTTTGGAGGACTTTGAATGTGCTAGTTTTTACTACTTATCTTTGCTTCTTTTTTTTTTTTTTTTTTTTTGGTTCTTTTTTCGAGCTGGGGACCTAACCCAGGGCCTTAGCTTCCTAGGTAAGCGCCCACCGCTGAGCTAAATCCCCAGCCCCCTTATCTTTGTTCTTAACAATATTATAAATAACTATAATATAAAAAGTTGATCCAGGAGGTAGAAGCAGAACTCGGAGGCAGGGCAAGAGCAGGGGCAGGGGGCAGGGGCAGGGGCAGGGGCAGGGCAGGGGCAGGGGCAGATGTATCTCAATGAGTTCTAGGCCAGCCTGATCTACAGAGTGAGTTCCAGGACAGCAAAGGCTACAGAGAAACCTTATCTCAGGAAAATAGAGTGGTGTATGACTTTGGTCCCAACTACTCACTTAGAAGGCTGAATCAGGAGAAAGGCTTGAGTTCAGGAATTTGAAGCTGGTAGCAGAAAGTACAGTTCTGTGTCTTATTTGTAAATGAATGAATGAATGACAGATCCAATGAAGGACCAAAAGAAAGTGAACCCAGTTCACATTTGCCTAGGGCCAGGTCAACTTAAAGTAGGCAAAAATAACAAAATAACCAGGAAAACACTGGCTACTATGCTAGTTCCTTAGGAACACATTTTATTTCTGGCAAATAACATGAGAAAACAGGAGCAGCCTCTAGAAGGAACAGTACAGGAAATGAAGACTTATTACGGTCTGATTTTGTGCTAGGCATTTACTTCTCCCCTTCAATTCTCAGAAAAACGTTTGCATAGTATCATGAGAGCTGTTAAGAGAATCAATTCCTCACTACACTGAAAACTGCTGTATGTTATTCTTTGATAGCTATCTTCAAGTGAAGGGTTGCTAATTCTTCAGCATAGGTCACATAGACCATGGAATTCTCTGGCCAGCTGAGAAATGTCAGAGAAGTCTGAAGTCTAGGAGGCGATCTTACTTTGGGGTACGAGAAGGGATGTTCTATCTTCTGCTATTAAGGTAATTTCTCTTCTAAGTCCCACAGGAATAAAAGATAAAAAATAACCCACTCTCATTAGAAGAGAAGACAAAAGATACTGGCTGGAGTAAGTTGTGAGATAAGTTAATTATGAATAAATATAAAATTGATAAGGCAACACATCTGGGGAAGGGAATGCTATCAGTTGATGTTCCGGTGTTGAGCAATTTAAATTAGGCAACTTTCCTTAAAGAACTTTAGGTGAATAAAAAGGTAAAAATCAACTTTTTAGAAAGATTAATAGCATTAAAACTTAGAAAAGATAGAAGAGACATAGGTGGGAGGAATATTATAGGGAAAACACCAAATGGAAGAAAGGAATTATTGAGAAACGAAAATGGTTTTTCCTTAAAACCCAGACAGAAGAAAATGGTTTTATCACAAATAGAATGATATGCTTAAGATGACTAACTCCGCATGCCAGAAAAGTCTGAGTGGAGATCCTTTGTTTCATAGTCAGGAAAATGTAGGCTCTTCTTTATGACCATCATCTCAGGCGAATGGATTAGACCATCGCCCAGCTCATCTTCCCTCCCTTGTCTTTATACAGTTTTTCCATGAAAAACATTTCATCCCAACATTGACGTTTACTTCTTAAAATCCCCTACCTAGTCTTTAACACTCATTTTATATATTCTCTAATTTATAATTTTTAAATGCGATTATATGATACAGCTACTTAAAAATGTTTGCTTAAATTTTTATTAAAGATGAAAGGTCAAAAACTGCTGCCAGCCTTAACCCTTTCAGCTCTTGTCATCATTCCTGCAGATATTGCTGACAGTCTTACTCTCTAGCTCAGGCTGGCCTGGTATGTAATATGTAGCTCACTCACACTTGCCTTGAACTTGTTACAAAACTTCCTGCTTTATTGTTGGGATCCAGTGGCATGAGTCACCATGTTCGGCTTTCCTGACATGTCATCTAATGCAATTTCTGATATCATTAAACATGCTATTTTTATAACTTAGCAATCATAACATTAAACTATTGTGACTATGTAGAAACCGTTAATTTCCTAGTTGCATTTTCTTTCTTAAGCTTACATTATGGCAGCTTTGTTCAAAACTTGTTTGCCTTGTATCTATTTCAAGCTCTCTGCTCTGCAACAGCTTCTCAAGTGAATTTTCGACACTTAGATCTATTGGAGAATTCACTGCTTTTATACTGTTGGCGGCTTCCCTATCCTTTCTGTGGGCAACATTCCTGGAGCTGTGTGTCTCAGTCTGGATTTGATATTCTTTAAGCCTACTGAACAGAATAGTCTTCTGAAGATTCCTTTATCCATTATGATAAGGGCTTTTATTCAGTGAGACTGTAGTACTGGGTCCTTTGTGTTCCAAGTACCATGTTTCTTGTTCTTTATCAACAAATCTCTAGAAACTTTCTCCAATTGGTAATGTCTGAAAATATCCTGGCCGAAGATTTTTTCACTATGCATTTTAAATCATTGTTCTTTCTCGTCTATAATGTAACTTTATATCTAATCCTTTATATGATTTTTAAAATTATCTTTTAAAAGTTCTTAGAAATAGGGCCTAGTGATATCTACCTTTAATCCCAGTTATTTGTGAGGCTGGACAAACCAAACCAAACTAAACCAACCAAACAAAAACAGGGACAGGGGCAGCTACCTTTATTCCTGTTTTTTGTTATTTTACAAAAATGGCTATGTTTAAGACGAGGCCTTTTTGGTATTTCTCCTACTAATAGTTTTTCTGGTTGGATGTTTTAATCCAGAGACTCATTCTTACTTAGGGGAAAATGGTGCTATCATACTTTACCTAATATAAGAACAAGAGGTACATTATACAAGTATGAAAGACAAGTAAGTCAATTAAAAGGGATCATTCCATTGTTTAGCATTCTGATTTCAGAGATTAAAATATGAAAAAAAATCATTTCTAATGGAGTTTCCTTTCACTTTTCCTTCCTCTGCTTCCTTTGTCTCTTTTTTAAATTTTGTTTTGTTACCATACGGTGGGATATTATGCACCAAGAGTTTCAGCTACTCAGGAGGCTGAGGCAGGAGAAACATATGAAGACAGTAATTCAAAGTTAGCCTAGGCATCTTGATATCAAAAAGAGGCACTAAATAGCACAGGAATTTTGGACCTTATCAGATGGCACGGTTTCTTGCAGACTGCCATATTTTTAGCCCTATGTCACAACTCCACTTCCCATAGTATATGGAGCACTTCTTGACCTCTTTTGAGCTTCAGGGCTATAAACAAGGCTTGCTTCATGTTGGAGTACTCATCTAAAACATCACTTAGGTTCTGTAAGTTCCTATTGTTCGGCTTCCATCTACCTTTTAATATATGCCATGTGATTCAAGTTATGTTAGTCTTCTGATAAAAGAAACAAGTTTCAGTTTCTTATTTCCTTAATTGTTTTGGGTGACACTTTTTCCCAAGAGAATTGGACCAAGGCAGCCTTTTTTTGCCTTTAAAACTACAAGTTTCTCTTATGACTCTTTTGTATTTTTAACAAGGTAGCAGTGTACTTGGCACCCAACAGACATGAAGAACTCAGCTAATCAACGATTCGAGTGGGTTACAGATTAAGCTGCTGTAAGTAGAAGACCCAAAAATGCAATGACTCCAGTAAAGTAAGTGCCTATTTCATTTCTCAGAGAGTAGTTCACAGGTAGTGGGGCAGTTTAGGGTGAAGAGCTGTCATTAGAATACTATGTCATTAAGAGGCCCAAGTTTCTTCTTTCTCATTTTTCTTCATCATCTATATTGTCCTGGTGAAAACTGGCTTATTATAACTCTGGATTCTAGACCATGGTGAGGGGATTAACCAACCTACAAAAACATGTACCAGTTAACAATCTTCACACATATATTACCTCACAGTTCCAGTGGATTAGGAATTTGAACCAGCTACTATATGAACTTAGAAGCAGATCCTTGCCTAATCAAATTTGAGATAAGACTATCAGGGGCCAGCATCCTGACTGCAGTCTATGAAGGCCTCTGAAACTCAAATGTTATATTAAGCTGAGTACAAAACATTGGCCTGTACAAACTGTAAGATAATAAATGTGTATAGTTTTAATAGGTGATTAATATAGCATTTTAACCATCACCATGAAAATTATTAGGAGCTGTCAAAAAAACAAACTTTTAATTGTATTTTTAAGGTAAGTACATTTTTTTCAAGTATAAAGGCTAATATAAATTTTGGTAATCTTTGTAGGTTTATTTATTTTGTATATATGTGTGAGGTCCATGCATGTGAGTGAGTGCAAACATGTAAGTGTGCATGTGAAGGCCAAGGACTGACAATGCATGCCTTCCTTTATTGCATCCCACTTTCGTTTTTGAGGCAGGCTTTCTTACTGTTTCAGCTAAGATGGGCCAACAAGCTCCTAACCAAGAATGCGGCTGTCTCTGCAGCCCCCCAGTGCTAAGGTTACTGGCTCATGTTACCATGTACCTGGATTTGAGGGAGTCCCAGGGGTAAACTCAGACCTTCATGCTGGCAGAGCAAACATTTTACCCATAGGGCCACTTCATCAGCTGGGTAGTCTTTTGGATCTAATTACATTTACAGAAATACTAAGTTTGGACCTGATAACTGAACCTAATTCCACATTCACTAGAATGTTCATCTGCATGGCTGGTAATACCATAGTTCTAATTTTCTCAAGCCCGTCTCTACAATGCAGTTCCTAGATGCGAGGGTTAGGGGTGTGACAGGTGAAAGTACAGGCTGTATGACATCATTGTAGACTACAAATAGAAACTTTGGAGGTTTTCCTTCTAAAAGAATTGTTACACAACACAAAAGGTTCGATGTTAATATTACTGATATTTTTATATGTTTATGTGTCAATGTACATTATAGATGATGATGTTGATTACCTTAAATGGTTTGAGGAGTAGGAATCCAGACAAAATCTAAAGATAGTCCAGCACTAGGCTTTATATGTGGTTTCTGCACAGCTGAAGCTTAATTCACGCAAACAATAAATTAACAAAATACTTACTAGACAAAACTTGAGTGCTATAAAACAATGAATAAGCCATATTTGGTCACTCTTCATGCAGTTTGCATTTTAGTAGGGAATATAGACAAATAAATGAATGAAGGAATCTAGTGCTGTGCTTGCATAAGGAGGGGCATAGACAACTATGGCAGGACAAAGGAAAATGTGTACTTAACTCAAGATGGAAGTCAAAGTGCCAAGTTATGTTGGGAAGACATCTCAGCTAAAGTGATATCTAAACTTGAACCATGGGGATGATTGAAAATTAATGGAGGCCAGGCAGTGGTGGCACGTGCCACTAATTCCAGTTTTCAGGAGGCAGAGGTAGGTTGGTGGCACGTGCCACTAATTCCAGTTTTCAGGAGGCAGAGGTAGGTGGATCTCTAAGTTCAAGGCCAGCCTAGTCTACAGAGCGAGTTCAGGACAGCTAGGATTACACAGAACAACCCTGTCTCAAAAAACAAAAACAAAAATAAAAAAGGAAAAAAAAGAATTAAATGGAGGGGGTGGATGGTTAAGAACAAGAGGAGAAAAGATACCTGTGAAAGTGCTGAGTAAAAGAGAAGCTGACATATTGGAGTGAGTGGACTCTGAGTACAGAATGGTGTGGCCAGAGAGGATGAATAGGAAGTGTGGAGAGGCCTTATAGGACACCACAGGTCATACCGCAGAATTTAACCCTCATTTAAAAAAGAAAAAAAAAACTATTCTAAAATAAACTCATTCTTCCATAATTCATAAAGATTTGTTTGATTTCTGAAAAATTAACTTTTGTAAAATGTTGAAAAGCCAATAGAAATCTGTAACTAGGAAGGAATGATGGTGCATCCTATAATTCCATCAAATGGGAGGCAAAGACAAGAGGATCAGGAATTCAAAGGCATTCTTAGCTATACAGAGAGACTGAGGCCAGCCGTGGTGAATTTAACCCCGTCTCAAAACCACTTCTTTATTAAAGTAGAAGAGAAAAACAGACATTTATATTATCAGTAACTGGATGTAAGACAGCAAAAACAAAAGACATTTACAATAACAAAAATTAAAATGAGGTGTGGTAGTGTAGTCTTATAATCTTAGTACTAGGCAAAAGAATTACCAATTTGAGGCCACCCTAGGCTACGTAGCAAGTTCTAGACTAAAGACTGAGAGGGGAAAAACCCAAAACAATAAGAACTATAAAATACATATAAATTATCTTACCTTAGTAAAAGTGTATAAAAACGGCATGTAAAAGCCACAACACTTGAGAAAAGGTACATAAGAACACTGGAAGAAGGGAATATGTCTAGATCTGAAGACTCAGTAGTACTAAAATAATTTTATCATGTTAGCCTATAAATTTGCCACAATTAATATTGAAAAGTCATAATACATTCTTCAGGAGTCACCAACAAACTGAATATAAGATTATTGAAAAATTAAGTACATAAGACTAATTTTTAAAAAGAAGGTTATATTGCATAAGACAATCCCTACACCAATGACCAGCATTCTGAGGCAGGAGGGAGACACAGACAATAGTAACACCATTTAATGGCTGAAAATGATCTGTCTACATGACAATGTGTAAGACTCTTGGAACACCAGAAGCTGGAATAGGCAAGGAAGGATCCTACCCTGGAGCTGCCAGTGATGCATAGTCTTGTGAAACTCTGACATTGGACTTTTGACTTCGCAAACTGAGAGAATTAATTTCTATTGTTTCAAGCCTCACAGTTTGTACTAGTTTGCTATGGCAACCCTGGAAAACTTGTATGGTGTGTAAAAGAAAATTAAAATACTCTAAAAGTGGTATTTTAAATGAGTGGGTAAAAAACGAATTTTTTAGTTATTGAATAAATAGGGAATCAGGGCAACAGGTTTTATCTACTTGGTAAAAAAGTCAAATGTAAACATATATCACAAATTAAAATACCAAAAAGATGAGATTTAAATGAAAAAACAAAGATACAAAACAAACCAATGACACAAGAAAAATCAAAAAGCTACTAGGTCAAAATATAACCATTTGTTTTAATAACAGGGATAGGTATTCTATGCTAAAATCCAGAAGCCAGTTGTGGTAATTTAAAAATAAAAATTTATGTATATATTTAATGCAAAGCATAAAATCAATGTTTAAAAAATTGTATAAAATATTTAGGAGACAGAGAGTAAATATGAGGTTACTATCCAGAATATATTCAGAAACTGTACAAAGCAAAAAGGAAATGAGTTATCCAAAAGAAGATCATGTTAAACATAAAACATGAAGGTCAACAATATATGGATACTTAATAATAAAATGGGATGTAAACTAAAGCGAGAAAGTATTAAATATTTCGAGTGGCTCATGAAGACTGTCTTCTGATAACACTCCAGTGTGGGATAGGTACTATCATATGTTGAAACTTTACACAATAGATTTGGAAGGCATTTAGTAATGTCTATTGGAATTTAAATGCTACACTTTTTGGCTCAATGTAACATTTTATGTAGCCTACTGAAATATAAGTTTATAAAAATCAGTGGAAATCATATTAACTAGAAGATACACAAAGAATACTAGTATGTATGTAACCACTGTAAAAAGATGCAACCATTTACAAAAAGGGATACATTTATGTATGTTATGAAAAGATGTTCAAGACACATAAGTGAAAAAAAATCAAGTTGCCCAATTACTGTCATATGTATAGAAAAATAAAATTACAGTTGAGCTGCTGATAATGGATAGCTATTGGGGGGCTGGGAACACCTTACTAATTCATTTATACATATTTAATGAGTACTTAATGTGTGCCAAGTTCTAGGTGCTGGATCAATATTGAACAACAATTTAAAAAGGAAGAAGTAGTCCATATCTGCTTTCTGTGTTAAACTTTTTTTTTTTTTTTTTCCGGAGCTAGGGACCAACCCAGGGCCTTGTAGCACTAGGCAAGCGCTCTACCACTGAGCTAAATTCCCAACCCCTGTGTTAAAACTTTTTTTTTTTTTTGATATTTTTATTTACATTTCAAATGTTATTCCCTTTCCCTGTTTCCTGAACATAAGTCCCCTATCCCATCCTCCTCCCCTTCTTCTATAAGGGTGTTCCCCTCCCCATCCACCCCCACCTTCCCCTACACTGGGGCGTCCAGCCTTGACAGGACAAAGGGTTTCTCCTCCCATTGGTGCCCAACAAGGCCATCCTCTGCTACATATGCAGCTGGAGCTATGGGTCTGTCCGTGTGTACTCTTTGGGTAGTGGTTTAGTCCCTGGGAGCTCTGGTTGGTTGGTATTGTTGTTCTTATGGGGTTGCAAGCCCCATCAGCTCCTTCAATCCTTTCCCTAATGGGGTTCCTATTCTCAGTTCAGTGGTTTGCTGCAAGCATTCGCCTCTGTATTTGACATGCTCTGGCAGTGCCTCTCAGGAGACAGGTTTATCAGGCTCCTATCAGCAAGCATTTCTTAGCTTCATCTATCTTACCTAGTTTAACATTTCTTTAAAGTATGACCTTAACATGCACATACATACAAATGAGTATGTACACATCCATGTACTCACCTACATACCCACACCTCCACCACATGCACAGAAGCACAGTGTATGCAACCCAGATAAGTATGGAACTTATTTTTAACCCAGGCTGGTGTCAAACACGTGCCTCTATTGCCTCAGTTTCCCAAGTGCTGGGATTACAGGCCCGTGTTACCAGATCTGGCTTTGTCATTCTTCTAAAACAAATCATAAATAGTTTTTAGAAAGGACTCTGGCATATTTTGGTAAAATTATTGTGAATTCCTTATATTGTAAAATGATTGCTTTGCTTAGTTTACATTTAAGAATAATTTTATAGTATCTGATTTGTCTCTGTCCTTTGTGACACAATATTTTACTTACAGTTTGTGGATTAATCTCCTCCTCTCCCATAGGTTCATCCATAATTTGCTGTCCATTCTGTGAAAAGCACAGCAAGTAGAAAGTTACCAAAACAGATTTTTACATCAGAATCATATGAAGACAGACCAAAGGAAAATAAATCAACAAAACTATCAACCCATCATCTACAATCTCTCTACCCCTAAAGGGCTTCAGTAAAGTAGAACCACCATCTAAGATTGAAGGTACAACAAGTTTTGTTTCAAGAGTTCATAGGTAATTTAATGATTTGGAATATCTGGGCATTTTTCCATGGAACTAAATAAATAATGATCACCTTTCCAGGTGAGCTCTTAGGCTTCACAAATGAAGCATCACAAATGATCTGTCTTAGTTAAGCCTCCCCAAACATCATTTGTAATGCTTGGTACAGCAAAACACATTCAAAACTCCAATTCCATTCCTAATTAATCAGAAAACTGATTAATTATTGTAGAGAGAGCTAAGCTCAATCTCTACGTCAAAATAAGTTCCAGATGAACTAAACATTGAAATGTAAAAAAAGGTAAGCATTAGAATCTGGTGAGTACTAGCTACAAGCTAAGAGTAGAATCAAAAGGAAAAAGTGACATTTGAATCTAGAAGTTATTCTGTCAGACACAAAGGATAACAAAAGACAAACTGATTACAAAAAACTAAAGCAACATGACAAAGAGTTGGTATCCTTGATACATAAAGATCTTTGTTTTACAAACCTGTAAGAAAAAACGATGAACCTCAACAGAAATGAGCAATAAGGGAAAAAAGAATTCAGCCTTAGTGCTAGTCATAGAAATGCATAACCCAAGATACCTTTGCCTTCCAAGTCAGTAAGAGTTTACAAAAAGACTGAAAATGACACTCAGTGGGTATGGGGAAAAGCAATCTGGGTTTACTGGTGGAGAAAGTATAAATCAGCATAATCTTTCAGGAAGACAATCTGAGTCTGTATTAAAAACAAATATCACACATAAAATTTTAAAGTTTCCCATCCATTCTACTTCTGTTAAAATAGACAAGTATACAAAGATGTATATACAAGATGCTCACCATATTTTTTTTCCATAAAGAACTCCAAATTGGAAACCTAAATTCCTAACAATAGAGAACTAGTTAAATATAGTTTGGTGCATCCATATAATGGAATACTATGTGGTCATTAACATGATGATAAAGATGTAAATTTATTGACATGGAAAGACAGTCACATATAATAAGTGAAAAAGCAGTTTACAAAACAATATGGATTGTAACAAACCCATTTAAAACAAATATATACATCAAAACATGTATATATTTGCATGGGAAAACACTCTGAAAGAATATACATCAAAATGTTAACAGTGGCTATCTCTGAATAGCAGAATTTCAGATGTCTTCAGCTTTTATTTTGCTTATTTGAATTTTTAATGTATCTACAATAAATATGTATTTTTATGTAATTGAAAAATAAAACCAGTAGGGAATGATGACCCTTGCCTATAGTTCCAGAACCTGGGATCTTGCAGGAGGAGGTCTGTAAATTTGAGGCCAGCCTGAACTATATAGCAAGCCCATGAAAAAATAAACTTAAAACGATGGAATCCAGGAATATAAAGGGCCTTCTTTTATTACCTCAGTGAACAAAAACCCTCTAACTCCTTGTTGATTCAACAAATATATCAGGATCTAGGTTAGCAATTTTTAGAGGATTATAAAATGGAAAGGAATAAAAGGCAGCCCCCCAATGTCACATAAGGCAGATTCTCTGAATGTGAATTCCTGGTTATCTAGCGTTATTGACCATCCACTCATTCATTCTCCATTGTTCATGTATTTATGCTATGCTCTAGGTACTGACCCAGAGATAAATGTAAATATGTTTTTCATCCTAAAAGGCCTACTGACTAAAACAAATGGCACCTATATTCTGAGGTTACAGGTTGTCTATACAATTAACACAAAGGGTAAAATTGGTGTCAGAATGCAGGAAATGGAGGTGGTGCATGTAAATAAAATCTTAATTTCCTGAGTCACCTTCAGAAGCTACAGTATCTATAATCACGTGGTAAGGACATCTGAACTATCTCCAAGACATACCTTTCTCCTAAAAGGTATAACTTTTATTTAACTGAATATGGATTGTTTTAAATCCAATCCAGGGACTCCAAGGAAGCCCTAAACTAGTTCTTAAGAACACTGAGTTAGAGTCAAGTATGTACATTCAGATTCCTATTCTCATACTACTAATGGTGAATGAAGCCTTGGACAAATTATTTAAACCATATAAGGTTTATTTTCTGTACAAGGAAAGTGACAATTTAGAGAGTATTATTCAGAGGCTTATGAAGATGAAAGATACATTACATGAAAACCTTAGTATTTGGCATTCAATAAACAATCAGCATTAGTTATTTTTTATTATGTCTAGATATAGTCATATCATCTATGGCCGGCTAACCTGTTCCCTTTCCTGTATTTGTTCTTAGTGAATGCCATCATCTGGTTATTGTATTTACCTTTTGCTATTAGTTGGGTTTTGGAACTCTTGGTCTAATTGGAGGCACACATATTCACATGGGATAGAATTTCAGAACTCTCAGCTCCTTGTAAGTTTTGATGCACGTAAAACAACCATCACAACTTTGAATTTACTTCTAAAGCAAACTGGTACCACACAAACAGCACTAAACTTGCAATTTGTAAAGCCAGAGACCTGGTAGTCATAAGCCTTCTGATTTGGGGAAATCAGACTTATTCCGTGCCTATCATTTTCTCTGTTCACATGGGGATTATTTGTCTTGTCTACTCAAAAGTTTATTATTCCACTCACAATTTAGATCTTTCTTTGTTAACTAACCATACCAATGTAAAGTTCTATTAAGATGAAATAGCTTAAGGATAAAATGATACATCATAAAGTCCTTTTCATAAGAAGTAAGAGATCTCAAAAATCTTTTGCTTCAACTGCATTTAATTTACTTAAATTCTTTATACCTTGGTTTTTTTTTTTAACCTATGTTCAAATTCTATCAGGACAAGAATATAGGTTCCTCAGATAGCCCACTACTAGACCGCCTTGGAAAAATACTGCTAGACATAATTTGTCATTATTCAGTAATTTTTCCTCAGTCATGAGTTTGAATTAAGATTACTGATAAATGAAGATTAATTTGCTTTTAGAATACCTGAAAAGTTATAGGAAGTAAATCGACATCCATGCTTATAAAGTGCCCAAGTCTTATCTTTTTCCAGATAACTCAAGCTTCTTCAAGTATTTAAGACAGGAGACTTGAGATCCCATTTTCTGAGCATATCCTTGACTCTTCTTAGAGTAGCATATTAAGACATACCCAGCATTATAAGTCTGATTTTAAAAATGCAGGACTAAGGGCACATCACCTTCCGTGTCCTAGACAATAAACTTTCATTGACACTGTTCACATTTGCCATATTCTAGGTATGCCTCAACATACCTAGAAGTTTCTGTTTGCTCAGTCCTTGTCTTTTGAGATTTATTTTAGTTTTAATTATGTGCAGCTGCATGTCTGTGAGTGGGTATGTGAAGGTGCAGCATCTGGAGGTGCTGACGGAGGCTAGATGTCTTGCATCCCCTGGATTTAGAGACGGTTGTGAACCACCTAACATAGGGGCTGGGAACTGAATGTGGATCTGCAAGGAAAACTCCTCTTAACTATTGATCTAATTCTCTAGTCCCATCACTTATTTCAATTGGGTTTGGTGGTAGTAGGGGGATTATTTATGCCATAGGTGTGTGTATGAAGGTCAGAGGCAACCTGAAGGAGTTGGGTTCTCTTCTCCTCTGTGGGCCCCAGAGATTAAACTATGGTCATCAAGCTTCCCAGCAGGCACTTTTACTTGAATAACCATGTAAAAAATAACCATTTTTTAACTTACAGTACAATTTATTATATGGCAACAGCATACCTTTGCATCTTAAACCTATTATTACTTATTCCCACAAAAAGTCTTATATTTTGATTAATTCTTTCTCACCCGTAATCTATTGCTACAGTTACATAAGGTGGAATAAAATACCTGTAAACCACGTCACTATTTTCAATTTCATGTTACTTACAAATTTTGATAATTATCTGCTCTGAGCAATTTAGCTAATTAACGCCAAAAATAAACATTTTAAGAGATGATTGAAGTGAAACACGATCCCAATGGTATCTTATTGTTTTAATTGGATTAAAACAATATTGTTTATTGTTTATTGTTGGGGAATAATCCACTTCTTTCCGAATTTAGGAAAGACTTAATCTTGAACTTCATTATTAAAGAAGGAAAATATGAAAACCAGTATTATACTATATACCAACATTAAAAACTTCCTTTTCTAGTAAAATAGAAAATATTTGTTTCAACAAACCTTTGGTATCATTCATCAAAACAAGAATTCAAACATTATTAGAAATGGATGTTACTTTTGCACTTAAGAAGTTTATTTCCCCTTTGAAAACTTGGTCATCACTACAGATTAGGATAAACAGATGACCAGTACGACTCGACTCAATGCTAGACTTTCTATAGTTTCTAAAGGTAGTGGGAGAAGAGCTACTAAACAAGAAAATGTAGTTCTACAATTTTAAGACAAAAAAAGATGTGCCCTGAAGGCAGACAATACCACTTTTAAACCCCAGCTACTGCACACACTGGTGCAGTTAACTGAGCTTTGGGGAAGCTAATTAAAACTTTAAGCTTCAGTCTGTTTACTTGGAAGATGTATACAGTGCCCACCTCACAGGATATTGTAATTAGAAGGAGCCATCACAGGATAGTAAATGTTACATTTTCTTTTTTGCTTCAAATCATCGTGAAGTGTTTCTATTTCTGCAGATAACTTCTAAAGATGTTATGCCGTGAGGAACAGGAGAGATGCTTCTCTCACCACTCCCAGCAGTCAATTTCCTGCCAAGCAGGATAGAAGAAGAAGAAATCATTCATATATGTGCTATTTTTCTATCCAATGTGGCTGAAGAGTAAGTATGGAAAAATAGTTTTAAAGTGAAGCAAATGTATTTATCCTCTCTCATCCTACCAAAATGCCTGCTAGCCAAAAAATAAAATAAAATAAACTATAGAGTGTGGCAGATTGTACATATGCAAATGTGATATAAAATACTGGAAAAGGTTAGGAAATGCTAATCATGCTTTACTTTGTTACTCTGAAATGTGTAAAAAGTCACAAATTGGAATAACCCATAATATAGGTCTGATAAGAACAAATAAGATACTCACTTCAATTTCAGCCCAAGTTGTTTCCAAAACAACTTTCCATGTTATATCAGGGATCATTAAAGATCACCTTTGAGGTGTGATGACAGGCAAGTCAGTCGGTAATTCTAAACTGAGGGTTTCAATACCTCTCCCTTATTCTCAACTATCTTGAAGAAAATGCTGATATGTTAAAATTAAAACTATTTTATTACATAAAAATGTTTCATTCTTAGCAACCCTGTTATAGAGATTATTTTGCTGCAATGGAACGTTACATTATATATTACCAGGGTGTTGTCTGATATCTCTGAAAAAATATAAGGCAAATTTAAATTTTTTCCTTGACTTTCTAACAGGAGATCATCTGGAAGAAGTATATTAAGGCTAAGAAGTGATCTGTGACAAATGAAATTTGACCTTTACCTTTGTAGGCCATACCAACTACTTACACTCTCTTACCTAGAAATGAACTGCACAGAAGAACACTGGGAGAAAAGAATTACTCATAGAGAATAACGGTCTGAAATAACAGGAAAGAAAGAAGGAAAGGGCCTGAAGCCATAATATATTAATATGGAGAGCCAAGTTGCAGGAAGGAGCAAGGACCACACTTAAAAAAACAACCCAAACCAAAACACCCTCACATTTCCACAAGTGTATCTGCCTTCCAGAGTCCCTGACCTCCAGCAGAGGTTTTCCTGTTGAGAGTGTATGTAGCACAAGTTTTGTCATAAAGGTGCTGTGCAGGAGGCAGTAGAAACCTCTTTCCAACTTTGGCCAAGACACCATTGTATTGTTCAGAATCCAAAGAAGCTTCTATGCAATCACATTGAAACAATAAGAAACAAGCATTTTATATTCTTAATAAGGAATGTATATAATCCTTACCAATGTGACAGGATTAAGAATCAGCTCCTCATTTATCCTAAGGAAATATCAGAGATGTGCATAAAGACTTATGTACAGTGATATTCATTATACTTTAAAATAGAAAACAATCTAAATGACCAACAGGGGACTGGTTAAATAAATCACAATACATCTATTCATATGTAGGAACACTAAGCAATAGTTAAAAATCAGGACCTAATAAAAATGATGCAAAATATGCCTGCAATGTATTACATTTAAAAGGCTATAAAATTGAAAGTATGATCCCAATTCTGTACCCTCCCTCCAAACATGGGAGCATGTAACTAGCAAAACATAGAATCTCAGCAGCAGTTACCTGGGCCATAGGATTTTCTTCTTGGTACTGTCTTTTCAAAATTATATGCATTTGTTATGTATTTTTAAAGAGAAAAAACAATAAATGTAATTAGAAAAATCAGTTTATTTTCTAGTTACAGTGCTGTTCTGCCTGCTTTATTAGCTATCTTGCTACCAAAAATTTGCTAGTACTCAGGACTGTTCTATTTTCTAGACTAGGTAGGTATGACCTTTGCCTGTATCTACACTTTTAAGTTTATGAGGGCCCTTTCTTAAGTTTTTTATTTAGTTGTTCTTTTTCTTTGGTCCTGTTGTTGTGGCCTCGGAAAGTAAAGTTTAGGCCTAGATCCACCTCATGTTTTTTGAAGTGTACCCCTAAGGGAAATTCTGTTTATGAAACAAGTTATGTTGGGAATAAAGAAATGAAAACACAGCAGCCAAAATTAAGTCTTGTATTGTGAATAGCAAGTATCAGAACACACATTGCAGAAAACAAAATCCATGCCACAAAGGACAAACTTGAGTAAATGAAATAAAAGAAAGAAAAAAAGAAAAGATTTAAAAACTATGGAAGACAGACAGAAATAATCTATGAATAACAAATGTTCCTAAGAAAAAACAGAGCAGATTAATTAATCAAAAGTATAAGAAAACTTTCCAGTTCTGAAAAAAATACCTGAGACTGCAGACTGAGAAGGTTCAACAGAGATCATCAACACCAAGACATGTCCTGGCAAATGTTTTTAAATTTCAAGGATAAAGATATACTCCTATAAGCATACAAGCAGAAAAATAGGTTATTTCAAAGGTACTACAATCAAATTGACCTCAGATTTCTCCTCAAAATAAAATGCCAGAAGATGATGAAGCAATGACCTATAGAGAGTTAAAAGGAAACAGTTAAGATCTAAGGCTTTTATACCTCACCCTAGTTTTCAAGCTCAAAGGTTGTATAAAATTATTCTTACATCTGCAACATCTTATACACTGTCACCATCTTGGAAGCATCTTTTAAAAATAAACTGTTCAAAGGCACACTCTAGAAGACCATCAGGAGAATAAAGAGCTCAAGAATATGAGAAGAAGTAACATCTACAGACACCAAGTTAATATCCAGGAATGGTTGACTAATACAATCCTACTAAAGGAGAATGTGGAAAACTGAATATGTAATTGCTGTAAATATATGAACAATGGAAAAGAAAAATATTTTATAGAGTTAAGATCTGCAACCTTGGAATAAGTTAATATGGACTCAAAAAATAGCAGGAGAAAAAAATTAATTCTCCATCCTTCCTAAAAGTGTATTTAACAACCATTATGTTTAGTTTGCATCTAATACGTTTTTGAATATTTAAAAAACACACAATAATAAAAATAAGTATTTATTTCAGTCCAAATCATTAAAGAAGGTACTCTGTGGCAAATAACACATGATAGTCCTTTATGCTGACATCATCATTGAAACCTAAGAATATAAGTATAATTAAGGGTATTTCACAGTTGAAGAAACAAAAGCTTGGCAAATAAATTAGTGAATGGCAGAAACAGGACTCAAACACAGGTCTTTAGCTCAATTGTCTTTCTTCTATCTTTCACAATTTTCTCAAACAAAATGTTCCATATGAAAGAAGAAAAAATTCTCAGGGAAATAAAACAAAATGACAACAACCGTTTTAAAGGTGATGTAGAATATTTCAAATGTCCAATTAAAACAACATGACTAAGTATTTGGTGCTACTGGAGTCTTTTTATTTGAACTGCTAGAGGCAGAATTCAGACTTCATACAAGCTAGACAAATATTCCACCACTAGGCTGTATCAGGGTAAGTAGCCAAACCTGGTCTTGAACCCATTCTACAGCTTAGATAAGCTTTATTCTTGCAAGCCTCTTTGGCCTCAGCCATCCACAGCTTTAAACCTCAGTCCCAGACCCAGAATTATTTTCAAGTGAGATAATGGTATGACAGTATTTTAATTTATTTTTTAAGAAGTATGATATATTTATATAGGAGTTGACTTATCTAGGATTAGTTTTAAAACAATTCACTAGAGATGGTAGAAGGAAGTATGTAGAGTAATTTGTGAGAGGGGTCATGAGTTGGTCAGTTTTGAGGCTGTATTCTTAGAAAATGGTGCTTAACCATGCTACTTACACTATACTCTGTGTGCAATGCCTCCCCCAAAACTTTTAGTAGCCTTAGATTTTGTAATAACAACAATATTTACTGTCAAAGAAAAGAGGTAAGTATAGAAAACCATATAGAAAAAGAATGCATGCAACTAACTTTTTGCAGTTCCAGGAACTGAACCCAGGCCTTCATGCATGTTAGTTAGGCAAGTGTCCTATTGCTGAACTATATCATCTCCAAACTCTTCACTGTACAATTAATACACACTTTTAAAAATAAAAATGGTAGCAGGTGTTTGTAACATTAATACTAAACTTGAACTCTAAGACAAAGAATTTGGAAGGTGATCACAAAGGTCATTTGGACTAAAGATACCAGTTCTGAACCATTACCAGTACTAGTAACGGTTGCTATCCCTTCCTGAGCTCTTGCCCACTAGGTAAATACTAGGTATTATTATCTCTGATGCTTCTAACATCCGAGAGACATTATCATCAATTTACAAATGGAAAATTAAACCAAGATGGACTTGTCAATATTTTTAAGAAGTAAAGTCTCAGCAAAATGCCTGGCACACAGTACATGCTTAATAATACATGGTTAACACAGGAGAATATCCAATATCATGTCCAAGGATAAAAGCAGGGCCCACATTTAGACTCAAATCTTAACCTAACCCTTCTGTTCTCTAACCACACAAAATATATTTAATATTACCCTATTACAGCAAGAGTACAGATATATAATTCCTTCTGTGTATGTTTCTTTATTTGCAGGTCTTAAATAATTAGCATGTGTTATTTTTTAAACACAAACATAATCAAATAGTAAATCTGCAAACATCGTACTAAACATTCAGTCACAGACTAAACAGACCACAACATAAAAGCAGATGTATTAGGACTATAATATGAAATAAATGGAAACAAGGGAGATATGAAAACTTTAACATATGAGTTATTAACTAACATAAAAAGAGAATAAGGACAATATCTTGTTGTAATTTATACCAGGATAGGTAAATACTACATTTTAGTCTAAAACGATGTAAAAAGATTAAGGGCTCTTTTAAATATCTATGAAAAGTTATAAAAACTGTGTTCTAAGCCATACAGCAAATGTAAACATTTTCAATATTTTCTATTTGTAATTATCTGTTTATAGGAATGTGTATATGAACCGGAGTTTAAGTTGATTATGAGCATGCTAACAATGGGTGCTGGGAACTGAACTTGGGTTCTCTGAGCCGTATCTATTCTCTAATCTCTAAAATTACTTTTGTAAAGATATACTTATTTTGTGTGTGTGTGTGTGTGTGTGTGTGTGTGTGTATGCGCACATACATACAGTGTATGTATGGAGGTCAAAGGACAAACCATGGGAATTCAATGTTTCCTTCCTCCACATTGGACCCAGAGATCATATTTGGTTTGTTAGGCTTGGCCCACCTCAAGGGTCCTAAACCTAAAATTACTAAAAACAGGAATCACATATTTTCCCTGGTTATGATAAATTAAACTAGGAAAAACCCTATAGCAATCACCCAGAAACTAATGTTCTTCTAAATAACCATTGGGTTAAGGTAATGAATAATAGCAACTATCATATACTCACTGCCTACCTTTTAAATTATAGTGTTAGCTAATGTTACATATTCTATAATTTATTTCCAATTATTAATGAACCATCAGGTATGATATTATTTATAGTAGAGAGGAAGGAAGGTTGAGAGTGAGAGTATTTTAACATCACGGCTATATCTGGTAAATAAAATAACTGAATCAAAGTCAAAATGCAAAGGGCCCACTAAACAACCATAGGCAGAAATGCTATTGTTATATAACTGCTAGAATTGATACCCAGGTGTGCTTATTTATCTCTATGCATAATATAAAATTTTATAATAAATTGGAGAAAAGCAGAGTTCTTGAACACAACATGTTCTGAAAATAATCACTTTGTAAGCACATTATTCTAATAGGGTATGGTTCATTTTTCTAACATTTAATTGGCTGAATATATTTCAAATCCTATTATCTCCTAAGAAGTGTTTTTATAATCTATCCCCAATAGAGTAATGAAAAAAAAGATAATGTAAAACTAGACAAGGCAAGGAATCAAAAGTAAACATGATTTGCTGTCAAATTTATTTCTAAAAACTAGTGTGATCGTGGAAAAGTCACTTGGGGGAGTACTTATGTACAGTCCTCAGAGTTCTATGGGCCAGTTTCCATTTGAGAGTCTGCAGTAGACTGTGGGGAAGCCCTTAATGCTGAGAGTTCCCTCAGCTTGAAAATGAATAATCCTTTGATTTTAAAAATTAAGTTTTAGATTCTTTAAGCCTTTGTAAGTTTTTTCTCTTGAGGAAGTTAGCAATTCTGTGCTCACAGCTACTTTATACTTCTTTCTGTTGCTAGCTTACATTTCTAACAGCGACTCTTTCATTTGTATCCAGAAGAGTTTATCTGTCTGTATCCATCAGTGATGCATTTGCTCCCTAGTGTAAAGAAAGATTATTCTGACCAATGCATGAACAGCTGTTGGCACCTAAAAGAAAAAATAAAAAGTATGGTTTCCTTTACAGATGAAGGACTCTAATTCTATTTTATAATTTCCATAATCCAATCTTATAGTATTTTACTAGTAAAGAAATTGGCATAGTGCTAATTTTAATAACTCATATAAAGATTCTTGATTCTACTGCTGTCTTCCAAGGCCTAGTTCTCTTTAAGAAGTGGTATGTCTCCAATGACCAGGATGACTTTCCTGTTAACATAAAGGACGTACAGTGCTCGCATGACACTTGTGAAGCCCTGCATTCAGTTTTTTAGCAACACAAACACAATATAAAATAGAATTATTTGGACTTCCTCTACACAAAAACAAAATCAGATTTTTCAGAAGCTCCATGACTTAGTGTTTTTTTTTAAAAAAAAAAAAAAAAAACCAAAACAAAACCAAGCACCTTGGATGACTCTTCTGATTACACAACTCTGGGAAAACAGTGTAGTAAGAGAGTATGGGTTAGGATGTTTCAACACCTGGCTTTCCCTTTATTACAGGTGTCTCTAGATAAGTAATTGATTAACGGGCTTCCCAATCCAGGCTCAAATACTCAATTCACCAGAAGCTGTGAAATGCAGGATACTCAACCATATGGTGTATTCAGTCAATTTCAGCTTCTTTTTTTCCTGTTAGGGGAAATATTATCATACAAAGAGCATTTAAAATTCCCTGTCCCGAGTCTCCTCTCATTTTAAGAGTTAAAAACTCGAAATTAATGATTTTATTATTTCGGCTGACTAGTTCAGAGATCTCTAGAGCAAGCATGATGATTTGTTTAGTCACTTTCCAGAGTGTCAAGAAGCCTTCATATCCGGCAATCTTATTTCAAAGGTCAAACCTCTGTTTTGGTGTGACTGTGGCAAAATCACCTGGACCTCTATTTTCATATTTGTTTTATGATCATTAGTTTTGTGTTTGTTTTAAATATTTTCATAGAATCAGTTTATTCTGTAGTTTTATCAAAAAAGTGCTGCCTCCCTTCCAGTTTTTTTCCAAACAAATTTAAATTGCCTTTTTAAAAACTGACCTGTTTAGGTTTCAGGTAAGATGTTGAAGGCCAGAGGTCTTCCTCAGTATTGGAGTTTTTCAGTATCTGTTTTCTTTTTAATTGACAGGTGCTGCATTTATTCTCTGCTATATGCAGTTCCCACTTGGAAAACTTTTCTGGATTCTCTGCTTTGATCGCCATGTTTATTCCATTGTCAGACCACAGCATTTGATTACTGAAGGTACATAGAAAATCTTAAAGATCAGGTGATTACTTTTAGTTTGTTTTTCCTCTTCTTTGCCACCTTTTCTCCCTTCTTCCCTTTTTCTTTTTTGAGACAGTCTTACCATGTACACAAAGCTAGCCTTGAAATCAGAGACCCAGCTGAGATTTTAATCTGCCTCCATGCTGGGGCATGCCACTTTTATTTAAATGCTTTAGTTATTTTAACTTTGCCTTTAATTTCTAAGACAAACTTGTGCTAAGGGTTTTAGTTGAATTGGAAGAAATTAAAATGTCTACTATGTTGAGTCTTTCGACCTGTGACCATACCTATTCTCCACTCATTTAGACGCACTTAGGAACTTTTTATTTTCAGCACATAAATACTACATATAAGTGATACTATAGTTTAATTTCTATGCATTTGTTACAAATACATACATTTATATACATAATTTATTCTTGTGGCTAACTTTGTATTTTACAACCTTGATGGAATCATTTATTTTGAAAGTTTGGTAGATTTCCCAAGATTTTCACTGGAGAATAGTATGTGCTTGCAAAAAAGGGCAGTCTTATTTCTTTGCATTTTTAAAGAAATACATTATTGTGTATGAGTATATGGATATATGTTGTGATTGTGTGTGGGCTAACCACGGACAACAATGGAGTTCGGAGGACAATTCTGGCAGTAGTTTTCTCCATCTAGTGATTGAGGTAAGGTTTCTTTTGCTGTTGCTGGCATGCTGCGTATGTTAGGCTAGCTGGCCAATGAGCTTGTCTGTATCCACCTCCCACCTTGGCATATGAATTCTAGGATTACATACATGGGTTTGGGGGGCTCAAACTCAGACCATGAGACTTTCACAGCAAATGCTTTTTACCTGCACAGCTATCTCACCAGCCCTTACTACTTCCTGTAAAGCTTACATGCCTCTTTGCTTGTCTATTATGCTGGCAAGAGCTAAGACTATGCTAAACGTAGTTGTGAGAATGAACATTTCTGCCACTTCTCTGGATTTTAAAGACAAAGCACTGATTTTTATTTTTCTAATTACAACATGTCAACGATGGGGCTTTCTTATTCTTTATTAACCTGAAAATGTCCCCTTCTCAGTTTGCTGAGTTTTCATCCTAAAATGTTTAATTTAGCATGTGTATTTCTGCATCACAATGAGATTTTTTCTTGAATTTTGAAACTGTTTGGACTATCATCAATTCAAACTTTTCAGTCCTGAAATGCTTCTATTTCTGGAATCATATGCGATTGGTCATTGTACTTGAGTCTTTATTGCTGTGACTGAGGCTAATATTCTGTTGAGGATTCTGGATCTATGTTTTTAATGGTACACTGGTCTGGAATTTCTGTACTGCCTATCTAACGAGGCTCATAGGAAATGTTCTTCTTCCCCCTCTATTTCTAGGGAGAAGTTGTCGAATTTATGTTGCTTCTTTATTCTTGATATTCCAAGATTTCTTCTTTTACCATTTCCTTCCTGTTCTGAAGGAACTTCTTTAGCCAATTCTTTGAGGATCTGATACTGACAAAACTCTTAGTTATACTGTACCTGAAACTACTGTGGTTTTACCCACATTTCTTAAAAATATTTTCACTGGGTTTAGAATTCTAGGGTAACAGTTCTCCTTCATAGTTTAAAAATGCTGCCCTTCCCTAGAGTCTGATGCTAAATCTCTGGCACATACACCACTTCTATAGGTTCTCAATAGCTGCTTTAAAGATTTTAATTTTCCATCTTGCTTTTAAATTGCTATAAATTATACATGAGACTTACTTTCTGAATCAATTTAAGTGTACAGTTCAGCCAAGCTTTGTGGTATTCACAATGGTGTTGGACCAATCTTGCAGAATTGAAATTCCATACCCATTTACCAGTAATTCGTTGTTTATAAAAGTTTGATTTTGATGACTCAGAGAATGGATTACTGTGGGCTTATCTTGTGATTAATGAAGACTCTGGAATCTGGAGGACTGTACCTTTTGTCTGATTTGGGTAAATATCAACCATTAAATTTCTTTAGGTGGCTCCCCTTTCTGGGACTCTAAAACATGAATTTTAAGTCTTTTTCTAATGTCTTGTTCATTTCCCCCAGGTTTTTTTTTTTTTTTTTTTTTTTTGAGACAGGATCTTACACTGTAACCTAGGCTATCTTAGAACTCACGGCAATCCTTCTGCCTCAGCCTCTCAAGTGCTGGGATTATGGGTGTATGCGTTACATACACCCATACATACACGTTAGATGAGTTATTTCTCTTGTTCTAGTTTCAATATTATGATTTTCTATCATCTCTACTTTTGTTGATTTTTATATTCAGTTTATTTCACCTATATTTTTTAGTTCTAAAATTTGGTTCTCTCTTATGTCTTTTTTTTCTGAGAAAAAAATTTCTTAGCTGTTCATATTTACTCACTTTTAAAAGTTCCTGCTTAAAATCCTGACCAGGAAATTCTAACATCTAAATTATCAGTACTAGTGTTTGCTGACTTTTTATGTTTTTTTCTTCATGGTTTTTGATGCAATTTTTAACTGTATGGCAAGCATTTGAAGTGGTTCTTATTTAATGTACTCTGGCAGGCATTTCCTTGTTGAGGTGTAGTGTGAGGGCAGGATGAGCATATATGTTCTCTAGACACTACTAAGACTACCTAAGCAATAGTGGAACGATGCTTCAAATGCTTGTTGCAGATATATTCAACTATATGCTTGGTTCCAGACAGTGAACAACCAGCCTGGTTGATGCTGGGGGGAAGGTAGAAATTCAGTGTGAAGTATCCCTGCCTTACACACTTTACGTCTCATTTTGGGTTTTTGGTAGAGGCTCAACTTACTGCTGACAATATACTGAGACAGAAGAACACAACTTCCTTTTAAGGGTAGAATAATGAGAATCCAGCTTCCTTAACAATCTACAAGTCACCCAGCAGAGGGAACCAAAGCACTGTCCATTATTTTTCCAAGACAAGAAATGGGTAATTAGAACTTAAGTTTCCTTAGCCAACACCCTTGGGCTGAAGGGGGCAAAAAACTGCCACTTGTTTCTTAGAGATAGAAAAAGATATTCCTATCAGCATTTGGATAGATTAGAAGAGGAACAAAGCTTTAACTTTACTGAGCTTCCATATCCCTGTGGTTAAAGAGAATGGAGTTTTCTTTGAGCATTTTTTTTTTGTGTCTTGTAGTGCATCTTGTCTGTGATATATGGTAATCAGTAAGAAAGCCCACAGACCTCATTACTTGTATTTCTTTTAGATTCCAAGGTTCATAGGCAATCTGGCTTCTTTTTCCACTGCTCCAGTGTTCCTGGTCTTATTTGTTGAATTTTAGTTGGAAGGGAAGACCTGGGAGTTGTAGGGCTCCTCTATCTTGGCAGAACCAGAGGTTTCTTCCAAGTGATATTTATATTGAAAATGACATTTGTTTTCTAGTTTGCACATCATCATTAAAATTGTACTATGGAAAGTTGTTTCGTTATAACAGATTATAATTTTCCTCTAAATATCCAATTACATCTGTTCCTATTCCTGGCCAAACTTAGCTTGTTCTATGCTATTTTGGCTGTCTGTCCAGACAATTAAGTATTTTCAGACTAAAATAATCCAAAGGAAAGACTTCTACTTAATTCATTATTACCTAGTACTACATTTCACACTAAAAGGAGTGACGAGGAAAAGAACATTTAAAAACTAGTGGACATGTTCTTTTTAGTGATCTAGGGCATGTCTTATTTTAACTTGCCTATAATACTTGCCTATAATATTCCTCTTTAAGGACCCTTTTTTAACTGATACCAACGCACGCGCACACACGCGCACACACACACACACACACACACACACACACACACACACACTGTAATAGTTATTCCTCTTGAATTATTTCAATTGCTAGCTAGATCTTGGAGGAAAGAAGCTAAGTAAGGAGAAAGGTAAGAGGTAACAGAGATGGATTCTTAAAAAGAATTCATCTAGTAAGCTGATTTAACTTCACAGATTTTTTTAGATTTATTGTTCTAATTATCAATGGATTCCTATACTTTTGCTTAAAAATTTATTGAGTTTCTAAGACCAAGGGGACTATTTCTGCCCCCGTTCTCAAGTACTGTCTGTAGCTTTCTATAATTAATCTATAGCCCCATGCTGTGTTCCTCAAGGAACTCTGCTCCTGCTCACATATAGAGTAGGTAGTGAGGCATCCTAAAGTATGTTCATAGGACCTAGGCCTTTCTGAATTCAACTGAAAAACCACTGTTCTAGGGTAAGTTTTGTATTTATTACATCTAAAATGAAATTGAGAACACAAACATATAGGCTATTTTCTTTTTCTCTAGGGAAAAAAACACCACTTAAACTCCCAAATCAGTAACAAGCACACAAATTAGGACAAAAGCAAATGGAGCTATCCCTAATAATGATTAGTTACTAGGAAATGAAACCATAACAATGAGATATTTTAATTACTACAGACAGTTTCAGTAAAAAAATGTATCACTTGTTGGGGAGAATGTGGAGCAATATCACTAAGGACAATGGAAAATGGTGCAAATGAGTTGGAAAACAGTTTGGTAAATCCTCAAAAATGTTAACAAATCATGTAACTCCACAACTTTACTTCTAGATACATAAGACAACTGAGAACATGCATTTACACAAAACTTCTACTCAATCATTCAAAATACCATTATTCATAATAATCAAAAAGTAGAAATTTGAAATAAGTCAAATTCCATCAGTTGGTGAGTAAACAAAATTTGGTGTAGTCACACAACATGGATGAGCCCTGAAAACGTTACGGTGAGTAAAGACACCACACGAAAGGCCACATATATTATATTATATATTATAGGATTCCATTAATATGAAATGTCTGGAATAGGTAACTATAAAGATGGAAATTAGGTCACTGGTTGCCAGTGAGTGTGAGGAAAATGTGACAGTTAATGAGTAGGGCATTTCTTTTGGAGTAAGGGCAATGTTCTGTAATCAGACAGAGAGAAAACAAGTCACTGACTGTGTTGGTTACTTTTTATCAACTAGATACAAACCAGTCACCTGGCAGAGGGGACCTCAATTGAGGAATTGTTTCTATCAGATTGGTCTGTGGGCATGTCTGTGAGTGTATTTTCTTGCTTAACGACTGATGGGGGAGGGACCAGCCCATTGTGGGTGGAGCCACCTTGTAGGTGGTCCTGGGTTGTATAAAAAGGGATGAGCAAACCATGGGACCCTAGTGTTCCTCTATGATCTCTGCTTCAGTTCTTACTTGAGTTCCTATCTGGACTTCTCTCAATGACCAGAACTTCCCTCAATTATCAGGATGTGTAAGCCAAATAAATCCTTTCTTCCCCAAGGTGGTTTTGGTCAATGTCTTATGACAGCAACAGAAAGCAAACTAGGACACATACTTTTTAGAGATAAATCTTGTAGTCTATAATTTCTATCTCAATTAAAAATTAAGCCATTCACTTGTTTAAAAATCTAATGAAATAACTAATTTTTCTTATACTACAGCAACATAACATTTTTTTCAATTAAAAAAAAATATTTTTAGTTAAAGCAGACCCTACATCCTGGCACTTTAAAGAATATCTAATAACCCCCCCCACACACACACTGAAAGTAGGAGTCAAATATCAACAGGTAACGATTCATTTAAAAACTGCAAAGAACAGGCCACATTTACTCAAATAGATACCTACCTATGGGCTTCTGTAAGGAGAGCTGTTAAGTAAGGTTTAGACAGTCTCCTTCTTCCCCACTTCAAATACAAGACACTTTGTTTCAGTGGTAGCATAGCTGTTTAGAAATCTCAAAGCATTTTCCCATATAATATGAAATACATTTACTATGGACAGTTTAAAAAAGCTGTATGTGCAAAGCAGTATTAGTTTTTACTGATACACTATTATTATGTAGTCTCTATTAAGAACACCATTTCTAGTTCACGCCAGGATCACATCCTCCATTGGGCCCCTATGTGAGAAGACTTTCATACATGAAAAGTTACCCATCTTTCTAGGTCATTAACCTCCTTAGATTCTCAGATACAGCTACTTATGCAAACCACCTGGATACTTTCTGCGTGCAGATGATTTCATCTAGATGGAATCACTCATCTGGATGTTCTCAATTCAAGCAGGCCAACCCAGGGGAAAGTCAACACAATTTGCAATCTGTGAGACTTGGGTTTGAAATGGTGCCCCGGTTTACTAGCTGTGCAGTCTCATGAGCAGTTTACTTCCCCTTTGCCCAGCTTTTTTTTTTTTTTTATTATTTTTTATTATTATTAATTTGAGTATTTCTTATATACATTTGAAAGTGTTATTCCTTTCCGGTTTTCGGGCAAACATCCCCCCTCCCTTCCTTGTAGGTGTTCCTCAACCCTCCCTTGCCCTCTCCCCAACAGTCTAGTTCAGGTTCATCTTAGCAGGACCCAGTTTGCCCAGCTTTTAAGGGAAGAATAATTATATACCCTCATTCTAGTTAATATATACTGAGTACCTAATCAAATGGGCACTGAGTAAATTTGAGTGTTCACATTAACCTAGGAGAGAAAGAGTAATGACCTTGACATATCCTCCCACAGTATTTGATTACAGGTAACTCAAAGTTGCTTCTTTACACCAAGGACTGGTTAAATTTTTCCAAATTTAAAAACTAAAGGCAGGCTGATTTTTATTATTCTGACAAAGAGAACAAAGTTAAAATTAACAAAAAGAAGAGGAAAATAGTTGAATTTTTACATAGTGGCTATTTAAATTTCTCTATTTAAGACAGTTGGGAAATAATTACTTTTAAATTATATATGTTGTGAATGGAAAAATGAATTTTAGTGAAATAGAGTGTTCTGAACAGGTCTCAGTTTGTGTGTATGTATGTGTGTTTGTATTTGAGGCAGGGTTTCTATGTGTAACCTTGGCTGTTCTGGAACTCGGTATGTGCCCAGGCTGTCCTTGAACTCACAGAGATCTTTCTGCCTCTACATTCCTAGTGCTGGGATTAAAAGTATGCACCACAACACCTGGCTAGGTCTATTTTCTTACATAGAGTAGGCTAAATCAATCTTAGCTAAATAATTCTATACTAAATTAAAAATTAAAAGGTTCTAGTTCCGCAAGACACTTGAGCTCACTTTCAGTTTCAAGTGGCACAGTAGAATGTAAAAAATACATGTGAAGTTACCACGCAGCGCTTTTTCATTCAACAACACAGAATATAATTATGTACTTTTCTGCCCTATTTCCATTGCTTTGTACTTCTGTCCACAAGCTCAGTCCAGAAGAGGAAGCTTATAATTGCAACATTTTGGTAGCTAAATATTCTCATTGCTTCACAGGAAATGCCACCAGACAAACAACTGAAGAGTAGAATCATGGGTTGTAAGTGTAAAATCACTTAAGAAGGCTTATAAAAATCATCAATATAGAAAATGGTTAACTGAAAAACATGTATTAAATATATTTTTCTTTAGAAAAATACCTTACCCTGTTCATTTCAAAATACTAATATGCAAAAAAATGGAAAACTGGACACTGAACCAGAAGGAAAGGAGGTTCTATTTGTGAGATCCTATAATCTATGAGTGCACTAGTTCATAGAACAGACAATAAACACAGGGACTATTTCAATGAAAAATTCACGACTAATTGGGAAGCTTAGTGATAGGGTAATTTCCTAGTATGTGTCCTGTGTTCCATCCCCAGAATGTTCTTCAGTCACAGAAGACTGTATTTCAAGTGCATATCAACCCACCATTAATACTGAATTCAACAGTGCTAAGCTACAAGATTTAACTTTATAAAATAATTTATTTTTATTGAGATGGGGTGTGGCAGGTTGCAAGTGCATGGAGATGCCCACAGAAGCCAGAAGAGGGCGACAGATCCCCTGGAGTTGGAGTTACAGGTGGCTAAGTTCCCCAAGGGATATAGATGCTAGATACTGAAGTCCAGTCCTCTGGAAGAGCAGCAGGCACGCTTAACTGCTCAGCCATGTCCCTACGCCTTTCAGTTTATAAAAATCAACATATAAAAAAATCAACATATACGCGTGCATGTACAATGTGTAAAGAGTGTGGGTATGTATGGGCCAAAGCGCACCCGTGGAGCTCAGAGGACAATCTTTGAAGGTTCTTCCCCTCTACCTTATTTGAGTCTGGCTCTGTATTCTTTTTCCTCTGCATAAGGCAGGCCATCTGGCCCTTGAGTTTCAGGGGATTCTCCCTGTCTCTGCCTTCCATCTCCTAGTAGGACTGTTAGAATTATAAATGCATATGCTACCAATCTGTCTTTTGTATGGGTTCTGCAAACTCTAACTCAGGTCTTCATGTTATATGGCAATTGCTTTTTATCCAGGTTCGTTTTTTTTCTCCAGTTAAGATGAAGTCTCATATAGCTCAGGCTGATCTCAAACTTGATATATGTAGTTCAGGATGACCTTGAACTACTCATGCTCAGGTGTTCCACCAGCCATTCTCTAGTATGACTTGCATGTACCACTATGCCCAGCTAACTTCTTTTTAAAAGTGAATCTTCATTATTTTATAGTGTTTTCAGTATAAAATATCACCTCTGTTATCAAATGAGTAGAAATACATAGTATTTTAATTGCGAGGATTTTACTGTATGTTTTGTAAGATTCTAGAGCCAAGATTTCTTCCTAACTACTGCATACTAGATGCAGTTCAATTTATTAGTGCCAAAATGGTCTTTTGCTTTAGGCTATCATCTGATACCTGCTTCTAACACATATCTTATGACTGAACTGAGTTTCCTATATCAAGCTTTGTGAACCAAAGGATTAGAGCTAAGTGCACAGAAATCTAGATGACCAGGTCAGATTTAAAGATCTTTGTATATAAGATGACATACAAAAATCACTTTATATGGTCAACAAAACATAATCAACACTTAAAGTAAGAGACTGTATTGGCTGAGATGGAGAAATTCTCTTTAACTTCCTTTGGCTATAACACCACTATTATAGGAGAGAAGGATGAAGAAATCTAAAAGTGCTTTTGGATTGACCTCTAAGTGTAGAATAATGAATATTTGGGAAGCCAGCAAAATCTCCCAAGAACTGAACTGGACTCACAGTGTGGGAATCTAACTCTATGTGGGGGATATCAATAAGCTCGCTTTCTACTTTACAGCTGCCTGGTCATCCATTCACATTCTGTTTCCTAGCTGACATTTTTTAGAGACGGAGATAAATAATTAAGCCATTTTGCTATGGTATACGGAAACATAAATTATCATTTACAATTAGGTAATATTTCTAGTAAATACCTCATCTTCTGTGTATGTCTATCCCAACCCCCAGTGACTTATCTATAGATGTCAAGTTGCAGTATCAAAAGGTGGGAATCCCTGGTCTACATGATGGATAGAGCCTAAGAAAAGACTGAGGATGTTCTTTTACATTATTTGGTTAATTTAAAAAGAAAGTCAAAATATTCCTATGTTAAAAATGGCTCCACCGGGTTGGGGATTTGGCTCAGTGGTAGAGCGCCTAGGGGCAAGGTCCTGGGTTGGTCCCCAGCCCGAAAAAAAAAAAATGGCTCCACCTAAATATTACTACCCTTAGTTTTCTACTTTCTGGTAGCTAGCTGCAGGCTAGAAGCAGTTAATTTAAAAAGGAGAGTGTAGGGGTTGGGGATTTAGCTCAGTGGTAGAGCGCTTGCCTAACAAGCACAAGGCCCCCAGCTCCGAAAAAAAAAAAAGAAAAAAAAAAAGGAGAGTGTAAGGCAGCAGGGAGACTGACAGAATAAAGTGGCGTATGATAAACAAAACAAAACACCCTTTTAAGAAAAAACCTGAGCATGGTGGTGTGCACCTATAATCTAAGCCCTTGGAAAGCTGAGGCAAGAGGAACAGCAGTTCTAGGCCAGCTTAGTCAGTCACACAGCAAATTTGAGGCCAGCCTGGACTATATTGAGACCTTATCTGAAAAACAAAAAGGGAAAAATTAAAAATTTTAAATACCTGACAAAAGTAGGAAGTTTGTATAGGGGGTTATTTAGTAAAGGCTTGATATTAAAGAACTATGTAACAAATGATTATCAAAAGTTGAATTAAAAATTTTAATTTTTAAATATTTTATTAAAAATTATTTTTTTAACATTTATTGATTAGCTGGGAGGGGAGGAAGCACAAGCATGTCACATTGTACATGTTTCATGTCACGCACATGTGTGGAGATCAGAGGACAATTTATGGCGGTTGTACCTTTCTGCTATGTGGGTCTCAGGATAGAATTTAGGTCATCAGGCATGGTGAATAAGCATCTTTACCCACTGAGACATCTTGTTGGCCTTAGGTTATATTTAAATTTTAGTTCACTATTGAGTTGAAAACTTATTGTACAACTTAGATATTAATTAAAAATGAAATGAAATTTTTGTTGATAAAGCCAAAAGCTTCAAGACAGTCAATTAAAATTAGGAGTTCTTTTCTGGGCAATACTAAATCAAGTTACAAGCTAGTGTTATTTGAGATGCCAATAGGTAGTTCATGAAAACAGGGTTCTGACATCATCTCAAATCCTGCTCTTGTCTTGTTCAAATACTGTTGATTGATAAAGGCAGGGTCTCACTATGTACCGCTGGCTTCTATAGTGGTTTTTTTGTCCTTATTTTTTTTTTTTTTTTTTGCAGTTTCACTGTGTACATCATCTTACAAGTTCTCAGAAATTATTCAGTAAAGATATTCCATATTTTCACACTTACAAATATAATGTGCTCTTATTTTGGGGGAAGGGGTTGACTGCTGGGCCATATATCCTTTAATGACAACTCCAGAACCTTTGGACATTTAAAAAATAGTATCTCTAAAGTCTTCTCTGTAAAATACTCTATAGTATTCAAAGTTTTTAAAATATCAACACCACACAATGGACAGAATCCAAAGGGTTACATTTCTAGACAGGAAATCCTATTTATTCAAGGCCTATTCAATAACCAAAATAAATGTACTTACAGTAATGGGGAGGTGTGCTATATTAATTTCCCTAAAAGTAAAATGAACAAGAACCGATTACCCATAAATTATGAGATGTGTATACCTTGTCTTGTTATACTTTAAAAAATTAAAATTGTATCTGTTGATGCCATATACTGACTTTAACCACTTCTGTACAGGCAATCCTGTATTTCACTGATCATTAAGACACCATCGAGTGTAAAGTGTGTTATCATTTTATATTTTTCTAAGGAAAAAACTAGTATGCTAATTCATGACATACCTTCTGATTAGAAAAATTTTAAGATGTGAATACACTTAGAAAATATCCTTTTCCTACATGTCCCTCATGATAACTCTGTTGGTTTTTATCCTTTAAAGATAATGTTTGGCAAGAACAATACAAAAAGAACAAGAACTTAGAAATTTCTGTTCATCTTATCCTTACATTCAAATATTACAATGATTCTGTTTTAAAGAAGCAAAAAATAATTTTACCTGCTTTACTTAAATCTGGAAAAAATATTCAAGACAGTTCTTTGAGTGAGTCATTTATAAGTATTATTTAATAAATACAAATCATAGATTACACAATTATTTTACATGAATTATCATTTCATTTAATTCTTATCATAACTCTAAAGTCAATATTTTTATAATTAATTTGAAGATTGAAGAATAGACACAGTAAATAACCTTGATATAGTTAGAAAGTTAAACGCAAGGCCAAGACTCAAAACACAGGTCTTTATAGCTCCAAGTTTTCTTTTTTTTAACATTTTTATCATGAAGCAAATGATGAGACAAAGTTCCTTCTAAGTTTCAAAAGCTGAAATTCTCAACTATCAATAATAACTAGTGAATTCACTTAAATAGATCAAATACCCTAAATGATCATTACCTGCCACATGAGCATATTTTCTTCTGACTTGTTTTACAATATGTGCATTGTGTATTTTTTTTTGTTGAATGTACTTATTTTGTTGAGTTTTGACACATTTTACTTAGCAAGTAAAGTATTGTTTATATTGTTCCTTTGTGTTAATGCTTTTTGGTATTAAACTGATAAATCAGACTATCTACCAGCTGGTCTTTGTTCTAGGTTCATGAGACAAGTCACTGTATAAAATCTAAACAACACACTGCTGGGAGCAAGGATGCATTAATACTAGGTATTAAAATGTAATCACTTATTATTCCCATGATTCAGAGAATGGGATTTAAACACACACACACACACACACACACACACAGAGAGAGAGAGAGAGAGAGAGAGAGAGAGAGAGAGAGAGACAGACAGACAGACAGACACACACACACAGAGGCCTCTCTATTTTAAAGCTTAAAAATGTATTTTTCATTCAAACATATTAACAATTGAACACTATTATACTCAGGCATCATTAGAGACACAACTAAATGTTATTATCCTTTATTACAATCTGCACCACTGGGCCTAAAGCATCCAATCTGCAATGAGTGAATTAGGCCACTCTGATGTCACTCATCATTTATAGCCTGCCATTATACATGTTCTCAAACATGAAGGGTAGAGCAAAGCTTGTTAATTGTGAGGATGGCATGAAGGTTTTACTACACGATGATTAAAGGAAAACTTCACGAACAATTCTGCAATTCAGTATTCTCGATAAATAATTTGCTACACTCCTGTTTATTTAACAACTTATCAAGTCAAGTCCTTGGTTCAGGACTTCACATCTAAATTATGTCATTTTTCTTATGTAAAGTCACGATATATTTATTGTGATTTCCAGAAGTGCAATAAAGAAAAGACCAAGTGTACCTATACTTGCTTCTTTGAATAAACACTTTAATCCCTTTATCTTAAGGTTCAAAGTAACACAGGAAGTTTCATGTTTTGGATACTCAACTAATACAGTACCTGGCTGCCAAAATAAGGCAGATTTCTAGATTTTTAAAAAAATTTTTTTCTTGGACATTTTATGTATTTACATTTTAAATGTTATCCACTTTCCCAGTTCCCCCTCTCTATCCCACCCCTGCTTCTACGAGGATGCTCCCACTCCCACCCTAGATTTTCAAAAACTACTGTTCTATATCAAAATCACTAAAAACGATGAAGTATTCAGTAATGTGTCACAGGTACTTGACAGTTAACATGAAGTAGTACCTGTCTTTGCCTTAGATCTTCACTTGGATAAAATTAAAAACAAACAACCCTGCAAAGTGGTAGAAATGAAACAGGAAGCAGAAAAGAACCTAATAAAACACATGTTCTAAGTCAATCGTCATAGATGAATAAAACATTTTCCCAACAGATGAAACTTAAGAACCCTATATAATACATATTAGAAACACTGTAGAAACTCTGTTATATTACACTGAAAATTACTGCCTATTTTTGGGGTTAAAAATGGCTCCATGTTCATTAAACATTATCTACAGCACAAAGTTCTTTTATTTTTGGATCAAATACAGTAGTTTTCAGGGTCTGTTAGGTACTTGTTATTTAAAGGAAGTCAGGTGACTATTTCTATGCAACACATTGGACATAAACATTGTTTATATTATAAACAATACATTGCACTGTGACCATTTTTAAAGAGCAAAAATAACCTTCATTACTTCGTACACTGTTTCTATTTAGATTAGCATTTATCCAAACTCTACTGCGATTAAGAAAAACCATACACTTTAAGTTAGGCTTGTCATCTAGTGATATTTGTCACTGGCAGCAGTGGCAACGGATTTGCAGAAGAAATATAATTCATTGATATCTACCCCTTGATATCTAAATAGTCAAATATTGAGAAAAGGTACTTGCTACTTTAGGTAATCCATTAAGGATTTCTGAATTCATCTAATTATTTAGGAAGTAGTTTTGATTTTTTCATTTTCTAATAACCCTCACTTTGCTTACACAGTACTTCATTATCCTAATTTGCCTTAAACATTTGGCCTAGTTCTAGCCTATCATGTTATGACCCACGTTTGAGTTCAACAAAAGGGTTTTTTTTTTTTTTTGAACACCATGAGACTTGTGTGAGGTCTTAAAGCAGGAAGGCTGGTATGAAGTAATAAGAAACTGTTTTTAGAGGCCCTCAGGTCTTGTAAAGTTGTTCATATTTCAATGAGGAATTAAGGTGATAAGAAAAGAGTCGTAAGCACACTATTCCTGACCTTCATGATTTATTTAGCAGACATTTATTGAGTTCATAATATGTATGTGCCAGGCATTGTGTTAACTGCTTAGGACTTGGAGAAATACGAGGGTTTGTTGTCAAGAGCTCAGTGTAACTAGCAATGAGACCATAAATGCAATCCTATATAGACCAACCCTAAAATCTTTTAGCATGGAGAGAAAATTTCTGATGCATTTTCTCAAGTAAATATTTCTTTAGAAACCCTGATGTGAATATACTAATGAGAAGATGGCATAATAATGGATAACAATACTAGACCTCTATGAAAACTCACTCTTTTCTCACTGGTTTTCGTAGTGGAAAATCATATCGAAAGTAATTTACTTCAAATAGCTTAACAACCAAAGGAAGCAGAGTCTCTAAAGGCAATTTGTTGAAGTCTACTGTTAATGAATCTAAGCAATCCCTGGCTCTGACATACCTTATTGCCAGAACAGTAAGAAAACTTTTAGAAATTAGAATTTGTGCAATCTTATCCATCAGGCTTTGGAAAACATGACACTGACACACACAGTGTGTGTGCGCACACATACTCTCTCTCTCTCTATCTACACACACACATATATATATTATACATCATACATTAATACAATCTCTAACTATCAGCATGTCTATCCATGCTTTGGCTCTTGCCACAAATGATCTGAAGAACCTCTTCTAGCATATAGCAAGCATACAGTTTGTATCTACCTGGCTTCAAATTATGACTCTGACATTTACTATTTATAATCTTTATGCTCTTAACAACTGAATTTACTTTCCTAATCTGTAACAATGGAGACCACAATCCTCCCTGCTGGGTTACAGGGGGGATAAAATGAAACAGCATGTTTAACATAGTACTTTTGGATACAGTAGATGCTAAACAAGTAGGCCTGTACTTTATCTAAATGCATACTATACAGATAAAAGGATAAAGTAGAATTTTAAATTATTTCTCCCTGCATATTGACACATACCAAGAAAAATGTGGATTAACAATCAAACAACCAAAGGAACAAACTATTCAAAGGCAATTTGTTGAGGTATAACTTTAATAAATCATTTTTAATATAGCAGTGGATTTGTTTGGAATCATATTTATTACTGTGTAGATTTAAAAAGCAGACTCATAGCCAGGCATGAAGGCATATGCCTTTAATCCCAGTTCTTGGGAGGCAGAGGCAGGTGGATCTCTGTGAGACCAAGGCCAGCCTGCTCTACAGAGTGAGTTCCAGAAGAGCCTGCACTGTTTCAAAAACTAAGGAAAAAAAAACTAAAAAAAAAAGGCAGATTATAAAGGCAGATTATAAACAAATACAACTTCGTCGACAGGTTTAGCAATTTTAACCACCTTTATAGCTGTAGTTTTAAATGGATTTTTTTTTCTTTAGGAAAAAAATGAAGAGACTCCTTGCCATACTGGTTTTCCACACTCCCAATTGAAATGATGGTTAAGCATTCTAAGTTTAACTTTATTATTAAAGATTTATAGTATCATATTGGCTCTAAATTCAAATAAAATTCCTGTATTCTGCCAGCCTTAAAAAAGCGATTTCCCTTTTTTACACCAGCCTTTCCTTTAAAAAAAAGGTAACATGTACCTATGTCTTTGTTATTTTAGAACAGCATTATCCAGTAGTAAATTATTAAGCATAGACTCGTAAGGTTTATTACAACTCTTCCTGCATTTAAGAACAAGTAAATATTTTTATATGGTAGTAGAGGTGACTGGGGAGAAAAATTTGAAAAACGATCTGAATGGAGTCCCCCCTTCCCCCCCTTCCCCCTCCCGGAGAATGTCAGTGTCCCGCATCTCACACCAAACTGAGCCTGAGTTTTACTGACGTAACCAGTAACCCTACCCACCTCTCACACTGCGGAGGCCGACGGGGGCAGTGGCTGCCGCCAAGTACACCACTCATCAGAGCCTGCCCCATTCCACCCCCGCGTTTCAGTCATGCTTTCCAGAAATGGGGTCACTCGCTCAGTAACTATTACACACACCCAGCCTATCATTCTCTAATCCCCTAAAGTCCGCTGCGAGGATAGAAGGCAGCGAAAAGTCAAGAAAGAAGAATCACAGACGCGCCACCATCAGGAACTGATTTTCCACTCTGGAGAGGAGCGCTGATACCCTGGAATGGATCTTGTCTGAATTATTTTCTTAGATTTCCAGTTGATTCTGGGACAGGGGCGGCTGCAAAAAGCTTGGTGCTGGGATGTGTCCGCGGAAATTCTGTTTTGCCTTGTTTGGGTACGGTTTGGGTTTCTGACACTGGGGTGGGTATCTTAGGGACGATCACCAGATCCCGGGAGAGGAAAATCAGATAGCCCTTTTACAGCGTCCGCTGATCTCCTTGAATTTCACCCGCTCACCTCCACAGACAGGAAGCAAAAGTTATACTCGGGGTCTTCCAACTCAGTGACCTCAAAAACCTGGGAGTAGGGGACCTGAGGCGTTCCATTTTTCTTTTGCAGCAGCAGCAGCAGAGAGCGCTGCGGCAGACTGACTGGGGAGGGGGATGTCCCTTAGTCCTGTACCCCTTTCTCAAAACCCTCAAGGCTCGCTACCCTGCCCTGTGCGCCCGTCTCCCTGCAGCAACCCCCTCCCGCGGCCAGCCTCAGTCTTGGCTCCTGGTGAACCAAACCCAAAGTCGCTAAGATTCCAGAGAAGCCCCTAGAGCCGGCAGGGCCAAACTTCCCAACTCCCCGCCGCCGGCTCCTGCTTTGCCTCCTGCTTCCCCCACGCAAAGTTGATTAAAACGGGCTCTTTGCAAAGCCTCAGCGCCCACTCCAAACCCCACGCGCCGCCACACCGGCAGCCCCCCCACCCCAAAAGCAGGGAGGAGGTGAGGGTGCGGGAAGGAGGAATAGACAGATCGGCAAAGCCCAACGACCCAAAGCAGAATCCCGCACCGGGAACGAGATAGGAGCCAGAGAAGGTGGGCTAAGGGGCAGCTCGGGGAAGAGAGCTAGTGCCGGCGGGGGCGTGGGGAAGGGGCGCGCCTGCCCTGCCGCACAGCTGCACTCACCTCAGCGCTGTCGGAAGGGCTCTCCACAGCCATCTTCTGCCACGGGTCCGCCAGCTGCGCCAGCGGCATCTTCCCCCCTCCCCGGCCCGCCGCCGCCTTCACCGCCTCCTCCCTCCCCACCCGCCCCACAGCCGGCCCGGCTCCTTCGCTACTCGAGCGCAAGGCAGAGTCCAGAAGCAGCAGCGGATCAGCCGCGGCTCCCGGGAGCGAGCTCGACGCCGACACTGACCACCCGAATGCCCAGCGCCTGGCCACAGCCGCCCGCACTTCGAGCGAGAGCCTTGCGCCGCCGCCAGGCACCAGGGCTCGCCCCTTTCTTCCTCTCCTCCTTCCGCCGCCCGGACTACGGCTCCGCCCCCCACCTCCCCTCCCCGCTGGTTCCCGCGCCCGATCCCAGCAGAACAGCGACGGCCGCGCGCTCCCCCACTTCCGCTTACAACATGGCGTCTAAGCGATACCTGTCTCTCAGAGCGAGGCTGGGCGGCCGCCACCACCACCGCGCGCACCCAGGGGCGGGGTTGGTGCAGAACACGCCCCTGGCCGCTAGCTCGGCTCCGCCCCTTTCCCACCCCCCACCCCTTCCTCCTCCTTCCACCCAGCCTCAGCTTCTGGGCCTCGCCTACTTTCAGGAAGGGCGAGCCCAAAAGATTTGGGGGCGTTGGCGGGAGATGGGGTGGGGTAGAAATGGGCTATGCGGGGAGGTCGAGAGGCCAGTGTCTTTTAATTGCCACGAGTCTTAGCAGCTCGGAGACTAGTTGAGACTGGGAGAGCAGAGGGGTTCGCGCTCAGCTGGAGAAGCTAGGAAAGGCGCTGGGGGCGCAGTCCTGTGTTAGCAGCCCCGGGTGGAGGAAGGAGGTGTCTTTTCGGCCTTTCTCCTCCAGGGGTGCGCGTGGGCGCGCCTATGCTAAGGGCACATCCCCTCCTGGCTCAAGACTCTCCTTCTTCAGGGTCACAAGCTGGGTATTCACCTGACCCCTTTCCTCCTGCTTGGATGGGGACTCAAGAGGCTTCGTTCCCCGGACCTAGCTACATGTAGGTTCAGCTCCCAGTTTGATTCAAAGCTTTTCAAGTTGACTCTCCTGTTCAATGTTTAGTACTTTGGAAAATTTTCGTCCCACCCTACCCCCGCCCTAATAACCCTTCCAAAGTTGCATAGAGCCCTCGAGTTTCAGCCCAGACTGTTACACCCCTCCCTTGCTACCTAAATCTTAAAAGAAAACAGAGGTTCCTTAAGGTTGCCCTTCTTGGCAGAGATTAAGGAGTTAGTAAAAATATCTTCTAGGCAGGAGCGCAGGGTTCCTGCTCCTCCGTTGACTTTAAATAAAAGATTAGGTTTTTTTTTTTTTAAATCAAGCTGGTCGTAGGCGGAGGAGAAAGGGAGGGGAGGTTGTGACTCCTCCTCTTGCCCAAGAAGAGGAAGCCCTAGGTTAAGGGAACCCAATCGTCAGTCGGCAACGGAGCCACAGATTTCTAAGAGTTTGAGAATTAAGGCCTGGGCGCTGAGTGGATTCCGGGAAGATTCAATCCTGGATTCTCCAGCCTGCTGCTTAGATGCGCTGAGTACGTCTGGGATGTGTAAAAGTCGCTGCGCTGAGTGGAAAGCTACTGCAGCCCTGGCTAACTGCCCTGCATCGGAAAGAAACACACACACACACACACACACACACACACACACACACACACACACACACACACACACGCGCGCGCGCGCGCGCGCGGAACGAACACACACACACACACACACACACACACACAAACACACGCTTGCCCCTGGCTAACTGCCCTGCATCGGAAACACACACACACACACACACACACACACACACACACACATTCTGCTTGTACACACACACACACACATTCTGCTTGTCTCCCCAGGCCCCCAGGCCTGGAGGGAGGCATCGCTAGCCTCCCACGCTTGGCTACCACAGCGCGTCCCCCCGCTGTGCTCGCCTTTTAACAGTTTCCTTTAATCATCCCAGGATCCAGACACCTGGAGTGTCCCCGCCTCCCTTCGGCAGGCAGGTGTGAGAATGACCTTACAAACCCACACCTAGCTGGCCAGGTCTGGGAGGGCTCGGCGAGGTTTCTTGCCTGGTCCGACAGAGACAGGTGTTGGGCTTTTTTTGCTACCATCTGCAGTGTGCCCCTCCAGGCCTGGGAGCCTCGTCTGATGAAAGCTCCAACTGTTTAGGGAGGGCAGCCGGAAATTCTTGCTGAGAGCCCACTCCCTCAGCCTTGAACTCAGGGACAGATCACGTTGAACAACAACTAGGCAGGCTCAGAATGAACCCCGGGAGAGGGGGACATGGAGATGCTTGTCACCATATTTGATTCCTGTGCTGCAAGTGCAAGTAGGGCCCTAACTCAAGCTAGTCGGCTACACCGTCTTGATGTAAAAAACGTGCTCACAGAAGTTTGTCGATTTGGAATTATGTATTATTTTGCATTTATACACAGAATGCCTAAGTTATGTGCCCAAACACTCTCTGGCACTAATTACCTCATAGAAACCATATAAAACAAACATTTTGAGCCAGGTAGAGGTTTTGTTTAATGGGTAAAGACACTGCTAAGACCTGAGTTTTGATCTCCTGGACAAGAATGGTGGAAGGAGAGAACTGACTCCTAGAAGTTGTTCTGTGATCTCCTAAGCTGGCTCACATAGGCACACATATACAACAAATAAATTCATGTAATTAAAGAAAAAGAAGCAAAGTGTGCTGTGTGCACTTTTCAGAACCAGCTTTTGCTGGTTTCTGTTTACCCTGAAAACAAAGCAGAGTAATTTAATTCAATTTTATTTTTTGTAGTTCTCTGGATTGGCCTTGGGGCCTCACCCACGTTATGCAAGCATTCTGCCCCGGAGTTATATCCCCAAGCCTTTTTTTCTTTAGCCTTGTTCTGAGTCAAGCGCTCACTAAGTCTCCCAGTTAAGATTAAGTCTTGTAATTTTCCTGCCTCGAACTACCAAGTAACTGGGGATTACAGGCCAGTGGGATCACATGCTGCCTGGAATAATTTTGAAAACAAGGTTAACTGCAGTTGTGGGATTGGTTGCTAAGAATGGGTTCAAACACCCCTACCACAGATGTCTTCTTGAACATGGGATCAACTTAAACCGAGAACTGATTTAGAAAAATACAATTCTCCTTCTTTTTGCCTCCAAAAGGAAAGAAAAGAAAATGATGGGCGTTTATTTAATCAGATCCAAAAGTAGTGAAATAATCCTCTTTGCTTGAATAATTTAGGGAAAATCGACTAAGAGGACAACATTTATCCCTGCCCCATCCCCTGTACGCTTTGGTTTTTCATTAGTGTAAATCCAGGAGGGTTACAGCATCACACAGTCTGGGGCCGATGGCATCCAATAGCAGGAAGGTTGCTTCGACATTTAGAATTTGGCCTGAATCATGCCACTGTTTCCATGGGCTCAGGTTACCTTTCTCCAGATTACTCTGGCTTTGTTCAGTTGGTCTCCAGCACTCAATGTGTTGGTTTTTTTTTTTTTTTGTTTTTGTTTTATACACACAAGTTCATCTCTTGCCTGATTACATTTCAGTTTCATCTCAAGCAGAAACACCTTCCATTTTAAGAAGGGCCAAAGTGCTTTCTGGTTCTGGAGATCCCTTTTACAACCAGCAAAATGGTTTTGCATTGCAGTTTTGGAGACATATTTGCCTTTTAGAAGTCCTGTCCCCAGCAGCTACCAAGAGAGAGGATTTTGAAACAGTAGTTGATGCTCCCCTGAACAAGATTACATTTGTTTTTCCTAACAAAGAACTCTTAAGTCTTGCTATTCAAAGATGAGTTGCCTCTTCTCTCCAAACCTGGGAAGACAGTAAATTTCTAGCCTTATGTAGCTACTGAGCTATGCTGGTCGAAATTTGTATGTGTCACAACATCCAGGTGGTTGTGACATATGCCTTTAATCCCAACACTTGGGAGACCGAAGCAGGAGGATCTCTGAATTTGAGGCCAGTTTGGTTTACTGAACTAGTTCCAGGACAGCCAGGGCTACACAGAGAAACCCCGTCTCAAATAACCAAAAAATAAAGAAGTAAGCAAACAAACAAAACAAGATGAGCTGGTGTGCTGTATCTTAAGAAAAGAATATAAAATATCTCATTAATAATATTTTGTATGGACACTGTATGTTGAAATGATATGACTCTCTTGTGCTAAGTGAAATTTCATTATATTGTTCAATTTTGATTTGTTTGTGACAGAATCTCATCACATACCCTAGACTGGCCTCAAATGTCTGATCCTCCTGCCTTTGTTTCCTGAGTACTGGAATTGCAGGTAAGCAGCCATCCCCATGCCTGGCTTCTGACTTTGCCTTTAAAAGGTATAAACTCATTCTTACATATGTCATTTCTGGTTAAGCTCCACACTATAGTTCTAAAAGACAGCACTGATCTAGAATTATCTTTTAACATTGAGCCTTTTAAGAATGCCTAAGGTCCTTTAACCTTGAAGTCATAGCTTCAAATTCTGTGCCTCTCTCCCCCCTCCCCCCCTCTTTCCCCGCCCCCCCACCCCATGTAGAATCAGCAGAAAGGATTGATTCATTTATCTCCTAATCTCCCTACCGTATGTCTCCAAATCCAAAATACTGGAAAATTATTACCTGAAACAAAAGAGCTGAGGAACCAGCAAACCTGAGCAGAACATCAGTTTAAGTTTCCAAGAAATGATTTTTTTAAAGAAATGATTTTTAATATATGACTGGACACCTTGCTTTAACCTTCTCTGTCCCCAACAATTTCCTGGCATAACTATAATCTTTGCGTACAAGTTTAAATGGGCACTCATTTGATAAATAGCATTTGTCAAAGGAAGGAGTTACCTCCGTCTGGAAAAGTCACAACATGACTAGCTGTGCCTCATGGCGCAATCTGTTACTCAAAGTCCCAGTTCTGTACATATGGACCTGGCACTAGTATAGAAAACTCGCAAAGTATAATCATCATGTCCAGAAAAGGATTTTCCTTTTATGTTACTCAAAGTTTATCTGCTTTCACAAAAAGAAAGGGTAAACAAGTACTAGACAGCTGCTTTTTTACAGAAGGCTTCAGGCTCATAGCTTACATCACAAAAGACTAGAGTTTAACGAAATGCATGGTAGTGTTGCTTTCATGTATATGTTTTTTTGAGACTTCTGAAATAAAAATGTTCTTAAGGCCAGGGGTGGTATACAGTCCTAGTTTCAGCACTCTGGAAGCAGAGGATTCTGGATATTTTATTTATCTGAGAAAATTCAAATATTTGGAAATGTAAGAATTTTCTCTTAGGTTCCTCTCAATATAGAAAGTTCAATAACATGATGAAAAGTATTAATAAATTCTGTAAGGATCAAGGGCAACACTATTCTATAATACAAATAGATGGAATGCTTTCTTTTAAATTTTTTATTTATTGGGGTTGGGGATGGCATAGCGGTTAAGAGCACTGTCTGCTCTTCCAGAGGTCCTGAGTTCAATTCCCAGCAACCACATGGTGGCTCACAACCATCTGTAATGGGATCTGATGCCCTCTTCTGGTGTGTCTGAAGACAGCTACAGTGTACTGACATACAGGAAATAAATAAATCTTTAATTACTTATTTCTTTGTGTTCACATGTGTGATTGCAGGCATACATGTGTGGATGTCAGAGGACAACTTCAGGGGTTTGTGTCCCTTGCCTTCCACCTTGTTTGAGGTAGGGTCTTCTTTGTTCTTCACCACTTGTGTTCGCCAGGCCAGGTAGCCTTTGGGTTTCCAGGGATTCTTCTGTATCTACCTATGGGATGGTGGCAGCTTTTATATCGTTTCTTAGAATTCAAACTCAGGTTCTCACGCTTGTGCAGCAAGTGCTTTATCTGCCGAGCCATCTCTTTAGCCCAGCAAACAGTTTATTTAGCAATATTTCCATGAAGGTAGGATGGGGTCACGATAAGAGAAGTAACAGGCCCCATACCTAAATTTCAGATTCGTTTATGTGTCTAAGCTTCAATTTTGTTTAAAACATTGGCATATGAGAGTTTGCTCAACAGGTATTTGCAAAGTAGGCTTTGATTTTCTCATCTGAAATGAGAATAGTGTTCTTCTCATAGGATGGTTGGGAAGATTAAATGGGAATCATGTCTATTAAGCATGTCATTAGCATTGCCATGAAAAAGCCTTCAGTAAATGGAGCCTTTGTTACCCATTTCTAAAACGTAGTCTCCTGAATACCTAATGTAACTCTTGAAAGTTAGCTTTCCGTTTGTTGAGTGAGCATTTTATTGAACTACTATCTATTTCTTTAGGGCACTAATACTACTGGGGGAAAAAAAGGTACTGTGAGTAACTTCCTGTAGGCTTCAAATAAAAGAGCATGCAGGGTAACCGGCTCTTCTGTGTTTCAAGCTACATGTGTTGAAATGCAAATGATTACAGGTCAGTTGCCTCATAGGCTATGATCAAAATCTGTTTATAGAATGCTCAAAAGAAACTAACAAATGCCTGATGCAAAGTTAACAGTACCTGACTCATACTTATGGAAGGAACAGGGCGGGAGCTCGGGGGAGGGGGTGGGGAGGGAGGGGGGAGGAAATGTGGAGTCTGCATCAGGCATGCTTTAATGTTTTCTTCTTTTATTGGTTTCCAAAATATTTAATCCTTGGAGGTGTCATTCTGTTTTGGAATCGTTTGAAGGGAAAGAATTATGAAGCTTTGAGACTTGACAAGGAACTGAGAAGCCATTCTTGGAACATTAGTAAGCTGCTGTCCCCCTTCAGTTTTTGACTAGAGCAGAAAAGACCCTCGAAATGTTCTTGCCTATAAACACTAATTCCTAAGAGAGAGATAATACATTCAAACTTCATTTTCAAACCAATATTAAAAACGGCTGCTTTAACATTAAGCAAAAATCACAGTATAATGTGTTCCTTCAGAGGCCAGCATTTCTGTTTTATAACTATCAATTTACTGTGATTGGTTAGAACAGTGGTTCTCATTTTTTTTCCAGTTCACAAACCATTTTGAAGCAAAACCCTAAGGACCACCGGTTTCTATTCATCACCGTTAAAAAAAAAGGAAATTAAAAAAGCAAAGAAAAAGAAACACCTAAACGTTATGAAACTATGGTTTTAGAATGTGGCTGTTATTGTGGTTATCTTAAAGTTTGTGTTAGTTCTTTTGAATGTAAATTTGAGTTTGCAATTAGGAAGATAACTTTAAGAAAAACTCTGGGCTTTTTTTTTTAAAAAGAGATTTGGATTTTAACTCATCCCATAACCAGTGCTCAACTGGAAGTGATACCATGGAATTAAATGGAATTCTACTCTGTGGCTACTAACCAATTCCCAGATATCTATGCTTCGGAAATATGTAACTTTAATCCCAAAACTGTGTAAGTGAAGCAGTGTTAGGTCAGATCTGTTGCTAGAAAACTGGTGATTGATTTAAGTGTGCTATTTATGAATGACATACATTTTCACCATGAAACCACATTGATAATGATTTCATCAACTTATTTAAACAGATAACCGGTAATAAAAATACATTGGGGGTATCAGATACCAAAAACATTCTTTTAAAAACATGAACATAGCTTAAAATTGTTTACTAAATAAGGCGTGCATTCTATGAATAGCTTTATTTGAAAATGTAATTAAGCCCACCAAATAAATTGTGTACATTTAATTTTTTTTGCAAAATTTGTGAAATGGCATTTAGAAAAATAGAAAATATTTTACAGTTTCCAAAAGGCAATATAATATTTTGTTGATGACTGTCGATCTTGGTCAATGGTAGAATGTTTTCCTGGGTTCCCTTCCAAATAAAATGTTTATAAGGAAAAAAACTGGTATTTTGAAATTGTAGTAATGAAAAAGTTTCCTATAGGCCTTTAGACAACTGTTAAAGGTTGAATTGTGCTACTGTATAGAATGATACTGAATTCCTAATTCCTACTACTTTAGAATGTGACCGTACTTGGTAATACTGTCTTACAAGTGTAAAGAATTAGAGTGAGGCCATACTTTTATTGGGTGGACCTCTAATCCAAGGGTGTGCTTATAAGAAGATTGCTCTGTTAACAGAAGCACGGGGAGAATGTTATGTAACAAAGGAAGATTGAAATGGTGCCTCTGCCAGCCAAGGAATGTCAAAGCACCAGAAGCTAAGGAGGGGCTTAAGAAGAGTTTCCTATAGGTTTCAGAGGAACTTAGATTCTGTGGGTTACCTTGATCTCTAGTCTCTACAACTGTAAGACAGTCTCTTGTCCCCTCTCTTCTCTCCCCACCTCCTTCCTCCTCCTTCTCTAGTCTCCATCCCCAACCCCTACCCTGACAATGCTTCTGAAGGTTAGGCCCTTGATAACTCTGGCCTGCCTTTCAAAGCATTTCTCAGTAGTTCTGATCTATGGCCAAAGGATGCATTCTTAAGGAAAAGCTCATCTAACTCCTTAAAATCCACAATGTCTTTCCATAAACAAAGATAAAAATATCAAGTATTTTTGACAGGTCTTAGGAAAAGGAGAAATATGTACTTGGGTTTGGAATTTCCACCAGATATTGTAAGTGTGGAAAATAGGAAATCCTGGAAAGATGAAGGCCAGATGAGCTAGCTCCCTTTTCACTCCTGTAAGCAAAGAATCCATTTTGGGATCCTTTAGCTGACAGTGCTATGTAAAGCTAGAAGAGATGAAATTTCCAACCCCACTTATTAGATTGGTTTCCATTAGTTTCAGACATAGCAAAAAAAATTGTTTCCTTTGGTTTTTCCATTTCTTTTCCTCTCCCCCAATTATAGATCGTGTATAAAGTCTACTCTTTTAATATTTCATTTTTGTGACAAAAATATGTCATACAAAATTTGCCACCTTAAAAATTTTTAAGTGCACAGTTCAGTAGTCTTCAGTAACTCACACTGCTGCAAAATCTACAAAACATTGGTTTTTTTTTGTTTGTTTGTTATTTACCTTGTGGAGCTTGAAACTCTACACCCAGCAAACAACTCCCCATTTCCCCCTTTCCCCAGTCTCTGGTTGCTATCATGCTACTTTCTGTCTCTGAGATTTTGTCTGCTTTAGATACCTTATGTAACGGGACAAATATATTATTTGCCTTCTCTTTTGTGATTGGTTTATTTCACTTAGCACCATGCCCTCAGTATTCATCTATGTTGCTGTGTGTGACAGACTTTCCTTCTTTTAAGATTGAATAACATTCCATTGCATGTTGTAACATCACACACACACACACACACACACACAGAGAGAGAGAGAGAGAGAGAGAGAGAGAGAGAGAGAGAGAGAGTTTCTGCCCCTAATTCCTTACACAGAGCTCTTAAAACTCTTGTAATTTTGTGAGTGGTAATAAGGTGACTCTGGTGGGCTCTGAATATGATTAGAAGCCTGGAGTTTTCATCCTTGCCATGCTCCAGGGAGAAGAGAGAGACTGGAGATTGAGTTAATAACTAATCATGCCTATATGATGAAGCAGCCATTAAATTTTCCTAAGCTGTGGGGTCTGGAGTGTTTCCAGGCTGATGAGCACGTCCCTGCGCCAGGAGGGTAGTGCATCCAAGCTTCGCAGGGCTAGAGGCTCTTGCAGTCAAGGCACCTCTGGATCTTTTGAGAATTCCATACATGCATGAAATGTTCTTTGATAATATTCACCCCCTACTACTCTCTCTGACTCCTCCCATATCCACCCCATCTCCTTCTCACTTTGTGTCTTAAAAAAAACAAAACAAAACAGGTAACTTGTTCCAATTTGTGAGACTCATATACTCATGGGTCTAGGGCCATCCACTGGAACATGGTTGACCTACCAGGAGCCATAACCTTAAAGAAAATGAAGTCTCCTTTCCCCAGAAGCCATCAACTGTCAATAGCTCGGCACTTAGGAGGAAGGGATGTAATAGAAATGTCCCATCTGTGGTTGAACAGTCTACAGATGTTTATTCTCCGCACATTGTCCAGTTGCTATTTGTAATATTGTTTATAATAAACAGACTATTTTATTTATTCATTCATCATTGGAAAATGGGCTGCTTCTTTTGATTATCATGGATAATGTTTTATGAACATGAGTATGCAAATCTCAGTTATATCCTTGATTTAATGGTAGATTATTATAAATCACACACTAAATTCTTATCCATGTGTTGTGTAAGGGACTCCTCTGAGATTAAAACATTTCATCCTGCAGGGAAGATCCTTACGCAAGGTGATAAACAACTATAAAATAGTTTCAAGAACTCCCTGAAACTGACCAGATTCACTAGGCCCCTCCCCGCTAGAGTAAACAATAAAAAACTGAGCTTCAAAGAAGACTCTCAAAGGAAGAAATCTGCAAAGAAGTCTCTGAGACCAGCCCAGCTTGCCTGGAAGAAGCAAAATCCATTCAAGCTGCCTGAAAGATGTTGAATTGAAACCAGAGTCCCTTAGAAAGGACACTGTCCAATCTGTTGAGCTGCCTGCGTGTGCTCCAGGCTCCTAGCTTTTGTGAGCTGGTCACCCATGCTGGAGTGGGCTTTGATGAGTCAGCTGTGTTTGAGTCATTTCTGTTCCTATAAGAAACCACTTACCCATATTCCTGTAAGTGACCCCAATATAACTCATTGGTTTACCAAGTTGAACATTTGTTGGTATCTGTACTTTGGCCTGTTGCGGGGGTTCCCTTTCTAGGGTGAGGAGGCAAGTGTGTTTCATCTCCCTGGGATAAGTTTCCTAGTTTGCAGCGTGACTTTTCACTTTCCCCCATCAAGGTAGAGTCAATTTTCTGCTATTTAAACCGGGTACAACCTGTTGAGTAGAGTACCTTTAGCCCATAGAGTGTGATGGATGTATTATGGTACAGCTTTCAAGCCTGAGCCGCAGCAATACTGCACAATTTTGCTTCCTTTCTTAGAATCTACATGAATACACTGAGGTCAGAAATATTCAGGGAACAAAAAAGCAAAGGAAGTAGAGATAAGACATCTTAGATGAGGCTCAAAAAAGTGTGAGTGCCCAGCCAAGCTCTGGACACCTAACTGCACACATATGAGTGGATCTACAAAACAGCAGAAGAAATGGATATCAAAGAGCTGAATCCAGCCCGAATTTCCATTTTTATGACATTTTAGGCCAAATAAATGGTTTCTGCTTTTTTTTTTAAAGATAGGATCTCACTACGTAGTCCAAGCTAGCCTCAAACTCAAAAATTTCCAGTCTCTGCCAGGATTATAGGCATGTGTTGCATCTTCTAGCTGGTTGTTACTTTAAGCACATGGTAATTGTATTTGTTTTCTTGCTAAGATACGCTGACAAAAGGAACTGAAGTGAGAAAAGGTTTGTTCTGGCTCACAATTCAAGGGTATGGCCCGTCAAGACAGGTAAGCAAGGCCACAAGATCTTGAAGAACCTGGTCACGGAGAGGAGTAAGAACATAGTTCTGATCTGTTCATTTTCTCCATGTTTGCATTACAGATTTCCTTTCCAGTGAACGGTCTCCCAGACAGTGAAGATGGGTCTTTCCATATTGAGTAAACATAATTAAAATAATTCCTCACATGCATACCCAGAGATTCTAGATCTTGTTAAATTGACAACACTAAGTACTGTGAATCATAGTACTTGCTAACTATTGCATATAAGCTATCTTTGAAATATCCACATTCTGCTTTGCAAATCTAATCTAATTTCCAAAGGCTTCAGTACTCTGTATTGACTGGCTCCGGATTAATTTTCTTAGACTTCACTCCGATCTTATGTTTTCCACGAAGTATATTTTTGCTAATTGATAGCTTTCTTGCTGTTCTACCTCTGGCCTTTGTTTACTCAAGTTCATCTCATCTACTGACTTAAATGATTCATTCTCCTAAGGTATGAAAGAATGAGTTGACCCTTCAGCTTTATACACTGTAAGTACATTTTTCTTTTGGATGTTTATGGCAACATTTTCTCCATTGTTTATTATTTCTCTTGAGCACGGGTCGTGTTTTCCTATTCAACTATCTACTGATAATGGTTTATGTCCTACATATTGTAAATGACATGCCTGGGGAGTGTGGATTAAGCTATGATCCTGCAAAGGAGTTTTGGTCGCTTTTGTTTGTTTTTACAGGCAATGAACTGCGCTGAACTGAGATTCCAAACTGAGCATCAGCCGACCTTTTAGCCCAAACCTTAAGCTCAAGCTGCTTTTCTTGTTCTGCCACGTACATGTATTTTCCAGGGTCTACCAGAGATTTAGGCACAGTTAAAATAAGGCACCTGGTATCTGAGTATCTTCTTTAAGAGATTTCTACTTTTCTCTCTAAACTGATTTCTGCAAATTCTCTAAATTGAACAACAAATATTGCTAGATATATCTACCTTGTTTGGTGAAGAGTGGAACATTTGTTTGAGCAAAAAGCTAATAAATATGGAAACTCAGAGAGCTGGTATTCTTCAGATGTTTACCCATTCAGCACTCAACAGCTTTTGTTTGTTCTCTGGTGCCTTTACTGAGATGATGATGGTGATGGTGGTGATGATGATGGTTGTTGTTGTTGTTGGTGGTGGTGGTGGTGATGATTTTGTTTGTTGAAGACAGGGTTTCTCTGCATAGTCCTGGCTTTCCTGGAACTCATTCTGTAGTTCGGGTTGGCCTCACGCTCAGAGGTTCACCTGCCTCTGGCTCCCTGGAATTAAAAGTGTGTGCCACCAAAATTTTGTTTCATGTTTATAGTTATAAACCGAATGGTGGTCATATGTCGGGGTTACTCAGATAGCATCAGAAGCTGAGACTCTCTGCAAATTAAAATCCTTCCATGATTCTCCAGTTGAAATCTGAGGATTCAATCTTGGATTTGTCTCTCCCTAAGAATTACTCATGCTCTCCTATTTATGCTAAGCTTGTCTTTAACTTAGCTTTTGTTAACCGTGTTCTGTGTGGTTAGATGGTGTTTATATCACTGTCCATCGAAATATTCATCTTTCAAATACCCAAGACGTGGTTCAAGCTTCTTGTACTGCTGTAGCAATGTTTTCTCCCTATTGGTTTTATCCAAGTTTATGGCTTAAAATGTTATATATTATATGACAGTAATTCATAAATTGGTATTCTCAAAAACAGTCTACAGATTCAATGAAATTTCATTCAGAATTATTCACAGATCTAGAAAACACTACCCCGATATTTGTATGGAACCACAAATAATCTTGAGTAGCCAAAACAATTCTAGGGAGAAAGAATAATGCCGGAGGTATCACAACACTTGATATCAAATTATGTTGCAGAGCCATAGTAACAAAACCAGCATGCAACTGGTGCAGGAACAAACACTTATTAAATATAATAAAAAGCAAAGTAAGGGGTTGGGGATTTAGCTCAGCGGTAGAGCGCTTGCCTAGCGGCATGCAAGGCCCTGGGTTGGGTCCCCAGCTCCGGAAAAAAAAAAAAAAAAAAAAAAAAGTAAAAAAGCAAAAGTAAGCCCACATTGTCACAGCCACCAATTTTTTGACAAAAGGTGCTGTCATGCAACGATATTTTAGAAGTTGAAATATTCCAGTCTTTGTAGGACTCAGAACCTTCTAAAAGAAGACTCATTAAGATTCAAGAAATTGGGGTTGGGGATTTAGCTCAGTGGCAGAGCGCTTGCCTAGCAAGCACAAGGCCCTGGGTTCGGTCCCCAGCTCTGAAAAAAAGAAAAAGAAAAAGATTCAAGAAGTAAACAACTCAAAATTTACCAGAAGCACAGGAAACCGCTCTCCTTCAGTTTCAGTAAATAATAAAGGCTACAAAGGAGGAGAGACTCTTTGACCTGTCAAGGTGACCTCAAGCAGTGTGGAGAACTCCAGGGTTCCAGTTTTGTGAACTATCAAGCTTGTGGGAGTGAGTTTTTAGTGATGTGGTTGCATTTGAATTATCTATGCTGCTCTAAGTAACCACTCACCTATATATACCTTTATATTGTTTGAAATTTTCATACATACGTACAATATGTTTAGATTAAGTCTGCCATGCATTCATGCCTCTCCAATTCTCTATTTTCTCCATCACTATTTATTCCTAATTTCAGGGGTTCTTTTTTTTTCATTCCTCTGAATCCCCTTGGTACTCCCACTGTTTGCATGGTGAAGGGTCAACAAAGAGAACGGGTAGTCTCTCAGGAGCAACTTTCCTGGAGAAAATTGGCTCTCCCAATACCAGCAACCATCAATGGATATTAGTTCTTTAGATAGGGGTGGGACTTCATGATCCCCTTTCCAATCCATGCTGGGATTGTGTCTAGCATGGTCTTACATAGCTCTTATGCATGCTGTCATAGCTGCTCTGAGTGCATAGGTACAATAGCTCTGTTATAGCTATAAAACATTGTTTTGCTGCAGTCACCCACTACTTCTGGCTTTTGTAATCTTTCTGCCCTCTCACTTTTGAGGATTCCTGAGCTTTAGGATGAAGAGCTGTGATCTAGACGTCGCATTTAGTTCTAGCACTCTGTAGTCTCTTATTCTCTGCAAATTGGCCAGTTATGGGTCTCTGCGTTAATTGCCATCTACTTCAGGAAGAAGCTTCTCTGGTGAGAGTGTAGAGGTGCACTGTGAGTATGAAGGTAAGTGCCAAGGGGTCGGTTTCATGCCTATCCATTTTTAGCAGAGTAATAATAGTAGGTTCTCCTCCAGGATCTATGACTTACCCAACCACGGATTCTTTGTCATTTTAATGATGCAAGGCATGAATTCTATCTTATGGAGGAAACCTTAATTTTACGCAGAAAGTGATTGGTTATTCTCCAGACATTTGTGTCACTAATGTATATGGGCATATTTCGCTAAGCTACTTATTGTAGCTTGCAAGGATCACAGCTATGTAAGACTAGTGTTTATTTTTCTCTGCAGGTAGCATGCATAACTGTTTCCAGCACTCTGAAAGCTAGCCAATAGGGAGGAGTGAGGTTTTCTATGTCAGTACCAACTAGATTTCTCCATATTCTCCATGTTTCAATTTAAGCATGTGACATTTCAGTAATTATTTTATCCTCAAGTTACGTAGCATACGAACAGCAATGGCAATAGTCTGCAATGTTTAGGAGGGGGTTGATAAGGACTCACTTTCTAAAAACTCCAAAAGAAGTAAATTATTCCTGCTGCTGGGCCTTTTATTTTTTTTCTCCTTTTTTTTTTTGATGTTTTGTTGTCTAATAGAGGCATTGTCACACCATTGTAGGGTAAACATGTGTAGACTCTTTATCTATGTCTGTATTTTAGGAAGCTTCCACAACAGGAAGTTTCCATATGACATTTTCAAAGGTCTTTCATTGTAGTTATTCCTTCCCATATTCCCCTTCCTACCTTGTCTTCCGGTCTCTCACCCCACTTAACCTCTCTTGCTTCATGACTTCCTCTTCCCCCTCCATACTGTGCTCCACCTTTCTTCCCATAAATCCACCCCTATGTCAACTTACTTCTTTCATGATTTTTATGGGCACTCCAGCCTAAACACACATATCTAAAGGTTCATAGCTAACATTCACGTCTAAGAGAGAACATGTGGCATTTGTTGTTCTGACCCCTGCCTACATACACTTTTAAATAACCCCAAATCCTCACTGACTTGCCAAGTTGGACTTGGATATTGTCACTTAGGTCTGTTGTTTGTTTCCTATCTTGTGTAATTGGATGCTTGTTCACATCTCTCTAAGAATACTGTTACACAGCGGTTGTCAAAACATACATGAGAGAAAAGTCAGGCTCTTCAACAAAATAGTGCCAGGAAAACTGGGTATCCACATATATAGGAATTATATTAGACCTTTATCTTTTACCCTGCACAAAATCATTTCAAAATGGATCAGATACCCTTCAAAGTAAGACCTGAAACCATAAAACATGCTGGGGAAAAACATTTCAAGACATGGACATAGCAGAAATGCTCTGAAAATAACGCCAATTGCTCAAGAAATAATTGACACATGGGATTCACTGTGATTTTAAAATCTGCATAGCAATACAAACAATTATCAGAGTTAAGAGACTACAGAATGAGGAAAATATCTGAAAGCTATACATTTGATAGGGGATTGATATCTGGAATGGAAAGAGATAGAAAAATCGAACACCAAAAAACCATTCATTAAATAAATGCCTAAACAATTGAACTGGCAGTTCTCAAAAGAAGAAACAAAAAATGATATTTATGAAAAATGCTCACCATCCTTAGCTGTAGGAGAAATGCATATTAAAATTCCCTTGAGAGACTCAATCTCACTATTCACAATGGCTATCCATAAAAAAATGATAACAAATGCTGGTGAGAATACAGGAAAAGAGAAACGCTGTATGGAGGTTAGTCAAGGAAATAAAAATTGTCCTTCCCCTATGACCTAGCTATACAACTCTTGGGAGAGTCTATAATAGTGGAAGGAGGCACAGTAGCAGGCTATCGGGAAACAAAGAGATGAAATTTTCAACTACTGCATGAAGCAGAGAGTGAACTGGAAGTGAGACAAAGCTCTAAGTCCTCAAAGCCTCCTCCTGGGAAGTTCTCCTTGCTAGAAAAAGTCCACACTCAACATCAGTATTCATTCTTCACAAAGCCTTTATTGTATCTCCCTCCTACAAATGTACTCTTACTTTTTTCAAACATCACCTCCATGTTTGTTATGGTTTGAATATAAAATGTCTTCAGTGATCTCATGTAAATTGGGAGCCTGGCTTTTGGGGAAGTGGTTGGATCCTGATAGCTCTAACCTAATCAATGGATTAATTAACAATGGATTCAGAATGCTGTGGCATTATTGGGAGATGGTTTTTGTTTTTTAAAAAAGGAGGTTGGCGGCATCCTGTAATCACTTTTCCTCTGATTCCTGGCCTCTATGACATCAATTGTTCTCTCTGCTCTACCATTCGCCTGCTCTCTTGTCTCCATTGTGGACTAAGTCCTCTGAAACTATGAGCTGAAACAAATAATTTCTCTAAGTTTGTGATGTAAGGTACTTGGTCACAGTTATGTGAAAGTTACGAATGCCATCATGTCTCCTGTAGTATTTATCACTTCCACCTTCAAGTTATAGGCTTGTGTTTGGGAACCAGAAAGGGCAGAGTTGCTGCCTGATTCATTTGAGTATTCGCTACCTGACCTACTACAGGGCTTCACTCAAAAGCGTGCTGATAGATATTGAGTGAGTGAATAAGTAACCAAGTCGATATTTATTTCCATTGAAGGGAATTAACACTAACATTAGAATAGTGACAACAGCGGTCTTAGCTAGGTCATTTTTAAGTCCCTTTGGAAGTAATGCAACATAATTCATTCACTTAAGCCTATATTATGAAACATTTTAAGTGGTTATTAAATTTTTAGTGCCTAATTACAAGTGTTGGAAAGTACTGAAGTGTTCCAATTGAGGTGAATTTAAATCATACTTCCTAAAATGCTCATATAACTCGTATATCTAAATATTATAAAAACATGTCAGTGAATCCCAAAATTCAGCAGTAGATTCCCATAGGTACCTTGACATAATGGACAGGTAACGAATTGGGAGTACATACTTACACATTTTTAATGCTGACTCACATAAAAATCTATGTAAATACAAGGGAAATTTTTTACATTTTAATTACACAAAGCAGATCGAAGCCTTAAGTACACTGCTTTTTAAGATCTCACCTTCGTCTTTGGTTTCATTTCATTTATTCTTCCCATTTTTCAGCCTTTGCTACTGAATTATGCTTTTTCCTGGTGCTATTTCAAGCTCATAGAATCTAAGCTTACTCTCCAGACCCATTAATGTTACAACAGCTTTACCTTAGGGAGAGACACTCTTTAAATATTTTTCATATAATAGAATCTCTACATTTTAATGCTATACTTTGCTGGTCATTTTTGGCTCTTTGAATTTTTTTAATTGGGTATTTTCTTTACTTACATTTCAAATGTTATCTCCCTTACTGATTTCCCCTCTGGAGTCTCCCTATCCCTTCACCCCCACCCCAGTCCCCTGCCTCCAGGAGAGTGCTCCCCCACCCACTCACCCACTCCCTCCCATCTCCCTGCTCTGGCTTCCCCCTACACAGTGGCATTGAACTTTATTTAACTCTTTGTACAGCTAGCTTAGTGATTTATATTGAGGGTTTCTTATATGGAACGATTTCTTACTTATCTAGATATTCTCTGATTTTGTATTCTGTATGCATCTTTGTGGTGTTTTACATTTAATTAATTGAAAAGCACAATTACCAAGGCAAAATATATGATGAAAAAAGACCCCATGTGATTCAGGTAAATTAAGCACAAGGCCAAGTTTCTTATTATCTTGACCTGAAAAAGACATTACTCATAAGTGACATTGTGGAAGAAAGTATTAAATAATTCAAGACCATTGATGTCATTGTTATCTGCCCAGATACATTTGACTGAAGAGGAATAGCCTTTTCTCTCTCCCAGTAGTTTTATAGAACAGATTTTCTCCATTTCATACAAAACCTCAATTCTATTCATCATTTTATCTTGGAGGTTAAGCTTTAAAAGAAGTGCACAAAAGCTAATGTAAAATCAAGCAAAAGGGTCCCTCCTTTGTATTATACTAGGTGAGGTTTCTCAACAGTCCTTCCTCTTTCTTTCTTTCTTTCTTTCTTTCTTTCTTTCTTTCTTTCTTTCTTCCTTCCTTCCTTCCTTCCTTTTTTCTTTCTTTCTTCCTTCCTTTTCCTTTTTTTTCTTCCTTCCTTCCTTCCTTTTTTCTTTGTTTCTTTCTTCCTTCCTTCCTTCCTTCCTTCCTTCCTTTTTTCTTTCTTTCTTCCTTCCTTCCTTCCTTTTTTCTTTGTTTCTTTCTTCCTTCCTTCCTGCTTCCTTCCTTCCTGCTTCCTTCCTTCCTTTCTGAACTGCAGAGAGCTGAATACCCATTTAGAAGTAGCTTAAGAATTAAGGGCATTCTGTTTTTTCGTACAATAAATGCACAAGGACAGAAGGAGTTCACAAGATTAATTAGTTGATGACATTGTCATTGAGATGCTATTTCTGCATCAGCTTATTTATTTGCTTGTGGTGTAGTCTGCTTGTGAACACATGCACATGTGAGCACACACACATGCACATTCAATCACACACACATGTGCACACACACGTACATGCACGTGGAAGTCAGAGGACATCCTGTGGGTGTTAGCACACCCCTTCCACAACATGGGCTGTGGAGAGGCTTGAACTCAGGTCAAGTTGTCAGGTTTGGTGGCAAGCCCCTTTACCCACAGAGCCATCTTCCTGACCTTAAAATCCCATAACTTTGACCCACAATTCTCAGAGAATTGGTTTGGACTTCTGGCTTATTTGTTATGGTTGCAAGGTGTTCACAATAATTTCGGCTTTCATATGTAGAAAAATAGGGGCTTAAGTGAGAATATGGACCTTTCTCCTCATAGAACTACTCTTTCCCCTCATTTTTATTGGATTTTTTATTTACATTTCAAATGTTATTCCCTTTCCTGGATTCCCATCCATACCCCCTCTCCCTTCTTCTATGAGAGTATTCCCCCTCCCCAACCACCCCCTTCCCTCCTTCCCCCTGGACATTTCCCTACATTGGGGGATCGAACCTTGGGAGGACCAAGGGCTTCTCCCCCCACTGGTGCCCAACAAGGCCATCCTCTGCTACATATGCAGCTGGAGCCATGGGTCTGTCCATATGTACTCTTTGGATGGTGGTTTAGTCCCAGGGAGCTCTGGTTGGTTGGCATTTTTTGTTCTGTCAGCTCCTTCAATCCTTTCTCTAACTCCTCCAGCGGGAACCCTGTTCTCAGTTCAATGTTTGCTGCTAGCATTTGCCTCTGTATTTGTCAGGCTCTGGCAGAGCCTCTCAGGACACAGCTATATCAGGCTCCTGTCAGCACGCACTTTTTGGCTTCATCAATATTGTCTGGGTTTGGTAACTGTTATGCATATGGGCTGGATCCCCAGGTGGGGCAGTCTCTGGATGGCCGTTCCTTCAGTCTCTGCTCCACACTTTGTCTCCATATCTCCTCCTAGGAATATTTTTGTCCCCCCTTTTAAGAAGGACTGAAGCAACCACTCTTTGGTCGTCCTTCTTCTTGAGCTTCATATGGTCCATTATATCTTGGGTAATTCGAGCATTTGGGCTAATAGCCACTCATCAGTGAGTGCATACCATGTGTGGTTTTCTGTGACTGGGTTATCTTGTCTTTAGGGTTTTGCACACACTATTTGCAGTGATTGGCAGTTTGTCCTTCAGATATGGGAGATTTTATTTCCTACAGGTGAGCAGAGGCCACTTTACTCAAAATAACAACTATCATCTCTGTTGTACTTTGTCTCTTTGTTTTGTTTTGTTTTTTTGATGAAGGAGTTCATTATGTACCCTAGGCTGGTCTTGAACTTGTGATCCTCCTGTCTCATCCCCACCCAGAATGCTGGAATTATAGGCATTTGCTACCATGCCTGGTATCATCCATTATACCATATGCCCATCCCTTGCTTTAAAATTTAATAACACTTAACACCAGTGTGTGTGTGTGTGGGGGGGTTAGGTTTAGCATCAAGAGCCTTTAGCCACTGAGCCATCTCTCCGGCCTCCCAGTACATCTCAAGGTGCTTCTAATAACCATTTGTACCATCTTCAGTTGGAAAATGGCTATCCTAAATTAAGACCATACTTTCTACTTTCAATCGAAACTCCATGTGGTCAGCAGGATATTGGCAGAAATCATAGCTATCAATTTTCAGAATTATTCTATAAGGCACTTTGTGTGTGCATTTTGCTTCTTAATTTATTTATCCTTTGCATTTCTTGTTGTCTAAAGCATGTAAGGGATGAGTGGCTCTCTAACCACTATTTTAGACTATGAGTTTAAAGGCTTCATTGCTCACTTCTCAGTTTGTTATGTGAGAAAAAGGTCAGTTTTTTTCTCTTGTTTAGCTATGGTTATTTGGGTCCATCTTATTTGATACCAAATCTAATTCTAACTGGTAGATGGAAAGATTTTAGAATGTTACAGATGGGGGATGGCTCAGTTCCAGAGGTCATAAACCAAGGGCACAAAAATAGAGTGTGGGTAAAACCATATCCAAAATACAGTTTGCTTCAGCTCTTTTTCTTACTCTATGCTGCCTATCAAATATACTTCAATATATATTCAAATATTCATTTGAAATATATACGTATATACTTATATATACACATAACTTGAATATATAAATATATACATAATGTATTTTGAATATATACACATGTATATATTAAAATATATGTGTATATATAAGCATATATACACATATATTTTTTGAAATAGTTTAGAACCTGATTCCTGTTTCCCCATTGACTTTATTTACAATATTATAAGAAGTACAATTATATAATTTTTTAGTGCATAAACTCAAATACTTCCTGAAAAGATTTTTTTCCTGTTGATGCCTTAAATGCATGCTTTAAACCCCCCAGTTTTGAAGTGTAATAAGAAGATTAAGGTGAAGCAATGTAGCTGGAGTGTAAGATAACGCTTCACCAGTTGATTTAGGTTTATATGATATGATAGGTTGACATGAACAAAAGTAACTCTTTCCTGGGTGTGAAGTTTATTAATCACTCATGTAACCTGCATAATATTGGATGGGAATATTATCACACAAAAATATGGGAAGTTATTATCACACAAAAAACTCAGGAAATGATATTAGGAAATACCAACTATTAAATATGTTAATAGTGATATAATCATCAGGCAAGGAAAGGAGTTTCTCTTTTGAGCTTTCTTTTTTAATCTCCAATAGTTTATATTTCATTTCTTTTACTCTTTTAAAAGATATTCCATTTTGAAGGCCTTGTTATATAGCCCAAGTTATCAGCTTTCTCGCTGCGCTGTTTTTCATGTATTGTTTTCAAGTGGAACATATCCAGCTTTATTAATGATACATTTCATACACCATCATGGTGTTTAAGAAAGGACATGAGGCAACAATTATTAATGATATGAAAGAACGTCCAAATTCTCTTCTTATATGGGCTACCAGAAAGCCATTATGAAATGCAGTTTTGGAGTAAGGGTTGACCTTTTACATAAGGATGTTGTTGAACATCTTTTCACAAACAAGTCCTGACTTTTAGGAAATGGAATAAGAATGGTAGAATTATCAGTCTGAAGAGCCGAAGTCTTTTAGAAAATGATCCACTGCTCTTCTGAGGAACAGCATGCTGATGATGTCATTGCAAGGTATAGATCACTCAACATACAGGTTAAACCAAGTTTAGGGGATTAGATCCCAACAGGTCTCTGGTTTTAAGAGAGTTAAGTCTATGTTGGTGATGGAGAGGGAGGAGGATCTAAAAATGAACTTGAGGTCTTCCCATGGCACTGGGTATTTTGTGCCAAGTGGTCCATGTGTGTGAATATCAGGAAATCCCTCCTGAATCAAAGATGAGTCAATCAAGATTAGTAGGAAGATATTTCCCCATGAATCCAGCTTGGGAGAAATTTTGTTAGTGATATGTGCCCTTGCCCCTGTACCCTCAAACAGTAAAATGCTCTGTGTGGTAACAACACAACTGCTTTAAAAAGTAAACTACTATTCTAAATTTTTCTAAAGCTTGATAAAATGGTATTTTGAATTGTACAGTCAAAAGAAATCCACAGTTATTTTAGCAATGCACACTCTTGGCCTCTGTGGCACCCCCAGCTCCCTTGTTTGCAGATGCATTGTTTGGTTTAGGCTCTGGCTTTATGGATCAGGCTGAGCAGACCAACCTCCTTGCAGATCTTCTCTATGGCTTATCCATCAGCTTGGCTTACCTCCTTTAGAATACTTTTCAGCCTTTCTTGTTAGGGCGTGGTGGTGGCATGGTAAGAGGGTAATAGGCCCTGAGTGCAGACACACAGTAGTACATAGCTTTATTAAGTTCAGGGGTCTTTCTAGTCCCCCTATGCTGCTCAAATCTTGGGACTGTCACAGTCAGAGAATCATTAACAATCACCCAGGTAATGTGCTGGGTTTCATGTCAACTTGACACAGGCTAGAGTTACCAGAAAGGAGAGAATTTCAATTGAAAAGAAATGCCTCCATAAGATCTGGCTATAGGGCATTTTCTTAATTAGTGATTGAAGGGAAGGGCCCAGCCCATTTTGAGTTCTATAAGAAAGCAGGCTGAGGAGGCCATAGGGAACAAGCCAGAAAGTAGCACCCCTCTGTGGCCTCTGCATCAGCTCTTGCCTCCAGGACAGTCACAGAGGCAATGATAGTACTTTTCTAAGCAAAAGTATGAATTGATGCTTCTCATTATAGTAAACAGAATGATAATGTAAAACTAGGAAAACATTTATACCCCAAAGGGAGATCGTCTATGGGATCTCTGCTATGACAAAGTTGCTGGTTTGGATTCAATTATCTTAGAGTTTGTGGCAAACTCATTCGTATTTATCTCACAAACTCTTTAAGCAAAGTAAGGTGTGAGAAGAAGTGAGGCATAGTGACACATGCTTGTAATCTAGCACTTGAGAGTCTGAAGTAGGAGGATTGTTAGTTTATAGCTAGCTTGTGCTACATAGGGAAGTCTTGCTTCCAAATGGGGGGAAATCAGGAAATCTGAAGAGAGTATATCTTATCTTATCTGAGTTGGAAGAGTGTTTAAGAACATAAGCTACGCTAAGGCAGAAGTTTATAAACACTGAGATTTTTTAAAAAGCCTTATGTATTCTGAGAATTCCCATGAGCATTTGATAGAATTTGTTCACATCCCAAGAAACTACACCCATGACAGCACAAAGACATTGGGTTGACTGCTTACCATTTTCTGTCTGATAACTGCCTTTTCAGCCACTTGGTAATCCTAAGTTTCACAACGTTTGTACAGCCATTCCTGCTAGGTCATGTCAGCTAGCTGATAGATGGCCACTTCATCCAAATTGAGCCAATCAGAGTCTGCACTTAAGATGTTTTAGAACTGGAAAGAAAGGTGAGAACCATTTTCTCTTCAGAGGATTGAAAAGCATAGTATAAAAGCCAGAAGCAGCTGCTAGTGTAGAGAATAAAAACTCTCTCTCTTTTTTCTCTATGCTGGGTTCATAGCTAAAGACCCTGAGACAAAAGACAGACTGATTGAAGCACTGTTTCTCAATCTGTGAGTTGTCACCCTTTTGCTGGGGTTCAGATAAGGTATTTACATTATGATTCATAACAGTAGTAAACTACAGTTCTAAAGTAGTAATGAAAATAATTTTATGGTTGGGAGCAGCACAACATGAGGAACTGTATTAAGGGGTTGCAGTACTAGGAAGGTTGAGAATCCCTGGACTAGAAGAAAGCATATAAATATATTTAATGCAAGTTTTATGTGCTACAGGATCCTTCTTAAGAAAATAAAACCCAAAGAAGTAGGTTAAACCCGTGTATTTTCATGCTAGGTTTGGTGGAAGAGTGGATTGTCACAAAGGAGATGATTGGATAAAAAGTTATAATCTAATAATAATAAATGAGGTAGAGGCTGAACAAAGAAGTCTGTTTTCCAAGGGTCTTCTCTTTGTCCTTGTACGTTTTTGTGGGGTGGGTATGGAGTTCACCATGGAGTCCAGGGTGGCCTCTATCCTCTTGCCCATGCTTACTGATTGTTGTGATTATATGCTCTTTGTTTCTGTACTTGTCCTTTTATGGATAAGGACTCCTTATAGGTACTTGGAGGACACCTCTTTAATGAGGGTTTATGATCTGCTTTAGAGGAAGGTAAGTGAATACTTCCTAGACTTTATGACCTGCTCAAGAAAAAGAGAGGCATGGTAAGGTCAGTAAGTGTCCTTCCTGCTTCTGTGGTTTGCTTGAATGCCAGCATGCCTTATTTTGAAGCAGTTGTGTCCTGAACCCTATCATTATTTATATTTTCTGTCACATGGAGGAGTCCAGTTTGCAGTAGAAAGAAAAAAAGCAAGGAGGAGGGAGTGTGAGAGACTCAACCTCCTATTCTAGCTCCTATTCTAGTCCTATCCTCGCTCCTATTCTAGTACCTTGTTTCTTTTTTGAGATGGGGTCTGTTTATGTCCCCCAGGCTGGTCTTGAACTTATGAGATCAAGTGATTCTCATGCTTCTGAGTAGGTGGGAATGCAGTCATGGCAGTTTGCTGGTGTAGCAGTTTTACAACTAAGCCAGCCATGTATCTGAGGGTTTTGTTGTTGCTGAATTTTTTTTATCTTGATCAAGTTAGAGCCCATTATTTCTCATAGAAAACACAGAATACTACTGACATACAAGATATGTGTGATGTTCTTGTGATGTCAGTTGGTTTACCAGGAGCCAAGAATTTCTCCTTGTATTAGTGTAGTGATTCCTGATTGGGATTTGTTGTAGCTCAATGATAGTGTGTCTATCATGTGAGAACCCCTAGGTTCAATCCCCAGCACTAAAAGATAAAGTTCTCTTGATCAAATGGGTTTAGCTAATTCAATATGAATTATCTTCTACCTGAAACAAGTTTAACATGTCTCCTATTTATGAAAAGTCTGCTATCAGGTTAATTTTTTTTGTATATAGGCATTAAACAAACTGTTTTATTACCAATGTTCTACAATTCAGACTTCTCCATAATATTTGTCAAGATATTTAAAACGTTTTAAGTGCTTTTAACATTAGTATATTGATTTTCCTGTTGAATATGCCATGAGAGAGAAAAGAAGCAACAGCAAATTAGTTTATTTCCTTCTGCTCTGGGAAGCAATCAAGTCTCAGAAAACCATAAAATAAAATTTATAGGTGTCCTGCTCATGAGGCAGAATGCAACTTTTATTTATTTATAGAGGGGTATAGACTGCTCTAGTGACTTGAATAGTAAAGTCTTCTCTCCAAGGCACTCCCTTCCCGGTATACCTAGAAACTATTTTGTTTATCAGGAGATTATGCTGATGAAGGTGGAATTGAACAGAACAGAAATTGACTTTCTATCAGTAATATAGTATTGGGCTGTCAGAGATCCCAATCAACTACTCATCCTGAAAACAAAATTGTCAGTGGAAAAGTTCTAGACATTCTTCTCATTGTGTTGACACTTGTTTTCTTGATCATTGTTTCTGCTCCTTGGGTGCAGAAGTCTTGGATTGTATTAACCTTTTCTTTAAATAAAGACTACCACTGTGGCAAGAATTAGCTGGCAATTGAACAGTGGTAGAAAGCAGCATGATCTTATATATAGTTCCTCATTCATCAGTCATTCCTTACTGTGTAACAAATTACCTCAAAATTAACACATTGTAGCAACAAAATAAAAATGCCTATTATCTTTGTCTGTGGCTAAGCAATTTTCAGTCTATTAGGAAGGTCTGCTTCTTGATTTCCCAAGGCAGATGTCAAGATGTCAGCCAGAAGTGCAGTTATCAGAAGACTGGGCTAGGTTGAAGGGCCCACTTGTAGGATGGTTTACTCATAAGAACACTGCAACAGATACTTGTGATTTCACATTTCTGATGCCAGTTTCTAGTTAATGTTTGCAGTAAAACCTTGAAGTGTGTTCAGAGCTACTTAGAGTGTATTTCCTTCAATGAGATATTAATTTTGAAAGACATGTTGTGAATATGAGCCTATATAAATGTCAAACACAGCCACGAACATTTCTAAAGCCTTAAAGTGCTCTCTTTGGGGACTCTACTTATAAAAGAAGAGGAAACACAACAGTATTCATATGATCAGGAGGACAGTAAGGAAAGAAGCCTGGAGGTTTCAAAAATGAGATCTGACCAAGTAGAAAAATACTGTAAATCTTGGGGAAAGAGACAATTTTAAAAATGTGATTCTTTCTAAATTAATATATTAATTTAATTAATTCTATTTAAAATGCCAATACTAAATATATCCTTTTATAAATGAAAGATCTAGTTTTCCTTGGGCGTCAGAATGTCTGAGAAGAGTCAAATTAAAGAAATAAACAAGGGCTGGAGAGATGGCTCAGCGGTTAAGAGCAATGACTTCTCTTCCAGGGGTTCTGAGTTCAAATCCCAGCAACCACATGGTGGCTCACAACCATCTGTAATGAGATCTGATGCACTTTTCCGGTATGTCTGAAGACAGCCACAGGGTACTCACATGAAAATAGATACATAAGTAAATAAATAGAAAGAAAGAGTAAAATCGCTCACTTTCTCTTCCGGTCCCAGGCACTGCAGAAGCCACAGGTTACCATGCAGACATGGCTAAGTCAAAGAAACACAGCACACACAACCAGTCCCACAAATGGCACAGAAATGGCATCAAGAAACCCCAGTCACAAAGATACTAATCTCTCTTTTTTAAAATTAATAAATTTATTTTATTGGATTGTTTTATATTTACATTTTAAATGTTATCCCCTTTCCCCCTTCTCCCATCCGGCTTCCCCCTCCCTCTGCTTCTATGAAGATGCTCCCACTCCTACTCACCCACTCCCACCTCAACATCCTGGCATTCCCCCACACTGGGGGAACAAGTCTTCACAGGATTAAGGGCTTTCCTCCTATTGATGCTGGACAATGTCATCCTCTGCTACATATGTGGCTGGAGTCATGGGTCCTTCCATGTGTACTCTTTGGTTGGTTGGTGCTTTAGACCCTGTGGTGGAACTGTGGTGAGGACTGGTTGGTTGATATTGTTGCTCTTCCTATGGGGTTTCAAACTCTTCAGCTCGTTCAGTCCTTTCTCTAACTCCTCCATTGGGGACCCCATTCTCAATCCAGTGGTTGGCTGTGAGCATCTAACTCTGTATTTGTCAGGCTCTGGTCGAGCCTTTCAGGAGACAGCCATATCAGACTCCTGTCGGCAAGCACTTCTGGGCATCAGCAATGGTGACTGGGTTTGGTGGCTGCATATGAGATGGATCCCCAGGTGGGGTAGTCTCTGGATGACCTTTCCTTCAGTCTCTACTCTATTCTCAGGATGGTATTTTCTAGTTCCATCCATTTGCCTAAGAATTTCATGTAGTCATTGTTTTTGATAGCTGAGTAATATTCCATTGTGTAGATGCGCCACATTTTCTGTATCCATTCCTCTGTTGAAGGGCATCTGGGTTCTTTCCACCTTCTGGCTATTATAAATAAGGCTGCTATGAACATAGTGGAGCATGTATCCTTGTTATATGTTGGGGCATCTTTTAGGGTATATACACAGGAGTGGTATAGCTGGGTTCTCAGATAGTACTATGTCCACATTTTCTGAGGAACATACAGAGTTCAGAGTGGTTGAACTAGCTTACAATCTGACCAACAATGGAGGAGTGTTCCTCTTTCTTCCATCCTTGCCAGCATCTGCTGTCACCTTAGTTTTTTGATCTTAGCCATTCTCACTGGTGTGAGGTGAAATCTCAGGGTTGTTTTGATTTGCATTTCCCTTATGATTAAAGATGTTGAACATTTCTTTAGGTGTTTCTCAGCCATTTGATATTCCTCAGCTGTGAATTCTTTGTTTACCTCTGTACTCCATTTTTAATAGGATTATTTGGTTCTCTGGGGTCTAACTTCTTGAGTTCCTTTTACATATTAGATATTATCTATTGGATGTAGGATTGGTAAAGATCTTTTCACAATCTGTTGGTTGCCATATTGTCCTATTGCCAGTGTCCTTTGCTGCACAGAAGCTTTGCAATTTTATGAGGTCCCATTTGTCGATTCTTGATCTTACAGCAAAAGCCATTGGTGTTCTGTTCAGGGAAATTTCCCATTGCCCATGTGTTTGAGGCTCTTACCCATGTTCTCTTCTACTAGTTTGTGTGCATCTGGTTTTATGTGAAGGTCCTTGATCCATTTGGACTTGAGCTTTGTAGAAGGTAATAAGAATGGATCGATCTGCATTCTTCTACATGTTGACCTCCAGTTGAACCAGCACCATTTGTGGAAAATGCTCTTTTTTCCACTGGATGGTTTTAGCTCCTTTGTCAAAGATCAAGTGAACATAGGTGTGTGGGTTCATTTCTGGGTCTTCAATTCTATTCCATTGATCTACCTCCCTGTCTCTGTTCCAATACCATGCAGTTTTTTTAAAATCATGATTGCTCTGTAATACAGCTTGAGGTCAGGGATGGTGATTTCCCCTGAAATTCTTTTATTGTTGAGAATAGTTTTCGCTGTCTTGGGTTTTTCTTATTGCAAATTGCTCTTTCTAACTCTATAAAAATTGAGTTGGAATTTCGATGGGGATTGCATTGAATCTGTAGAACGCTTTTGGTAAAATGGCCATTTTTACTATGTTAATCCTGCCAAACCATGAGCATGGGAGATCTTTCCATCTTCTGAGATCTTCTTCAATTTCTTTCTTCAGAGACTCGAAGTTCTTGTCATACAGATCTTTCACTTGCTTGGTTAGAGTCACACTAAGATATTTTATATTATTTGTGACTGTTGTGAATGGTGAGGTTTCTCTAATTTCTTTCTCAAGATAGGAATCTCTTAAGGGGGTTGACCTCAAGTTCCTGAGGAACATGCGATTTTCCAAGAAGCACAACAAGAAAGACCTGAAGATGCAGGCCAACAATGCAAAAGCAGTGAGTGCACTCACAGAGGCCACCAAGGCCCTTGTGAAGCCTCGGGCCATCAAGCCCAAGATGCCAAAGGGCCCCAGCAACAAACTCAGCCGTCTGGCTTTCATCGCTCACCCCACGCTTGGGAAGGCTATTAGAAGCTACATGGCCAAGGGCTCTGCCAACTAAAGCCCAAGGTTCAAACCAAGGCAGAGGTCAAAGCTCCAGGTAAGGCCCAGGCTTCAGCTCTGGCTCAGATTCCCCAAGATGCCCAGGCCCCTGTGAAGGCCCCATAGAGAAGGGTCCTGTCGATGTGAAGACAGATGGACTTCTGTGACACACCTACCTACACACGGTTTGCAGATGAACAGTGTCCTAAGCTGTTTTGACAAATAAACTTGAGACAAGATACAAGAGTAAAAACTTTTTAAAAAATTAATTAATAAAAAGGGACAGTGTCTGTGTTATTCTTTTATCTTTTGGAAGCAGGATCTCCCTATGTAACCCAAGCTGGCCTTGACAATCCTTCTGCCCTAGTCCAAGTGCTGGGATTTCACATCTGTTCTACCACACTCAGAGAAGAAGAATGATGTGTTTTGTCAAATTACTGAACAAATTATAAAGCCCAATCATAAGGTCATTTTACAAAAATAGGCTAATAGTTCAGCAGAACAAAACAGAGAGTCTGGAAAAAGAACATAATATCTTAACAATTTTACACATGACAAAGAATCCTGAGATAGACATAGAATTTTCAGAACAATATAAGCAAGTAAAAGAAATGAGTATATGTGGGAGAAAGACATACTACTAACTATATCGGGCAGACTTCTGTGACCTGTGCATTTGAAGTTCGATAAAAATCACCTGCATATCAAAAGAAACAATCAACCGAGTAAAGGTAACGTTTATGAATATATCAGAGGGTTAATGACCAGAATGTGCAAAGACCAAGACAATTAATTGAACAATAAGGAAAACAAATAATCTAATGAAAGTGTCAAATGACCTGGATAGACATTTTTCAAAAGCAGAACTACAACTGCTCAATAAACATTTTGAAAAAGTGCTTAACATCATTAGCTTTCAGGGAAATGCAAACCCAAACTGGAAGGAAATACTATTTAACCCCAGTTAGAATAGCTATTACCCCAAACAGCAGCAAGCAAACCTGGCATGTCTGTAGATTACTGGTGGGAAGTAAACTGGTACAGCAGTTATGGAAAACATTACGGCAAATCCTCACAAAAGCTAAAAGTAATCTAGCTATATGACTCCTGGGGCGTGTGTGTGTGTGTATGTGTGTGTGTGTGTGTGTGTGTGTGTGAGTGTGTGTGTGAGTGTGTGTGTGAGTGAGTGTGTGTGTGAGTAGAGTGTATGTGGTGTGTGTGAGGTGTGTGTGTGTGTGTGTGTGTGTGTGTGTGTGTGTGTGTGTGTGTGTGAGTGTGTGTGTGTGTGTGTGTGTGTGTGAGTGTGTGTGTGTGTGTGTGAGTGTGAGTGTGTGTGAGTGCGTGTGTGTGTGAGTGTGTGAGTGTGTGTGTGAGTGTGTTGTGTGTGTGAGTGTGTGTGTGTGTGTGTGTGTGAAGTAGACAAAGTTAGCATTAAAAAGAGATCCCTGAAGATCCATGTTTATTTTAGTGCTATTCACCATAGCTAAGATCAATCTAGGCACTTGTCAGAGGAAGAATGAAGGAAGAAACTGTGTGGAATATTATTCAGCCATAAAGTAGAATGAAATCATGACTTTTACAGGAAAATGAGTGGAAATGGAAGACATCACGTTAAATATAATAGATCAGACACAGAAAATCTACTATCATATGTTGGTTGTCATATGTGGAAATAACCCAAAAGAGTTGCTTTGGAAACACAATATTGATTAACAGACACTAGAAATGGTACAGGAGGCAGATGATGGTAGAATAAAGGTGGTTGGATATGATCTATTATCAATGGACTCAGTCTGCATATGTAGAAATGGAATCACATTAAAACATACATTTAACATGTGCTAATACTGTTGTTCTCGTTCACACATGGATCTTAGATTCAAATCTTTAATGTTGAGTACTTAACTTGTAGCACCATAGAAGCCAGGAAACTAGAAAAGCATTAGTGGGGAATGTTTCAAGGAAATTAGTAACACACAGGTATTATAAAATAAAGAAGAAGAATACTGAGATTAAATGAAGGTAGAGAGGAGGAATAAGGGGGTGGAAAGGTTCAAATGGGATGGAGAAATGAGGGGGTGGGGAGGAAAGATTAACCAAGGTGAAGTACCCATAGAAGCACCATACCGTAAAAATATTCCAAAAAAGTTGAAAGGGAGAGATATTACACAGCTGGAAAAAGGTGTTCCTAGAGCCACTGTTTATAAAATAAAAATCCTAGTGTCAGAAGTAGGAAACCTCATTATAAGTTGTTGGTAAGGCATCCCCAGAAGCCCCCAAAATAATATAGGGTATTATTATTTCTCTTAGTTACTCACCAGAACTAGATGGTAAAGACCCTATTGCTAAAGACTGCGTTGAAATGGTTGGAAGATACAGATAGAGTAACCTAGAACTCCGTGGAAGCCTTCTCCTTAGTGGGTAGCTTTCATGATGCTGAAAGTTCCGTACAGATTACTTGGGGGAGATATAGCATTGGTGGGGTTATCTAGCTATGAATCCTGTGAACTATATACTTTGAAATTTCCAGGTAAGATGCACCTTTTGGGGCAGTAGTGGCACCAGTGTTCCAAGGATTACTAAGTGTTCTCTGACTAGATTTGAGGACTCCATAGGAGGAATACATGCTTGACATTTTAAATCCAGTCAAAAACCAATGACTGAGAAGAACATAAGGCCATTGGGGGCACTTATTATTGTTGTTCAGCTAAATTGACTCAACGGCAACTGCACTTTAAATAATAATGTTGATACCTTTTAAGGAGGCAGCCCTCATCCTTAATTAGAGAAGTTTCTTTTTTTTTCCCCAGCAAATAGTGATTGTAGACATTCATGGCTACTCAAGATGAGAGTGGGTGGGTAAGAGGGGGAGCATCCTCATAGAAGCAGGGGGAAGGGGATGGGAGACGGGGGAACAGGGAAAGGGGATAACATTTGAAATGTAAATACATAAAATATCCAATAAGTAAAGGGAAAAAGTGAGAAGGAATAAATGTCCTAAACAGGACATTTATATAACATCCTCAAAGGCTCAGGGGACATTGCAGAAGGGGAATGGAAAGAATGTAAGAGACAGAAGATAGGGAAAGGGCTGGGAAATGCTATATTCAGGACATGACACAACCATTGCAAACATGATCTCACAGCAACTGCAGTTGCTTGCATTAGGCCTTCACAAGACTAGGCCTGTCAACAGCCAATCATGTATCGGGAGGGGCTCATGGCACCCTCCCCCTCCCTGATGAACCATTGGCAGGCATGCAGTTTGAGGGAGGGGAAGTCACTGCCTACAGTTGTGTACTAAATTGTGAGCTTAGCAGAATCCAGTGGCTGTAGTTTCTAAATCTGAGGATCACAAACCAAACCAAACCAAAAGAGCATGAATGTGGAAAGAAGATCTGTGGGGAAGACGTGGTGATGATGGGTATGGAAGGGAGATGAAAGGGAGCGTAGTGAGGAAAGGGAAACAGAGTGCACCAAATTTGTGAAACTGTTAAAAGATAAAGTTAATCAATTGGATGTAAAATGTTTTAAAATCTCCAAAGCTCCCACCTCAAAGAAAATAAAAAAGTCACAACTATACTGTTTATTGTAGATAAAATTGGACATATGGAAACCAATTTAAAATCTAGATCAGTTTCTGCTTTGTGTGTTTTCATGGTGTTCTTTGTAGAATAGGTAATTGAAAAATAAATATAAAAAATACTTTGCAATCACATGCCCTAAGCTTTCTATATTCTTAGTTTACACATGTAATTTCTGGGCAAATGACAAAAAAAGGGCCAAATGCAAAATCAACATACTCAACAACATGGGCAATAGCAAAGGAAAATAGAAAATAAAGTAAGATATTGCTCACAAAATAGATCTAAAATTTAAAAGGATCTATTGCAGTTGTTGCTGATAAGATACAGAGAAAAGGGCGCTCTCATTCACTGCTGGAGGAAATTTGATCTGTTACAGCCTTTTGCAAGACGATTTGGCAACATCTATTAAAACTAAAAATATCCATGCCACTTGACCCAGTCATCCCTTTTAATTAACAATTGTGAATGTGTGTGCAAATGCAGAGAGAGAGAGAGAGAGAGAGAGAGAGAGAGAGAGAGAGAGAGAGAATGAGAATCTTATATTGGTAAAGCATGGTTACAAAAGGAAATGTCCAGTAATAGGGGGTGGTTGAGTAAATTTTGACACACCCAACCATTTTAAATATTGTTTAGTCAGCTAAAAAATGAATGATAGGCACACTACCGTACTTGATACTTCCAGATGGTGTTTTGGAATAAGAAAAGCAAGATGCCGAAATATAATAATAATCTTATATTTCCAAAATAACTCTTTTTATGTGTATACACAGATATGAGCATATATATAAAATTATATGAGCTCGGGACAAACAATTATGGATAGAGACTAAATTACTATCATGATTTATTTGGCAAGAAGATATAAGGAGGAGAGGGGCAGGAAAGAAATCGGGGGAGGGAAGCTAAACTGAGCAGAAAAAAAAAAAGACTGCACCAAAAATCCAAATGCATAGGACATAATCACATTTATAAAATTGTATTTGTGGGTAGCAATGTAAAAAAGAAAATAATAGATGAGATTATTACATTTTGTAAAAAAAAAAAGAAAAAAAAAGAAAGAAAGAAATCTAGGTCTCCTAAGCTCGGGGCATAATTCAAAAATATTCTTTTTAAAGCAGATTCCTACCATGAAATTCTTTTCATTTTTTTCTTGCCCTTTTCCTCTTTTACTATAAGCCAAAGACCAGAAAAAGTGGGAATGCAGACATTCTGATGGAACTATGGTGATTATTAAACTTCCAAAGGAAAGAGAATTATATTTTCCAATGTGCTCTGCAATTTTCCACAGAGATGCTCTTTATAGAGAACCACACTTTGTGTTTCCATTGTACTTTTCAACAAACTTATCTTCGTGATAAAATAAATATTTAAATCAATTAGTCAGATTATTTAATGTCCTATTTACTCTCTGTCAGTTAAGGTTTTGCCGAGAAAACAGGGTGCACCCAAACTGTGTAGCTGGGAGTGTTTGGGTGAGGGGCTACCTACAAAAGCATCAGCAGGGAGGAGGGAAACTGGCAAGGCATAGTGAACTGTCCTGGCATAGTAATAGAAGGGCTGCCATCATCCCTGGGTTTGGAAGAACAAAGGAAGGAAGTACTGGTGGGGGGTGTTGGGAGACACAGCAACTTGGAGTACTGTATGGCAGCAGCTGTTGCCTTTAACAGAGGGATGCTTGAAGTAATTCTGTGGATACAGAGCCAAAGGAATTACTACTCACTAGTCTAGATTCTTGTTCCTAATGCTTTCTTTGTCAGATGGTGCCTCCTGTTCTAGGAACTGAACTGAAAGCCAGAAATCAAGGGACCCTATTCATACCATCCATACAGGTCAACAGGAGCCCAGAAGTGGGGATAGAGAGGAATAGTGTATGTGTTAGAGGTAAAGATGCACATCACTCTTCTATAAACAGTTTCTTCAGAAAGACTGAAGGTTGGTGAGGATCAATCAGAATATCTAATCTATGGCTTAAATTATCCACAGAATTTGACCTTATGCTTGGGGAAATTCATGTTTGGACTTAATGAAATTAGTGTCTGTAATTTAGGGCAGACATCAAATAAACTCTGGTAGGACTTGAGAAATAAGGGGTTGGGGATTTGGCTCAGTGGTAGAGCGCTTGCCTAGGAAGCGCAAGGTCCTGGGTTCGATTCCCCAGCCCCGAAAAAAGAAAAAAAAAAAGGACTTGAGAAATAAATTGGGGAAATTTTTTTCCCTCAGGGGTAAAAGCTAAGGGAAGAGAGGATGATATTCATTCACAATATAAATCCACTACAAAAAGGTTGTCTAAAGTTCAAATGTATGGACTGTACATCTAGGTCAAGATCATTTGTGCAGGAGTTATAATTACCTGGGTCCTGGTTCTCTGCTATTAATTCTGTGTCTGATAAGTTATTTCTTCCCTCTGGACTTATTTCATCTTGTACATTACCAAAGAGTAAGTCTAATATTTTCCAATATTTCTATAAGTTTTACACTGTTTGATGCTATTATTTTATTTTGCCCAACCAGAAAGCTATTTTGATGCCAGGTCTTGCAATTTTGCCTAAACAATCCACCTCTTAAACTACCTAGCCTTAGAATTGAGCAGGCTAGTGCCAGTCACGGTGGTTTATACAAATAATCCCAGCAGTAGGGAAACAGAGGCAAGAGAATGTTGAGTTTGAAGCCAGCCTGGGCCACACAGTAAGATTTTGCCTCAAAGAAACACATTCAAAAGGCTACTAAGAGACAATAAAACCCCATGTTCAGTGAATACCAAGGTGAAAGTATATATGTGTATGTGCATATGTATGGAGGAGAAAAGAACTAAAAGTTTGTTCTGGAGTTCTATCTGACACTATGAGGAAAAAAATGTGGATGGATCTTTAAATGATTTTCTGCTACAGCATGAGATATTGACAAAATTAAACATCTTTTTTACTGCTTCCTAAAACCCTGCATTGCCAATATCCACTGATATTGTTAAAGGGGAGAATTAATTTTCCCCTCCTTACTCTTTCTCACTGTCATGATTGAGGAAAACTATGAATATTTTGGTGACAATACTTGCTACCTAGAATGTTATCTTTTTTACATTTTTTAAAATTTTATTTTTCTTGAATATTTTACGTATTTACATTTCAAATGTTATCCCCTTTCCCCCCTCTCCCATACCTCCTCCCCCTCCCCCTGCTTCTATGAAGATGCTCCCACTCCCACCCACCCACTCCCACCTCGACGCCCTGGCATTCTCCTACATTGGGGAAATGAGCCTTCACAGGATCAAGGGCTTTTCCTCCTATTGATACTGGACAATGCCATCCTCTGCTACATATGTAGCTGGAGCCATGGGTCCCTCCATGTGTACTCTTTGGTTGTTGGTTTAGTCCCTGGGAGCTCTGGGGTGTCTGGTTGGTTGATATTGTTGTTCTTCCTATATGATTACACTTTCAGTTCCTTCTAATTCCTCCAATGGGGACCCCATTCTCAGTTCAATGGTTAGCTGTGAGCATTCACCTCTGTATTTGTCAGGCTCTGGCAGATCCTCTCAGGAGACAGCTATATCAGGCTCCTGTCAGCATGCGCTTCTTGACAACCTCAATAGTGACAGGGTTTGGTTCCTTGCATATGGGATGGATCCCCAGGTGGGGCAGTCTCTGGATGGCCTTTCCTTCAGTCTCTGCTCCACACTTTGTCCCTGTATTTCCTCCTGTGAGCATTTTGTTCTCCCTTCTAAGAAGAAATGAGGAATCCACATTTTGGTCTTTCTTCTTGAGCTTCATATGATCTGTGGATTTTTTCTTATGTATTCCAAGCTTTTGGGCTAATATTCATTTATCAGTGAGTGCATACCATGTGTGTTCTTCCAGAACTAGCCCGACACTCTCAAAGTTTGAGTTACCTTTTATTTGAATGTGGTGTGTGTGTGTGTGTGTGTGTGTGTGTGTGTGTGTGTATGCACATGTGAGTGTGTATATGTGTGTGTGGATGTGAGCGTGAGCTTGTGCATGCATGTGTGTACACATACATAAGCACACATGAGTCCCACATTGTTTGACAACATTTTTGGTCACTCTATGACTTTTATTTTAAAACGTGAAGTAGAAAAATGATCTCCCAGGACTCTTTATCTTTACTATTGCTTAGCACAATACATTTACTGATGTAGAAGTCCCTTGACTTGAACTTGAACAAGGCAAGCAGTAAGTGTGAATGATTACATCATCTTTTGCCCTGATCATGCTTTATTACTTAATAATGCAGCCTTATGTGAAGGGTAGGCAGGCTATCCAAGGAATGACCACAGTATCATGCTTAAAAGGTAGCATTTTCGCCAACTGCTCTGTTGTTCATCCACTTAATTTTTTTTCAATTCCCCTTTGTTATTTTTGGGGACAAATTTGGTAGCAAACAAAAGAATGCATATGTAAGTGAAATCATAAACAATTTTATCTTGGAGGAAATTGCAGTTGATAATTCAGCTAATGTGCTTATAACTCACCACCCTCCATTATTAGAAAGCTCCATGACATTTAATTGTATTAATTCAGGCCTCTTTGCCTTACCAAAATTTCTCAATATAAAGAGACACATAGGTTTGAGAAAATTTTAGATAGCAGTAGCAGAGGTGGGGGCAGGAGGAAGAGCAGCTCAGTGGTAATGTGCTTTCTTAGCGAGGTCCTACTTTCAACCCCCAGCAACAGTATAAAACAATGTAATTTATATAATAGTAGTAGGCTTCCTAATAAATGTATATCCAAAGCTGGTCTACTGTGAATCTGGGTTGTTCTTAATTTAATTTTGTTTGTTTATATTTTGCTGATATTTCTACACAAGAATGTGGGTAATAATTAAGGCATTGCTAAGGAAATGAATGTAATTATTGATTTGTAGTTTTATTTATGGAGAAGCCATTAGTAAGATGCATTTATGTCTAGGGTTTATTTTTGTCTTTATTAGGAAGGAACTGCATGAAATTAATACTGTCACAAATGGATTATTTACCTAATTTGTTTACAGAAACTCTGAGTTCATTATGAACCTGGACCTAAGGGGTGGTATTATTTCTAAGTGTGGCAATTTAGTGCCAAGTTTAAAGAGATCTTATCTTCTCGGAAGAACTAAGCCTTTGGGCTCTATATTTCTTTTTTTTTTATTTTTGTAAAAGCAGTGTTTATATTGCAAAGTAATTTTAGCAAACAATTTCCCATTTATAATCTTTAAAATACTGTGTTTACATGAGAATTTATAGTGACTTTTCTCTTGTAACTTTATTGAGACTCTTATGATCCGTACAAAATAGATGGATTCTCTGTAGCCTGAGATTGTTTTGGAAAGGATGGGTAAGACATTTGTAACAAGTAGAGTGCATCTACTGTGACCACTTTGACTTCATTTGGACATTCATTAAAGGTCAGAGAGATGCTGCTTCTAGATGTCATTGGCACGAATGCCAATTTGAAATGCAAAAGAATACTGCATCCTCTCTGCAGCTTCTCCACCTTCTTTAACCTGTCCTCAATTTTTACTGTAAAAGCAACCCCATAGTGTCTAAAAAGGAAATCAAAATCCTAATAGTATGACTACCCTGTTTGTTAACTACTTTTTGCTGCCCATACCTGTTTACATTTTTAGATATATTAGCAATCATAATATATATATAGCTCTCTCTCTATATATATGTACAATACTGTGTTCATTTTTATTTAATTTTAATTTTCATATAAAATATGAAAATGTTTGTGTTTGTAGGTTACTATATGATATTCTGATATGGGGATATAGTACATGATGTTTAAATAAAGGTGAACATGTTTATCTTCTCAAATATTTATTTCTTGTTGGTGAAGATGTTTAAAATCTTTTCTTCTAGATTTTAGAAATATACAATATTCTATCATTATGGTTATCTTACTGTGCAATAGCAGAACAGTAGATCTTAGTTTTAGCTCTATCTAACACATTTTGTCATCAGAATTCATTTTAATGTTTGATTTTCGTTTTAAAATATAATTAAAGGTTTGGAGTGATGGTTCAGTGGTTAAGTGCACTTAACTGTTCTTGCAGACAACCAAGAATTGGTTCCTAGCACCCACATGGTGACTCACATGACCTCTGTGGACACTGTACATGCAAGAAAAAGCATCCATATGCAGAAAAGTAAATAAAATACAAATAAAATTATTTGTATTTTTCATGTACATCATGATGTTTGGACAAGTATGTATTGATGAGTGGCTAAATTAAGCTAATGCCATATGTAATACCACACAGATTTATCATTTTCGTAGTGGTAATAGACAAATCTATTCTGTCAGCATTTTTCAAGAGTGCAATGTATTGCTGAGTATATTTACCATGCAGTACAATCCATCTCGTGAACTTACATGTCTTACTTATGTGAAATTTGTATTTTACTATCTTTGGTCAACTCTATGCTGAAAAGTAATTGGAAATTTCTGGAAGGGAAATATAAACTGGAACTATTTTATCACTCTAGATGGAGGGGGTGTTTGGATTTTAGGCTTTTCAAAGGGGATGTAACATTTACCTTTCATTTTTATTTTTTAATTACTTTTTTTTTTAGTTTGTGTGCATGGGTATTTTGTTTGCATGTATGTCCTTGACCTTTTTATACCTTTTCTTTCTTTCTTTTCTTTCTTTCTTTCTTTCTTTTCTTTCTTTCTTCTTTCTTTCTTTCCGTGTGTGTTGTGTGTGTGTGTGTGTGTGTGTGTGTGTGTGTGTGTGTGTGTGTGTGTGTGTGTGTGTACAGCAGTGGAAGCCAGAGAACAACCTGAAACAATCTGTTCTCTTTTCCCATGTGGTTCCCTGAGAGCAAACTCAGGTCATTGGGTTTGCTGGTGAATAGCTTTGTTCAATGTGTCATATCACCAGCCCTTACATTGCATTTTCTTAACCAGAGGTTTAAACCCAGCTGCCTTGGCTTGGAAAAGGGTATGGAATATAATTAAACTAAAATTTGTGAATGGAATTAGAGCAGCACTTTATTTCTGCCAGATTGCTAGTTAAATGCCATGGAAGACTCACATATTTAATTTTAGCCATAGAAAGAATGTGCAATAGTTGGTAGGCAAGAGTTTTAGCCAGGAAAAAAATGTGTGCATTTTTAGATCTTTTTTGCTACCTCTCTCAACTATACTGTGAGCTCAAGTATAGATATGGAGATATTCCTTGATTTGCTCCCAGGTTGAGACGGTGCCAGGCAAAAAGGAATGGCTCTTGAAACTGTGACAGAACACAGGTGGAAGTGATGTGCCTCGTGCATCTATCTCAGTAGACAAGGGAAGGAGACAGAAGCAGATGAATGCTGCCTGACAAGGATGAAGTAGGGGACGTCAAGAGGCCTGAGCTCTCTGTAATATGAGCCAGCATGATTTAGGGAAGGAACTAGAAAAATAGAGGCTGTGTTCATCGGTTTTATTGAAAGCGAAAATCCAAAATACAACTGAGTTGGCCTATTTAAAAAGCTGTCTTTTCAGATTTTGGTTTGGAGAAAGTCTTTTTGGGGGTGGAGTAGAGCAGGGTTTCATACTTTCCAGGCTGGTTTGAACTTGGTAAGTAGCTGAAGCGGACCTTGATTTTCTGAAGCTCTTGCCTTCCCTTTCTAAGTGCTGGGATTATGGGTACATACTACTATACGCAGGGCTTTGTGTATGCTAGGTGAACACTCAGCCATCTAAGCTATATCCTCAATCTAGGTAATATTATTGTGTTTTTTTCTGTTTTCATGTTGTGAAGTATTAAATCTAACCAAGGCATACAAATGAAAATCCATTCATCAAACTGCCCATGCATTAGTTCAAGAAATATCTTACTTTGTTTCTCCTATGCACCAGGCACTGTTTTGCAGGTTTTAAATATAGCAGTCATGAAGGCAGAATTTTTTCTAATGGGGGAGTCAGCCACTTAAAAAATTAAATAACACGTTGAAACCAGATAAAAAAAAAGAGCCAGGCATGAGAGCAACCCCTACCTAACAAGAATACAAATAGAAGTTCATATTGTCTATGTTTAAATGTTTGATTTATATCAATTATGTCTTTACTTCATCTAAAATTCTTCAATATTTGGGATTTAGAATTCTTGGCCTCCTCAGGGTCATGCCTGCCCCCCACCCCCACCGATTGTAGTCCTAATTCCAAGGTCAATTTTCAGGTTTTTTTCCACTTTGAAGTTGTCACAGTGCCAAGAAGTGTCTTACATAAAGTGGGTGAACACCCGATTTGAATGTCCAAGTTCAGTCCACACAGCCCTAACGTTTATCCCCCATGGCTCCTTGCTGTTGGGGATGTACACACTTGTGACAGTCTGCTCTTGGAAAGATGGACCAGGAAAGGCGTCCAGGTTAGCCACTTAGATAGCATATTCTGAGATCCTGGATGGGCACCGACCTTGAGCAACCAATTTCTGTAGGGCCAGAGAGAAGGTGACAGAATAAGCTCCTTGGAACCACATGTGGGACTCAGAGCAGCAGCCCTGTTGCCCAGGACCTAAGCAGTAACACTTTTTGTTCATTCTGTCTGAGAACAGGGAGGGGATTCCTATATCCTCAGGATTTGAACTGTGATGATGGAGGAGATACAGAATTTCCGTTCTGTGGAGGGTCTATAAAAAGTAAAGGAAGGAAGAAAAGGAAACCAGAGCGTATGGAGCATCTGCGCTAAGCCTGGCAGTGTGAAATACACACTTGCTCGTGTGAGCTTATTTCATCTTGCAAATAACCCTAGGAATTAGGCTTTGCACTCTCCTGTGTAAGGTCAAGAAAATAAACTCCAGGGGGTCACTTCCTTGCCCAAAGCCACACAGCCAGTGGTCTAGGGAGCAGAAGCCCAAAGGCAAAACTTAGGCTATTTCTAGAACCCACGTTCTCTCTATTACAGCACAGTGACTTTAAAATATCCGCAAAGAAAACCTTCATTTGTAATGAGAGAGTAGAACAATATGGAAAATCGGTTCCTACATCATTCAGAGAGGAAAGTAGCTGCAGGGGTCCTTAGTGCAAAGATTCCTAGAGATTGAGAGTTCCCTATTCTTGTTTTCTTTTATTTAAAAAAGATTCATTAAAATAAAGATTCATTTAAAAGATTCATTATATGTAAGTACACTGTTGCTGTCTTCAGACACACCAGAAGAGGGCATCAGATCCCATGACAGATGGTTGTGAGCCACCATGTGGTTGCTGGGAATTGAACTCAGGACCTCTGGAAGAGCAGTCAGTGCTTTTAACCACTGAGCTATCTCTCCAGCCTAGGTTCTCTAATCTCTTGAGACTCTATGAAGATACTTGATGAGTTTATGGGTGTTAGGTAGTTTTAAGGATTGAAGTACGTTGGGTATGCTACTGAATATCTTTGATTCAGCACTTGAGAGATAGAGACAGGTAGATCTCTGTACATTTGAGGCCAGCTTGGCTTCCATAGTGAGTTCTAGTTCAGTCAGGTCTACATAGTGAGACCAGACCTCCGAAAAAAAATCGAAATAACATTTATACACTATGAAATAGACAGTTTGAAAAGTTTTGTTTTTTAGATGCAAAACCTGTCTAATCACCCCACTAATCAAGACATTTCTCAATTAAAACATGCTCCTCATTCCAGAAATTTCTCTGTACCTCTTCCCTAGGAATCTTTTCCCATAACAGGCAACCACTGTTCTGTTTATATCACCTGGGTTTGTTTTGCCTGGTTTAAGATTTAATGTAAATAGAACTGTACTTTTGTATCTGGCTTCTTTGGTTCAGCATGGTTTTCTTTCTTGAGATTTATCCATACTATTAGAGAAAAGAATGCATCTTCCTTTTATGGCTAAATAGTACTCTGTTGTGTAAATAATTTATAATTTGTTTATTTCTTCACCAATTAATGGGCATTTGAGCTCTTTTTCATTTGCAGTTACTATGAATAATGCTGGTATAGACACTCTTTATTTTTCTCCTCATACTGAGAATGGAACCTAATGATGCCTTGTGCTTTCTAGGCAGGCACTCTCCCAGTTAGGATCTATACTTCAAAAGATGTGGTTGGTATAGGTTTTACTTTTAAATTAGCTACCAAAATATCCCAAAATGTTTTATATCAGTTTATACTTCCACAAGTAACCTGTGAGTTTCTGTTGCTATGCTTATTTTACATAAATTTAAGTAGTAAAATTATTAAAAATTTGACATAGTTTAAAATTAGAAAGAAAGGCTAGTGTTTGACATGCTAGCAATTTTCTGTGTTTGTGTCAGATCTTAAGTAAAATATCAGATATGCATTTCACATTTACTTGGAAATCTGCTCCTCTACCTCCTTCCTTTTCCTCTTCCCTGGAAGTCAGCATCATCCTGAAGTTGGTCTGTATCCTTCCCACATCTGTCTATTTTTAAATCTACAGCCCAGCTTGTAAATTGTCTTCAATATTTCATTCAGTCTAACAAAGATGACATGTTTTCCTGTGATAAGTCTGGGTGCATTTTGGTCAATAAATCAACTTAATCCTTCACACATTTCCATTTTCTATTTAATACTATTTTTGAATATTTCTACCGTATATTAATTAGATTGTTTATATGAGCAATTAATAGAAAGTGGGGAACGTTAATGTTTCATTTTAAAAGGCAGTTTATGCAGCGAATGAAAACCCTCCTGACAGGGTTGGCAAAATTGCTCAGTGGGTAATGGTGCTTGTCGTTGCACTTGACAACCTAATTCCATTCGTTTCACATGGAGAGAGGACCAATCGACCAAGTGTCCTCTTACCTCTCTTGTGTGGTGTGCTGTGGCATGTACACACACACACACACACACACACACACACACACACACACACACACACACACACGAACACACACAGGGAGGGTAATGAAAGGAAAGATCCTTTCTTCAAAGATGGAATCTTTAAGGGGAATTTACAAGAAAGTTCTTGGAATCATGCTGGTGGCAACTACAGCATTAACACAAACCTCCCATATTATAGGGAAGGAGACTAAGCTGTAGATAGTTGTGACGTTGCTAGGTTTTAACAGCTGAAGAATTTCAGGCCAGCATCAAAGACAGATCATCTACAAATCTCTCTCTCTCTCTCTCTCTCTCTCTCTCTCTCTCTCTCTCTCTCTCTCTCTCTCTCTCTGTCTCTTATTAGATATATTTCTTTACTTACATTTCAAATGTTGATCGCACCATGCAGCTTCCACGCCACTGGTGGTGATCAAAGATGGAGAAGAAAGAAAAGGAGAGAGGAAAATGTAATGGGGGCGGGGGAGGAAAAACTTCATCAAAACAAGGCAGAAATGTGGTATTTTAAGGAAGAGGTTTGCCCTTCATATGAATGATTCTTGGATTTTGGTGTATATTTTTGGTAGCAGTATGCAGTGAGTCACTAACAAAGAGCTTAAGACAGATGAGTTAACATAAATGGACGAAAATAAGCTGTGGTCTCTAGGCTGAGCAGCTGTTGGACAAACCTGCCAATATTTTATTTCCCAGAGACATTTGCAGTGGATTAAAGTGAGCAGGAGGCAAGAGTTTCATTAGAAATGTCCATCCCTTTTAGTTCCCTGTGCCTGAGACATGGCTCTCCAGAGGAAGGTAAAACAGTCCCCAGCTACTTCCTGGAGTTCTGCTCTGTGGAAGAGGGTAGGCAGCAGGGTGTGCTGGTGGAGGAACAATGGGAATAAGCACCGGAAACAGTCTTAGGTTTACCACCCTGACTGCGCTACTGGCTGCAGTAACCACAGGACTTCAGTCTCCTTGTGGCTCTGTCTTCTGAAGTGGGGGTGGTGGAGTGCTGGCTTGAATGACTTCCAAGAACACTTCCGGTTTCAAAAAAGAAAAAAAAAAAGTCCCACTCTGCATTTATTGACTGCATCATTTCATCGAGTCCAAATTTTTTTCTTTTGCATTGTTTTTGCACTAGCCCTATGTTTTAAATCAAGAAACCTTGGCTAATGGGTGATGAGAGATCTTCCTGAGTCACAGCCCCAGACTCAAGCCTGAGGCTGACTGGGTTACCTGCTTCTTAACTATATTTTGCATTGACCAGTCTCCATTAGCAGGGAATTACAACTACAATTCCTTCCCACCTGTTTGCTGTTGTTATTGTTACAGCTTTCTACCTGTTTTGAAATTGCTATGCTTCAATCGCACTGCAGTGGATTTTTCAATTCCAAATTGGAGTTCCTTGCTGCATCCATATACTATACTGTCAGTGAATGGTGTTAAAATCAGTGAATCAAATTCAGGACACATACCTCACGCAAAACAGAAATAGTGTTGAGCAGAGCACAGCAGGGCCATTTGATTTATCCGCTCTTCATCAGCTTGACTGTTTTGTACAGTCTCTCTGCTGGACACTCTGTACCCGCATTCCTGCTGATTTCCACAGCAGCAGTGTCTTATGGGGAGACACCGTGTTTGAAGGGCTGTTTCAGATACCTCTCCTATCCCGATTTAAAATGATATGGCCATGGCAATGGTGGTAACAGTGGCGGCTCCTTTGTTCCCTTTTATAAGTGAGGCACAGCCACACTTCCAGGGAAGATATAAGGTACAGGGAGAACACTTCTCTTCAACATGAACTGAAGTAAACACATTCTAAGGTGGTGGGTGATCTTCATCTTGAGATGACTTGTCAGATGGGCAATCCTGGTTCTAAAGTCTAAAGGGAATATTTATGAAGGTAATCCTACTTTGCATAATCCTTTTCATCTCTTCTCCCCCCCCCTTTTTTTTACAGTACTGGGAACTGAACTTAGGACACTCTACATGCTACATACTCTCCAGCTTCCCGTAGTCCTTTCTTTTGTGCCTACATTGAAATGAGAACCAACTCACCAACCAAACAAACAAAAAACAAAAAAAACCCCAAAAATTTGCTCTCTGAATAGACACAAGAATCTAAGAATTCTTTGCTGTCTGCATAGATGAGAGCGAAAAGAATATCTAATAATGCAAAGTAAAATCAGTGCTGCTCATAACACATGTTTATATATTTTGATTTTTTCCCCCTCCATCCTTTATTAACTTGGATATTTATTATTTACATTTCGATTGTTATTCCCATTCCCTGTTTCTGCGCCAACATCCTCCTACCCCCTCCCCCTCCCCTTCTATATGATTTTTACCCTCCCCATCCTCCCCGAATTACTGCCCTCCTCCCAACAATTACATTCACTGAGGGTTCAATCTTGGCAGGACCAAGGGCTTCCCCTTCCACTGGTGCCCTTACTAGGCTATTCATTGCTACCTATGAGGTTGGAGCCCAGGGTCAGTCCATGTATAGTCTTTGGGTAGTGGCTTAGTCCCTGGAAGCTCTGGTTGGTTGGCATATTTTGATGTTTTATAGCATAGAAACTTCGAGATTAAAAGAGAAGAGGCCAAATATTCAAACTTAAAACTACTCTTCTGAGGTATGATTTATGTACAAAAATATATTCAACATTTTCTCAAAAGACAAATGCTAAAGTATGATAGATTTCACTGACAACTTTAGTCCTCCATGCCTTCCTACTGAAGGCACGTCCTTGGTGTTTCATTCATTAAACTGAAAGACTCTGTTTCTTTTCCCTTGAATCTAGGCTGCTCTTCTGGTTTATTTTCAACAATAGAATGGGGTAGAAATTTTTGTTGGGCCAGTTTTGATGTTAGGCTTCAAGAGGCCTTGGGCTCCCTTGTCATTTTTCTGTATTTGGCTGAGAACCTACTAGAAGATGCAAAAAGATCAGGGCTGATTTCCCTAGTTATTGCAGCCGAGGTTTTCCTAGATCATTCCATAAGGTCTATAAGCTCAGTTGCATTCAGAGAATGGCTCATTTGAGTTCATGCTAAATTTCCAACCCACAGACTTTTAAATAAATGTGTATTGTTCAAAGACATTGGACCTTATAATGTTTTCTTACATTGAATCATGTGACAACCAGTAACTGAAAGTAAGAGTTATCAAAAGAACAAACTATGGCTAGCTCAATTTGATAGAGAACTTGCTTAGCAAGCATGAAGTCTTGGGTTTGATCTCTGACACTTATAAGCTAGGTATGGTTATGCCAACCGTAATCCTAGTAATGGGTGTGGTGGGTACAGGTGGAAGGGAATTTGAAGTACAAAGTCATCCTCCGTTCACATAGCAAGTTAAGGTCTGTGGGGATGCAAGTCATCCTTAGAAGGAAAAGGTGGATGAAGGGTGAGCTGCCAGGCCTCTACGACTCTGAGTAGTACTGATGCTGCACACAGCATTAGATCTACGATGACATCTGGCACACCAGTGAGACAGCACAAAGGGATCCTGTCTTTATGGAACTCCTCACAGGTGATGATATTTCCCCCATTCCTCATTAGGCAGGGCTTTCATTGGAGCACAGTGATGGTGTGGTGACATATGACTGGCCAAGGATTTAAGGACTTGGGATCGGTTCAGACATTGTGTATAAGCTTATAGGCTGGGCAACAAACTCAGATCTGCACCCTGATGCTGCTCTCGGGAGTCAGATTTCCTGGGACTCATCTTGTGACTCTGTCACGTCTTGCCTCTCCAATCCTTGGTTCCTGTTCCTTGTTCTCACAAAGGTCAAGTTGGGATACATGGGAGACTCAAACCCAACTAACAACATACAGGAAGTAACAAAGGATCAAGAGGATTGTACGAAGTAACAAGAATCAAATGGTGTTTAAAAAAGCATTTTGCAGTCTTTCCAATTCAGCATGGTTATGAATCCTTTACTAGTAGTTATTCTGAAGGCATGAATGGAGTAGATCTTAGTGATAAGGCACAATGCTAGGTTAAATGCACAGTGAGCTGGAGCTTAAGAAACAACAGAGCCAGCCTGCATTTCTGATTTCTAGCTGGGGCCGGAACCTTGCTGATCCCAGCACACAGCTCCCTGCTCCCAAACCCCATGGAAGAGAGAGCTCATCGCCCAGACAGGTGGGCACTCCTGAGACTGCAGGGAAGGAGAGACCTCCAGCACTGCCCACCCTCACCCACATCCCTGGCCCAAGAGGAGACTGTATAGGGCCTCTGGGAACAGGAAGATAGGGGCACTCAAGCTGCAGGAACGCTGCGGTCCAGACTCCGCCCAGATCTGAAGGGACCTGATCAAACAGCTCCCTCACCCAAATCCCGTGGGAGGGAGAGCTAAACCTTCAGAGAGGCAGATATGCCTGGGAAGCCAGAGGAGACTACATTCTGCCCACATTTCTGACTCTAGAGGAAAATGCCTAGCTCCATCTGTGCTCCCTGTGCACAGGGGCCAGAGAAGGCTGGGTAGGCCCTTCTGGTTGCTACCCTCACTGAGAGCGGAAACCCAGCTCTAAGGAGTGACATCAGGCCTGAGACCAGAGGTAAGACCAACTTTTCTGCTCCAAGTGACCTGCATGGTGGACTCAGGACACAAGCTCACAGGAACACCTGAAGAACAATGACAGGAATGACTACATGCCTGAAAAGAATACTCTGTTCCCATAACTGGCTGAAAGAAAACGGGAAAACAGGTACAGCACTCCTGACACACAGGCCTATAGGACCATCTAACCACTGTCGGAAATAGCAGAACAAGGTAACACCAGAGACAACCAGATGGCAAGAGGCAAGCACAGGAACCCAAGCAACAGAAGCAAAGAATACATGGCATCATCGGAGCCCAATTCTCCCACCAAAGCAAACACTGAATATCCAAACACACCAGAAAAGCAAGATCTAGATTTAAAATCACATTTGATCATGGTGATAAGGGTTTTAAGAAAGACACAAAGAACTCCCTTAGAGAAATGTAGGAAAACACAAATAAACAAGCAGAACCATTTAGAGAGGAAACATATAAATTCCTGAAAGAATTACAGGAAAACACAATCAAACAGGTGAAGGAATTAAAAATGGAAATAGAAGCAATAAAGAAAGCACAAAGGGAGACAAGCCTGGATATAGAAAACCAAAGGAAGAGACAAGGAGCCGTAGATAGAAGCATCACCAACAGAATGCAAGAGATAGAAGAGAGAATCTCAGGAGCAGAAGATTCCATAGAAATCATCGACACAACTGTCAAAGATAATGTAAAACGGAAAAAGCTACTGGCCCAAAACATACAGGAAATCCAGGACACAATGAGAAGATCAAACCTAAGGACAATAGGTATAGAAGAGAGTGAAGACTCCCAGCTCAAAGGACCATTAAATATCTTCAACAAAATCATAGAAGAAAACTTCCCTAACCTAAATAAAGAGATGCCCATAAACATACAAGAAGCCTACAGAACTCCAAATAGATTGGACTAGAAAAGAAACTCCTCTCATCACATAATAGTCAGAACACCAAATGCACAAAACAAAGAAAGAATATTAAAACCAGTAAAGGAAAAAGGTCAAGTAACATGTAAAGGCAGACCTATCAGAATTACACCAGACTTCTCACCAGAGACTATGAAAGCCAGAAGATCCTGGACAGATGTCATACAGACCCTAAGAGAACACAAATGTCAGCCCAGGTTATTATATCCAGCAAAACTCTCAATTAACATAGATGGAGAAATCAAGATATTCCATGGCAAAACCAAATTTACACCATATCTTTCTACAAATCCAGCTCTACAAAGGATAATAAATGGTAAAGCCCAACACAAGGAGGCAAGCTACACCCTAGAAAAAGCAAGAAACTAATCGTTTTGCAACAAAACAAAGAGAAGACAAGCACACAAACATAATCTCACATCCAAACATGAATATAACAGGAAGCAACAATCACTATTCCTTAATATCTCTCAACATCAATGGACTCAATTCCCCAATAAAAATACACAGATTAACGAACTGGATATGCAATGAGGACCCAACATTTTGCTGCCTACAGGAAACACACCTCAGAGACAATGACAGACACCACCTCAGAGTAAAAGGCTGGAAAACAACGTTCCAAGCAAATGGTCTGAAGTAGCAAGCTGGAGTAGTCATTCTAATATCGAATAAAATCGATTTTCAACTAAAAGTCATCAAAAAAGATAAGGAAGGACACTTCATACTTATTAAAGGAAAAATCCACCAGGATTAACTCTCAATCCTAAATATCTATGCTCCAAATACAAGGGCACCTACATACATAAAAGAAACCTTACTAAAGCTCAAAGCACATGTTGCACCTCACACAGTAATAGTAGGAGATTTCAACACCCCACTCTCATCAATGGACAGATCAAGGAAACAGAAATTAAACAGAGACATAGACAGACTAACAGAGGTCATGAACCGAATGGACTTAACAGATATTTATAGAACATTCTATCCTAAAACAAAAGGATATACTTTCTTCTCACCACCTTATGGTACTTTCTCCAAAATTGACCATATAATTGGTAACAAAACAGGCCTCAACAGATATATAAAGATAGAAATAATCCCATGCATCCTATGAGATCACCACGGGCTAAAGCTGGTCTTCAATAACAATAAGGGAAGAACGCCCACATATACATGGAAGTTGGACAAAGCTCTACTCAATGATAACCTGGTCAAGGAAGAAATAAAGAAAGAAATTAAAGACTTCTTAGAATTTAATGAAAATGAAGGTACAACATACCCAAACTTGTGGGACACAATGAAAGCTGTGCTAAGAGGAAAACTCATAGTTCTGAGTGCCTGCAGAAAGAAACAGGAGAGAGCATATATCAGCAGCTTGACAGCACACCTAAAAGCTCTAGAACAAAAAGAAGCAAATACACCCAGGAGGAGTAGAAGGCAGGAAATAATCAAACTCAGAGCTGAAATCAACCAAGTAGAAACAAAAAGGACCATAGAAAGAATCAACAGAACCAAAAGCTGGTTCCTTGAGAAAATCAACAAGATAGATAAACCCTTAGCAAGACTAACCAGAGGACACAGAGAGTGTGTCCAAATTAACAGAATCAGAAACGAAAAGGGAGACATAACAAAAAAATCAGAGGAAGTTCAAAGAAATCATCAGATCCTGCTACAAAAGCCTATATTCAACAAAACTTGAAAATCTGGAAGAAATGGACAATTTCCTAGACAGATACCAGGTACCAAAGTTAAATCAGGAACAGATAAACCAGTTAAACAACCCCATAACTCCTAAGGAAATAGAAGCAGTCATTAAAGGTCTCCCAACCAAAAAGAGCTGAGGTCCAGATGGGTTCAGTGCAGAATTCTATCAGACCTTCATAGGAGACCTCCTACCACTACTATTCAAACTATTCCACAAAATGGAAACAGATGGAGCGCTACCGAATTCCTTCCATGAATTACTCTTACAATTACTCTTATACCTAAACCACACAAAGACCTTGAAAGAGAACTTCAGACCAATTTCCCTTGTGAATATCGACGCAAAGATAGTCAATAAAATTCTTGCAAACCGAATCCAAGAGCACATCAAAACAATCATCCACCATGATCAAGTGGGCTTCATTCCAGGGATGCAGGGATGGTTTAATATGCAGAAAACCATCAACATAATCCATTATATAAACAAACTGAAAGAACAAAACCACATGATCATTTCATTAGATGCTGAGAAAGCATTTGACAAAATTCAACACCCCTTCATGATAAAAGTCCTGGAAAGAACAGGAATTCAAGGCCCATACCTAAACATAGTAAAAGCCATATACAGCAAACCAGTAGCTAATATTAAACTAAATCGAGAGAAACGTGAAGCAATCCCACTAAAATCAGGGACTAGACAAGGCTGCCCACTCTGTCCCTACTTATTCAATATAGTTCTTGAAGTCCTAGCCAGAGCAATCAGACAAAAAAAGGAGATCAAAGGGTTACAGATTGGAAAGGAAGAAGTCAAAATATCACTATTTGCAGATGATATGATAGTATATTTAAGTGATCCCAAAAGTTCCACCAGAAAACTACTAAACATGATAATCACCTTCAGAAAAGTGATTGGGTATAAAATTAACTCAAATAAATCAGTAGCCTTCCTCTACACAAAAGAGAAACAAGCCGAGAAAGAAATTAGGGAAATGACACCTTCATAACAGTCCCAAATAATATAAAATACCTCGGTGTGACTTTAACCAAGCAAGTGAAAGTTCTGTATGATAAGAACTTCTTTAAGTCCAAGTGGATCAAGGACCTCCACATCAAACCAGATACAGTCAAACTAATAGAAGAAAAAGTGGGGAAGCATCTCAAACACATGGGCACTGGAGAAAATTTCCTGAACAAAACACCAATGGCTTATGCTCTAAGATCAAGAATCGACAAATGGGATCTCCTAAAACTGCAAAGCTTCTGTAAGGCAAAGGACACTGTGGTTAGGACAAAACGGCAACCAACAGATTGGGAAAAGATCTTTACCAATCCTACAACAGATAGAGGCCTTATATCCAAAATATACAAAGAACTCAA